>NC_054387.1:17380791-17695791 GCF_017654675.1 Xenopus laevis
TTGCCAGGGGACAGATGGGGTATATATGTGCCTAATTATACAGTTACAGTTTATGAAGCATATATGCATATGGGAGGGTACACTGTTGACAGTTAACCGAACCCGAAAGTTTTTCAGCATCCAAAATGTGCTGAAAAAGTCTACCTCGGCTTATACACGGGTCAGCATTTTAGGAAAACATTATTTTTTTTTTTACCGTTTTGCTGCCGTTAGGTTGCCTGTCCGTGGATTCCCCCAGATTCAGCTCAGCACTCAAGGCCCGTCTGTTCTGCCTAACCTGCCCACCCACCAATGAAGAAACAGTAGGCGTGTTTAAAGATCGCTGCCCCTTTCTCTGTGCGGAACAGAATGTTGCCTGTGTGTGCGGCCCCGCACTGCCTCCCCGTGCCTGGCGTCCCCTCTCACCTTCTACCACAGGCCGCGGCCTCATTGCGCAGGAGCGAGATCGCAAGAGAGTCCAAGAAGCGGAAAGCGCCACTCGCCACTCACCTGGGAAGCCGAGCACCAACATGGTAAATGAGCTTCACATTCCATTTTAAAGTGCAGGGTTATTACGGGCTTGGTCTCCGTCTAAGCCTGCCCCCAGCAGGGTCTGACAGGCAAAGGAAAGCGGACGGCGCTGCTCTAAACTGTAACTCCAGCCTCTGGGTTTTGTGGCCTAGTCACTAGCTGTCAGCACCCGGCTCTCCTAAACAGCGATCTTACTGGGGCAGGAAGGGATAGATAGAGCTAGAGTTATGGAACAGATGTGTCTGCTCGCTATGTGTATTGCTATGAACTTGTTGTCACAATAACACTTTCCTGCCAGCCATGACTGCTGACTGAACTGCCTTTACTCCCCACTAATGAAGACACAGTGAGAAAAAGCAGGAAGCATTGCGCTTCTACAAAGTTGATCTTTAAACAAGCATACTGTTTCTTCATTGGTGGGTGGGCGCGTTGGCAGATCAAATGGGCCGTGAGGATTTCTTTACTGAAATCTGAATCTGGGGGAATACCATATTATTGTCAGTGAAAATGCTGGGCAACACCAAAGACACCTGATCTTCCCTAAACTTATTTTGCCAGTTCTTCCCCTAGGCTTATACACGAGTCAATAAATTTTCCCAGTTTTCATAGGTAAAATTAGGTACCACGGCTTATACGCGGGTCGGCTTATACACGAGTATATACGGTATATGATATGGGGGTTACACTGTGACAGTGGTTGGAGGAAAGATGGGGGGATATCTGTGTCTATATATTATACAGTTACATTATGTGCATATATGATATGGGGGTTACACTGTGACAGTGGTTGGAGGAAAGATGGGGGTATATCTGTGTCTATATATTATACAGTTACATTATGTGCATATATGATATGGGGGTTACACTGTGACAGTGGTTGGAGAAAAGATGGGGTATATCTGTGCCTATATATTATACAGTTACATTATGTGCATATATGATATGGGGGTTACACTGTGACAGTGGTTGGAGGAAAGATGGGGGTATATCTGTGTCTATATATTATACAGTTACATTATGTACAGTACATATATGATATGGGGGTTACACTGTGACAGTGGTAGGAGGAAAGATGGGGGTATATCTGTGTCTATATATTATACAGTTACATTATGTGCATATATGATATGGGGGTTACACTGTGACAGTGGTTGGAGGAAAGATGGGGGGATATCTGTGTCTATATATTATACAGTTACATTATGTGCATATATGATATGGGGGTTACACTGTGACAGCGGTTGGAGAAAGATGGGAGTATATCTGTGTCTATATATTATACAGTTACATTATGTACAGTACATATATGATATGGAGGTTACACTGTGACAGTGGTTGGAGGAAAGATGGGGGTATATCTGTGTCTATATATTATACAGTTACATTATGTGCATATATGATATGGGGGTTACAATGTGACAGTGGTTGGAGGAAAGATGGGGGTATATCTGTGCCTATATATTATACAGTTACATTATGTGCATATATGATATGGGGGTTACACTGTGACAGTGGTTGGGGGAAAGATGGGGGTATATCTGTGTCTATATATTATACAGTTACTTTATGTGCATATATGATATGGGTTTATGTGGGTGGAAGTAGATCACTATGGAATCCTGTTTTTTCCTGGTTGAGTGAGTTTATAGTGCATTTCAGGGAGATGAGGTTTCAGGATGGGCGGGGGGGTGATGTCAGTATGACTGTCCCATCCCAATAAGAGACAAGATAGAAAGAGGCACACACAGTCTTAAAATTATGTAAGAAGATTGGGATGCCTCCTTCCCTGCGCTATACACAAGGCAGAGTTTGAGAGACCAGTAAAACTGCAGTGCCTGAAAGAGCTGACAATTGCCGACAGGTAAGGGCTACATTTTGGGGGTTTGCACTTTATTAGCTGCACAAAGTCTGCCTTTTAAGCATTTGTATGGACAAGTCAATTCCTTTTATTCCAATCTGCACACATCTAATCCTGGTCCCAATGTTTCTATATATCTGTAACCTTGTTATGAGCTAAGGGGGCCCAGCCTGAAGGCCAGTTAGGGTGAGATTTGGGGTGAGTGCTTATTTGTGCCCTGGGTACCCCTGGAACTATAGCAGGGTGACTGTTAACCCAATGTTTCTATACATCTGTAACCTTGTTATGAGCTAAGGGGGGCCCAGTTTGAAGGCCAGTTAGGATGACATTTGGGGTGAGTGCTTATTTGTGCCCTGGGTACCCCTGGAAGTAAAGCAGGGTGACTGTTACCCCAATGTTTCTATATATCTGTAACTTTGTTATGAGCTAAGGGGCACCTGACTAAAGGTGTAAAGTGTTACTGAAAATTTCAACATCCACTGGGCTACTATCCAAATAGGTTACTGTGGACATCCTATAAACATTCTCCCCAAATCTGGCTACCCCATCCACTGCTTTACGCTACCATAGGGGGACAGGGGCCCTACCCAAAAATTGAACAGTTTGTTAACAGGTATATATAAATGACAGCTCCCTTGTAAATGTATTTAAGGCATTTGTTACAGTGAAGTAAACAATAGAGGTGATGCACAGGCAGAAGATGTTCACATCTATAGTTTAAGAACAGCCAACACCAACTCAAGATTGGGCTATTTTTTTATCTCTTGTAACTTCTTCCATTAAATGCACATAAGGAGCCACTAGGGTGGGTATGGGGCACATGTGTATGTGGGGTCAGGGGAGAGTTTAAGAAATGACTGTAAATTGCGCTTTATTTCCATACAAACACCTAGCAATCTGCCCCTCCAGATCAGCGATGAAGATTAGAGCTGCCCTACTGCTTGTCAGCATCATGATAATGGCCCAGATCATGTGGAGCATTCAGACTCAAGGTAAAACATATAGAGAACTGGGCTGCTTTTGTGGCCATTAAGGCCGGGGTGGGAGGCAGATAAGCTTAATTTTATTTTTGTTGCATTAATATTTTGGACCTCCTGCTCCCTCATGGGCAATGCTACATCCGGGTGCTGGTGGGCTGGTAACTGGAGGGCCTGACATTTTTGTTGTATTGGGTTAGACGGAACCTTTCAGCCCAAAGGGCAACTCTGAAGTTGTGGATCCGATCAGAAGCACAGGGCTAGCTAGGGCACTAAATGTGGGGTCAATCTTTTGTTTCTACTTTTAATAGTGTTTTGTCAGGTCAGGGGCCCTTGCTTAGTCAGTTTTGGAGGCCTTGTTGGTGGGCATAATAGGGTTAAAATTATAAGAAGCAAGATTTGGTCTGCCTTTCAGTTATTCTGGCCCTAAGAGATTGCACTTTACACTGCAGGGATAGGAGAAAGAGAAGCAGAATGTGTCTACATATACTCATCCTGATTTCTACACCCCATTGATCAGTCTGGAGGCCCTTGCTGAAGTGAAACAGTCTCATCACTGTTATTTGGATTTATTTTGTGTTTGAACTACTTTCTGTCCCCTTGTTTTTTCCACTGCCCAGGGCTTACATTTAGGGCGACACGTGCCTGGGTGGGACAGCAAGTCTGTTGTCTGACTGTCCCATTCCCAGTCTCTGACCCCTAGAATAAAGCACGTCCCCCTTGTCTGAGCCCAGCTGTGATGCAGCTCGTGCCCTTATGGGACTGGGACAAACCAGCGCTTTGTCCCCCGCAGACAGACACCCCTTGTTTCTGGGCTGAGAGGATGCTCTTTTCTAAAGTGAGCACTGGACGGAAATCCTCTGCGAATTATGGTCTGGTGCCTGTGTCCCCAACATACTGCAGGCTCCATGTTTATCCCCTTGTTTCTTCTGGGAAAGGGTTAATCTCCCAGGAAACACGTGACACTCAGGAGACAATGACTCTGTTCTTAAATATGGAGGGAAGAGACAAAGTTCCCCCAGGCCAAAATCAGAGAGGGGCCTGTATGTGGGGGGTTTCCATGTGTGTATTAAACACTATCCTGCCAGGACATTCAAGAAATGAAGTATATAGAATTAAGGGATTGAAAAGGACAAATTGTGCCAAAAGTCTCAATATCCAAGTGTTATCTCCCAAGTTGGCCCTTTATATACAGAATAAGCACTGACAAATGGATCTTGCGAGGCAGAGTGGAAGGTGAGGGGTACATAGAGAATGTCTATCCACAGATGGATCCTGCCCAGACAGAGGGGGGAATGTAAGGGATTAGCATGAAAAAAACACAGATGTACACTGTGAAAACAAAGAGGAGGGTGAGTGGTACATACAGGGTGAAGAACCACAGATGTAACTAGCCCAGACAGAGGGGAAGGTGAGGGGTAAATATTGAATCAGGAACTACAGATGGACCCTGCCCATACAGTGTGGAAGATGAGGGGTACATACATACAGAATGAGGAGCCACAGATGTAACCAGCCCAGACAGGGGTAGGTCAGTGGTACATAGAAAATCAGGACCACAGATGAACCCAGGGTGGCATGCTGCCCACCCGTGCAATCTCCCGTGCACCAATCCCCATTGCTCTATTCCCAATTAGGGATGGGCGATTTTTTCGCCTTGTTTTGCCTCTGAAATTATGCCCATAGACTTGTATGGCGTTGCGCGCCAAAAAAAAATTTCTGTGCATTTCCAATAATGAAAATTTGAGTGAATAAAAGGGAGGGACGGGGTGCGACAAACGACAGCGGGCCTAGGGGTGCCAGCTGTGTAAATCCTGCCCTGGATAGGGTGACTGTAGGGTACTGCTATCAACTTTGAGTTCAGAGCACTGTGCTTCCTGAATTGGCTGAAATTGCTGAGAAATGTGTTGTGGCCCCTCCAGCTCTGAACATTTTCACAGCTCAGACCTGTCTTGATAGTTTCTCTAACTGTTCCCTCGGGGCTCCTGCACCTGACAGACTGGGGCCCAATCTCTCACTAATACATGATGCCTCCGTTTCCTCTTCCTTTTTGATGAGATGCACCCGGGAGATCTGAAAATAACTTCTCTCCCGTGGCCTCCATTCGTCTGCCTGCTGTCTTTTTTTGTGGTGCGATTTATGTACTGAAATGTAGGGTAAGATTCCTCTAAATTCAGTTCAGGCTGCTGAATGTCTTTCCCTTTGAATTATAATTGTTTAGTTTATATATGTGCGCATATATTATACAGTTACATTATGTGCATATATACATAGTAAATTAGGTTGAACAAAGACACACGTCCATCAATTTTAACATATTTCTTTTTTTTTTTTAAATCTCTCTTTATTAATTTTGATTAAAAAAAAGGTAAAATGGGTACAGAAGGAAAAGGGGGGACTAGGGAATTCACATCAAGTTCAATCAGAGTATTGACGTATTGAGTAACAGAGATTCACCTTGAGTCAGTTTTATACAATATTTTGATTAACAGCCCAATTTTACCTTTACCCGTTTCAACCTTATACGGATTAATTCCCCAAATTCAAGTTGTCTAACCAAGGCCTCCATATCTGGGAGTATTGTGGCATATTATTATGCAGTAAGATCATAATTCCTAGTTTCTTCCACAAGGTTCCTCCATTCGATTTCTAATGGAGGCGCCTGTAGCTTCCATTTTTTTGGTATCATAGCAATTGCTGCATGTTATAAATGTAATGTTAATCTATCTGTTATCATTTTATTTTGTCTGTTATATATATGAAACAGTAATAAAGTAATGTTTGAGTGATGTTATTCCGATCCTGTTATTTTATTTATCCTCTCAACTACCTTAGTCCAATATGGAATAATACCCGGACATGTAAACCATATATGTTTATATGTCCCTGTTTCCAAGTTACATCTCCAGCACTACTCAGTCGTAGTTGGACAAGTCCACTGATCAACTTGTACTATGAGCTATCTCCCATAACCCTGTATTCCCTCACTTGCTAAACACCATCCAACCTCCTTCTTAAAGCTATCTAATGTATCAACGATAATTAGCGAGCTTAGCTCTGTGATTGCCAAACCTCTTTACTTAATTTTTCAGGATTCATCGAGATCTGGCATAGTGCCGAGAGACTGGCGAATTGCTAATGTGGTGCCTCTATTCAAAAAAGGATCCCGTTCTCAGCCTCAAAACTATAGGCCAGTTAGTCTGACGTCAGTGGTAGGAAAGCTTTTCGAAGGTTTAATAAAGGATAAGATACTGGACTTCATAGCAAATCATAATACTATGAGTTTGTGCCAGCATGGTTTTATGCGTAATAGATCTTGCCAGACTAACTTAATTTCTTTTTATGAGAATGTAAGTAGAGACCTCGATTCTGGGATGGCAGTGGATGTGATTTACTTAGATTTTGCTAAAGCATTTGATACAGTGCCACACAAAAGGTTACTGGTTAAATTAAGGAATGTTGGCCTGCAACATAGTATTTGTACCTGGATAGAGAACTGGCTAAAAGATAGACTACAAAGAGTGGTGGTAAATGGAACATTTTCTAATTGGACCAGTGTTGTTAGTGGAGTACCGCAGGGCTCTGTACTAGGTCCCTTGCTTTTCAACTTGTTTATTAATGACCTGGAGGTGGGCATTGAAAGTACTGTTTCTATTTTTGCAGATGATACTAAATTGTGCAGAACTATAGGTTCCATGCAGGATGCTGCCACTTTGCAAAGTGATCTGTCTAAACTGGAAAACTGGGCAGCAAACTGGAAAATGAGGTTCAACGTTGATAAATGCAAGGTTATGTACTTTGGCAAAAATAATATAAATGCAAGTTATACACTAAATGGCAGTGTGTTGGGAGTTTCCTTAAATGAGAAGGATCTAGGGGTCTTTGTAGATAACACGTTGTCTAATTCTGGGCAGTGTCATTCTGTGACTACTAAAGCAAATAAAGTTCTGTCTTGCATAAAAAAGGGCATTAACTCAAGGGATGAAAACATAATTATGCCTCTTTATAGGTCCCTGGTAAGGCCTCATCTGGAGTATGCAGTGCAGTTTTGGACTCCAGTCCTTAAGAGGGATATAAATGAGCTGGAGAGAGTGCAGAGACGTGCAACTAAATTGGTTAGAGGGACGGAAGACTTAAATTATGAGGGTAGACTGACAAGGTTGGGGTTGTTTTCTCTGGAAAAAAGGCGCTTGCGTGGGGACATGATTACACTTTACAAGTATATTAGAGGACATTATAGACAAATGGCAGGGGTCCTTTTTACCCATAAAGTGGATCACTGTACCAGAGGCCTCCCCTTTAGACTAGAAGAAAAGAACTTTCATTTGAAGCAACGTAGGTGGTTCTTCACAGTCAGGACAGTGAGGTTGTGGAATGCACTGCCGGGTGATGTTGTGATGCTGATTCAGTTAATGACTATAAGAATGGCTTGGATGATTTTTTGGACAGACATAATATCAAAGGCTATTGTGATACTAAGCTCTATAGTTAGTATAGGTATGGGTATATAGAATTTAATTAAAAGTAGAGAGGGGTGTATGTATGGATGCTGGGTTTTCATTTGGAGGGGTTGAACTTGATGGACTTTGTCTTTTTTCAACCCAATTTAACTATGTAACTATGTAACCTGTACCACTGATTCAGGGAGAGTATTCCACATCTTCACAGCTCTCACTGTAACAAAACTTTTCCGAATATTTAGGCAGAACCTCTTTTCTTCTAATTGGAATGGGTTACCTTGTGGCAGCTGGAAAGACCTACTGGTAAATAAAGCATTAGAGAGATTATTATATGATCCCCTTATATATTTATACATAGTTATGATATCCCCCCTTAAGTGCCTTCTTAACTGTACGGCATATTCTAGATGGGGCCTTACCAGTGCTCTATAAAGTGGAAGAATGACCCTCTCCTCCCGCGAATCGATGCCCCTTTTAAAGGAGAACTAAACCATAAAAACGAATATGGCTTAAAATGCCATATTTTATATACAGAACTTATTGCACGAGGCTAAAGTTTCAACTTCTCAATAGATCCAGGACTTCAAACTTGTCACAGGGGGTCACCATCTTGGAAAGTGTCTGTGACACTCACATGCTCAGTGGGCTCTGAGCAGCTGTTGAGAAGCTAAGCTTAGGGCTCGTCACTAATTATCCAGTAGAAAATGAGGTTGGCCTGTAATATAAGATGATGCTACAGGGCTGATTATTAAATTCTGATGCTAATTGCACTGGTTTCTGTGCTGCCATGTAGTAATTATCTGTATGTATTAATTACTAATCAGCCTTATATTGTGACATTTCTATTCTATGTGTACTGTATATTGTGAGTGGGTCCCTAAGCTGAGTAAGTGACAGCAGCTCAGAGCACATGCAGTAAATCAGCAAAAAAGAAGATGGGGAGCTACTGGGGCATCTTTGGAGACCCAGATCTTAACTGCTAAAGGGCTGTGGTTGCCTTGGGCTGGTAAAGAAGCACAAAACATAATGTACAACATTTCTAGCTACTTCTTTAGTTAGGCTTTAGTTCTCCTTTAATACAGCTCAAGACTTTATTTGCCCTTGATGCTGCTGACTGGCATTGCTTGCTACAGCCAAGTTTATCATCTCCAAGGTCCTTTTCCATAATGAATTTGCCTAGTGCAGTCCCATTAGGGGTATAAGTGGCTGGATATTTTTACATCCCAGGTGCATGACTTTACATTTATAAACATTGAATCTCATTTGCCACTTAGCTGCCCAGATTGCCAGTTTGTCAATGTCAAGATCCTGTTGCAAGTGCCACATCCTGGATGGAATTAATTGGGCTGGATAATTTTGTGTCATCTGCAAAAACTGATAATTACTTACAACACCCTCCCCTAAGTCATTAATGAACAAGTTAAACAAAAGTGGGCCCAATACCGAGCCCTGAGGGACCCCACTAAGAACCTTAATCGAAATAGAGATTGTACCATTAACAACCACCCTCTGTACCCGATCTTGTAGCCAGTTTCCTATCCATATGCAAACGACTTAATTAAGCCCAACAGACCTTAGTTTAGAAAGCAGTCGTTTGTGGGGCACAGTATCAAACGCTTTGGCAAAATCTTAATATGATATGGGGGTTACACTGTGACAGTGGTTGGAGGAAAGATGGGGGTATATCTGTGTCTATATATTATACAGTTACATTATGTGCATATATGATATGGGGGTTACACTGTGACAGTGGTTGGGGGAAAGATGGGGGTATATCTGTGCCTATATATTATACAGTTACATTATGTGCATATATGATATGGGGGTTACACTGTGACAGTGGTTGGAGGAAAGATGGGGGGTATATCTGTGTCTATATATTATACAGTTACATTATGTGCATATATGATATGGGGTTACACTGATCTCTCAAAGCTGGAAGCATATTTGTATTTATAGTGCATGTTAATATCCCCTGGTGGGACAGACAGACTGACAGATCAGAGGCGGCGGTGTTGGCTCCAGTGTCTTGGTTACAGTGCAGATCAGAGAAGTGATTCCTAGTTACACGGACTCGGAATGTAAAATTGCATCTGAGCTGCTTATTATTCGGGGCACCTGTGTATATGCTATGCATGGATACAGAGATATGGTTCATTTAGGAAGCTCCGCAGGGTACAAGGCTAATTTGGAGCCACAGACAGGGCTCTCCAGCTGGGTCTGTGCAGCCCGGGTACAGCTGCAGGGAAGTGGGGTGTGAGTAATTCCTTATGGCAGACTCACAGTGCAGCACAGATTGTGGTGAGAAATCAGCACTTGAAACAGTGAAAGGGAAGGAGGGAGAGAGAGAGACATTTCTTACACATAATTTGTTTAGTCCTGCAGTATTGTCTTGATGCCAATTCTCTGTATAGCAATGTCTTGAACCTGTCCTTAAACTACAACTCCCAGCATCCCCTTACAGCAGAATCTTATATGTCTATGTGGTAAGATCAGGATACCATGAGTTGTTCTTGGAATTTACTATAAGTTATAAAAATAGAAGCAGCAATTGCTTGTGTCTGTGTTAAGTATAGTAACAGACTCAGTGATGTGTCTGTGAGGAGTCAGGGCTGAGAATGGGTCATTGGGAGTGTAGAGTAGTGATGGGCGAATTTGTCCAGTTTCGATTCGCCACGAATTTGTGAATTTCCCGTGAAGTTCTCGAAATGGGCGAAAAATTTGCAAAACAAAATTTTTTACACTGTCGACAATTTGCCGGTGTCAAAATGGGTGCCAGCAACAGGTGTCCGTTAACTTTTGCCGGCAAATTTTCTAGTTTATTCACCGGCGGCGAAAAGCGAGAATTCGCCGCAAATTCACCCCTGGCAAATAAATTCGCCCATCACTGGTGTAGATGCAAGGTCACTAAATGACCCCTGATGAGAGGAAACAGGAGGATCTCTTGGCACTATCAGGAGTCTATTGAATGAGAGACAAACTGCCTGGAGCACAGACAGACTGAAATCTCCTGTGTTCTTTCAATCTGTCCTGAAACAGTTTTCTTTTGCACTGGGCACTTCCTGATTCTAAAGTAATTTGCAGTAGCCTTACACCAGGACACCAGAAGATAGGAAAACACAGTTACACTTTTACTTACCTACATGGGAAAGTGACAAAATATCCTTTGACTTCCACAATATAAACAGCTGCATTCTGTTTTATGGCCACAAGATGTCAGCAATACTGTACAATATATAACGTAGCCCAGGGCTGTCCAATTGGAGGCTTGCGACCACCCTTGTGTGGCCCACCACATAAAAGTTTGCCTGCTGTGTTTGCTTACCATATGTAAGATTTAAGATTAACTGGCCCCTGCATTGTTTACACCTCAAATTCACACTGTAATCCCCTGTATTGTTCACACACGTAATCCTCCAAGAGCAGATGGGTTCAGTTTCTTAAATTAATTTTATTCAAGGTGCATAGCACAACATGTTTCGGAACTCGTCGGTCCTTCTTCTGGTGCAGTGGGTATACCTCGTGAGGCAACTTCGGGCGACTTCAGAAAACAAAGCATGAGTGCCATCCCGCCGGCAATTTACATTCTAGCCGACGGAAGGCAGCTCAGGAGATTAGTCGCCGAATTTGAGCGTGTGCCCTGACCTTTAGACTTGTCCTGGTTTCCCTGTGTCCTGCTCTGTTCTGCCTGCCCGATGCTCCCTGCGTGTGCCATACTCTGCCTGTCTTACTATCCTTAGGTGTACCATACTCTGTCTGCCCTATGCTCCCTGTGTGTGCCATACTCTGCCTGCCTTTTACTCCCTGTGTGTGCCATACTCTGCCTGCCCTATACTCCCTGTGTGTGCCATACTCTGCCTGCCCTATGCTCCCTGTGTGTACCATACTCTGCCTGTCCTACTCTCTTTAGGTGTACCATACTCTGCCTGCTCTATGCTCCCTGTGTGTGCTATACTCTGTCTGCCCTATACTCCCTGTGTGTGCCATGTTCTGCCTGTCCTAGGCTCCCTGTGTGTGTCATACTCTGCCTGTCCTAATCTCCTTAGGTGTACCATATTCTGCCTGCCTCTAAGGAAAATAACTTACCCTGGTGGTCTAGTGGGCAGCGGGGTCCAGCGCCGCATCCTCGGCGTGGACTCCCGCTGTGCTCCCTGTTCCTTCCTGGTTCCGGTCCCCCTAGGGCGCACGCTGTGCGTGTGCATTTCTTAAAGGCGCAGGCGCGCTGGCGTGATTACGACAGCGTGGATTATCCACAGGGGAGGAGGCAGCACAGATTTAAGGGTACTGTATGTCTGTATACGACGTTTGTTTTACATGGATAATAAATGATATCCCTGCAGTGAGCACCAATCATTTGGTTTTTTGGAGTGCTACCACCATTAATGTGGACATGGTCTTGTGGTAACATGGGTGTGGTTTAAAAATAGGGAGTAGTCAACACTGGCTTCCATTATTGGCCCTCCACCATGTAGGCCAGAAAAATTCCGGCCCTCTGTACCACAGAAGCTGGACAGGACTGCCATAGCCCATGGCGGTTTAGTACTATAAACGGTATCCAACAAAGTGGAGGATTCTGTTGTAGTTCAGTAATGGCTGTACACCTCTGTTGCACCTGGGGGTTGGGGGGCCCTCAAAATTCTGAGGTTAATTCACTGCCCCTCTTATCACGCAGGCCCTGCACGGTTACGCCTTGCTGTGCTTTCTGAGGATCGACTGCAGATGAAGTGGAAGGAATCCGAGGGGCTCAGCAGTGGGTACAAGGTGCTGGTGAAACCTGTGACTGGTAAGGAGAGACTGGGGAAAGGAAAGGGAAAGTTGTAACCACCCCACCCCCCAAAGCTCTACCACACACCCCAACCCAAACTTTGATTTCAGGAGACCCTGAACAAGAGGTGATGCTGAAAACCAAAACCCCTAAGGTTACTGTGGGGGGCCTGGCACCAGAGAAGGAATACATCCTACAGATTCACGTGATTCAGGGAGGACAGGACATTCTGCTAGCTAAGAGGCGCTTCATTAGTGAGTATCAGTATTCATTAGTGAGTATCAGGTGGGCACAGTGGGGCATCCCTTCAATGCAATGGTTCCCATTTTTGGGGCAAATTCTGATATCCACGAAGAAAGGTCACTGCTTTAATGTGGCTTCTGCTTGGCCATGGAAGACCGATGGTAGGAACAACATACAGGGTAAGGATAAACAGGGTATGGAATTTGCATGGGCAGCAGGCTGTAGGCTGGCACATACACAGGGTGCAAATAGAAATTGAATGGGCAGCAGGTTGTAGGCTGGCACATACACATGGTGCGAATGGTAATTGCATGGGCAGCAGGCTGTAGGGTAGCACATACACATGGTGCAAATGGAATTTGCATGGCCACCAGGCTTTGGGATGGCACATAAACAGAGTGCAAATGGAAATTGCATGGGAAGCAGACTGTAGGCTGGCACATACACAGGTTGTGAATGGTAATTGCATGGGCAGCAGGCTGTAGGCTGGCACATACACAGGGTGCAAATGGAAATTGCATAGGCAGCAGGCTGTAGGCTAGCACATACACAGGGTGCGAATGGAAATTGCAGGGGCAGCAATGTGTAGGCTGGCACATACCCAGGGCACCAGTACCTCAGTATCCTCTACAGGATCAGCTTTGCTGAACTATCCATTTAATTTGACAACCCAGATTATTGTATCTGGTACATGAAACTGTTTCCATTGATGTCGATTTTATTACAGTGAGATGTTTCTCGGCTCAGAACATAACCCCCAGTTGTCACTTTATTGGATTGTTATTATAGCAGCTCCGTGCTGGGATCATTATCTGAGCAGTGCGTGCCTTTATGATGGGAGAGACGGGCCCTAGCTCTGTTCCTTGGTGTTCAGGGCAACTCTCTGAACTCATCATTATTGCTCTTATTCCATAGAAAAGCAGAACATTCTCTCTCCCTAATTAAACACAGCCAACAGCTTCTCATTAGTCCTGGGAAGCCCAACTATTAAATCTCACTGGTCACTTTATTTTCCCCTTTACTTTCTGTTTGCAGGCACACATGGATTATTAATGCTCTCCCCCTGTAGCCTGCGTTTGCAAAAGCACATAGTAACACATAGTAATATATAGTAACACTAAATAACAAATAGTAATACAGAGTAACACACAGTAACACATACTTACACTGAGTAACACATACTAACACAGAGTAACACATAGTAACACTGGAAGAGTAACACCAAGTAACAAACAGTAACACTGAGTAACACACAGTAACACACCAAGTAACACGTAGTAACACCCAGTAACAAATACCTGTAGTAACACTGACTTACAAACAGTAACACACAGTAACACACCAAGCATCACATAGTAACACCATGTAACACATAGTAAAACTGAGTAATAAATAGTAATGCAGAACATCACACAGTAACACATAATAACACAGAGTAACAAATAGTAACACTGAGTAACAAATAGTAACACTGAGTAACACACAGTAACACATAGTCATACCAAGTAACACATACTAACACAGAGTAACACATAGTTACACTGAGTAACACACCAAGTAACACATAGTAACACGAAGTAACACATAGTATCACTGAGTAACAAATAGTAATGCAGAATAACACACTGAGTAACACACAGTAACACATAGTCATACTGAGTAACACATACTAACACAGATTATCACATAACACTGAGTAACAAATAGTAATACAGAGTAACACACAGCAACAAATAGTCACACCAACTAACACATAGTAACAGCGAGTAACCCTCAGTAACAAATAGTGATAGTCACTGAGTAGCACTGCATAAGAAATAGTAATACTGAGTAACACACAAAGCCATACAGTAATATATAGTCACACATAGTAACACACAGTGACACATAGCACTGGGTATTTAGTATTGTCGGTAGAACTGTGTGACACAGACTCGGCAATGACTGGTACTTACTCTTTGCTTATGTTATGCCCTTAAAGAGAACTAAACACCTACCTGCCCTGACCCAGGAAATCCCACCCTTTACCCCCAACCTTTGCTTTCTCTTTACAGTAGAAGATTTAAAGACGCAGGTGAGGAGCAGCAAGAAGGCAAGTGAGGAGGAACCTGCTGTTTCTAGGCCCAATGACACCGAGAACTCACCTACCCCTAAAGGGAGCTTTGGAGCTTCAGGTCTGTGACTTGGTTGAGATGGGGGCAGATCAGGTCCATTCTACTCACAGACTGAGGGGGAAAAGGTAAGGGCAGGATGGAACATTCCAATACTCATTAGTGCTTTCTGCTAGATAGGGAAACCGAGAAGGAGCTGATAGTGATCCCAGCCAAAGGATCCCAGAGCCAAGATGGAAAGAGACCAAGCCTTGAAAATTCAACCCTTCCACCCAGAATAGCCCAGCGGAATCAGTCCAAGGCTGAGAGGGAGATGCTGGCTACCGCCAGCACCCCAAAGAGAGGTAACAGATCATGTATATTGCATATCCTAATAGACATTACTACAATGTTTCTTCTGTATTGTTTAAACTATGTCTCCCAGTATCCTCAGATAGCCTTCAGTGTCATGACTTTTTGTCTTTCCAGGCTGGGGGCATCAGTACCACTGTGATACAGTTTTGGAGTGGGACATAGTGCTACTTATCGACAGTTCATGGAGTGTGGGCAGGACTAACTTCAGGCTGATCAAGAACTTCCTAGGGGGGATACTCAGCCCGCTGCATATCTCCCGGGACAAGATTCGGATAGGTCATCTCTTACAATGCTGTGTTACTTTGGCAAAATTACTATAACCGAGCCAGAATGTTCAATGTGCAGGGAATATATATTTAGTGTATAGAGATCAAACACCACTGGTTTTCAGATACTGCTCTCGGCAAGCTCTCGGCATCTAGAGTCTGATAGACACACCTACAACATGAATGTCAATATCTATAATGCCCAGAAACACAAGGACTAGCTTAGATTTTCTATTCATGATATTTCTTACCACCTCTACCTCCCCTTGTTCCCATACAGGGGTCTCCCAATACAGCGGGGAGCCACAGACAGAATGGGATCTAAACACCTATTCATCTAAGGCCGAAGTGTTGGAGGCGGTGAAGAGACTGAAATACAGAGGAGGAAATACTTTCACTGGTATATTGACTGACTCTTATGGGTGCTCTGTGGTTCTCAGGAGAATGGTGCTGTAATGCATTCAGGAGTAGGGTGATGGGTGGCATTCAGGAGTAGGGTGATATGTGGTACTCTGGAGATTGGTGCTCTGTGGTGCTTAGGAGAATGGTGATGGGTGTAATTGAGGAGAAGGGTGATGGGTAGCATTCAGGAGTAGGGTGATGCATGGTACTCCCAAGATTGGTGCTCACCCACAAGAGAAGGGTGATGAGTGTAATTCAGGAGAAGGGTGATGGGTAGCATTCAGGAGTAGGGTGATACGTGGTACTGCTCAGGAGAAGGGTGATGGGTGTAATTTAGGAGAAGGGTAATGGGTGTAGGGTGATAGGTGTAATTCAGGATTAGGGTGATGGGTAGCATTCAGGAGTAGGGTGATGGATGGTACACTGGTGCCAGGGGAAACGGTTCTTTTGTACTGAGGTAGGGTATTGTGGTTTTCATGTTGGGTTCAGGAAAAGTAAGGTATATGTACAGCTTGAGTTGTGGCACTATTATTACTATATGTGTACAGGTTTGGCTCTCACTCATGTATTGGAAGAGAATCTCAGGGCTGCGGCTGGTGCCAGGGAACAAGCTGGCAAAGTGCTGATCCTACTTACAGATGGGAAGTCCCAAGATGATGCCATCACAACAGCACAGATCTTGAAAGAGGCTGGAATCTATATCTTCACTATTGGTAAAGCCAGGGTGTATCCTGCTGTGGGGGGTAACTTGCCTGGGCCCCTGTAATCCCCATTGCAGCTCTCCCATTCCAATTACTGGTGCTCTTACACAGGTGTCAAGAATGCTGATGAGGCAGAGCTGAGAGAAATGGCTTCGGGGCCCACAGATCTGACTGTGCACATAGTGGCTGATTTCCCCCTGCTCAGCTCCTTGGTGGGACATGTCTCACGCGCTCTCTGCGTGAGGCTGAAGGTGAAGAGGAGAGAAGAGGAGTTGGGTAAGACATCTTTAAAGGGATAATGTCATGGAAAAACAAGTTTTTTTCAAAATGCATTAGTTAATAGTGTTGCTCAAGTAGATTTCTGTACTGAAATCACTTTTTCAAAAGAGCAAACCTGACCTGGGGCTAGACATATTGTCAGTTTCCCAGCTGCCCCCAGTCATGTGACTTGTGCTCTGATAAACTTCAGTCACTCTTTACTGCTGTACTGCAAGTTGGAGTGATAGAACCCCCGCCCCTTTCCACCCCAGCAGCCTAACAACAGAACAATAGGAAGGTAACCAAAAAGCAGCTCACAGACACAAGGTAACAGCTCCCTGTTAGATCTAAGAACAGAACTCAATAGTTAAAATCCAGGTCCCAGTGTGACTCCTTAAGTTACATTGAGTAGGAGAAACAACAGCCTGCCAGAAAGCAGTTCCATCCTAAAGTGCTGGCTCTTTCTGAAAGCACATGACCAGACAAAATTACCTGAGATGGCGCCTACACACAAATATTATAACTACAAAAAAAATACAGTTATTGGTTCAGGAATTACATTTTATAGGTTATAGTGAATTACTTGCAGTGTAAACACCTTTAAGGATATTTCAGTGCAGTTCAGTAAAATAAGAGCAGTAGGATGTTATCCAGCTCTGTATTCCTACTCTGCTTCCTGCTCTGGGATGAGCCCCACCCACTGGCCAGTAAGAGCACATTATTGGTTGCTGTATTATGAGAGAGCTTGTTAGTAATAATTAAGCTCCATGTAGTATGAGCTCTTCCCCTTGTGGATAAAACGGGGATAAAATGGCAGCTGCTTTTCCAAGGGATACACTAAAACCTTCTGATTGTAACAAGGTAAGTAGGCAACACATACACACACCAGAACTGCACAACGGTGTCCAAATTAAATGTTAGTGGGGAAGAAATATTGTGCAAGGTTATTGTATTGCACCAATATGTTTCATAGAGCTTTATAGAGATTATACTTTATTTTTATCAGTCCTTGTCCCAATGAGCTTACAATTTAAGGTCCCTATCACATTCCTATCAGTCCTGGTCCCAGTGAGCTTACAATTTAAGGTCCCTATCGCATTACCAGCAGTCCCTGTCCTAGTGAGCTTACAATCTAATGTCCCTATCACATTCCTATCTGACCCTGCCCCAGTAGAGCTTACAATCTTACACATTTTCACTCACTATAGCCAGTTTTATCAGAAGCCAATTAACCTGCTAATATCTTCCTATGGTACTTGCCTAAAAGCTCTGATTGGTTGCCTTACTTTACCATAGTAGATATAAGATAATGGAACCAGTGTGCCAATAATTTACCCTCTACTCCGATTGCTCCTGTACTCTATGCAAATCTTACTCTGTCCTTTCTTTCCTTGTCATCTCTCTATCTCACAGGGGCCCATAGTGTGGCCTTGCAGGAACTCATTGATCCTCACCCCAGTCCCACTCAGCTGGTGGTCTCAGATGTGACAGCCAAAACCATGCGCCTCTCCTGGACCCCTCCACATCATCAAGTCCGCAAATATCGTATTGTGTATTACCCATCACGGGGAGGGACACCCCAAGAGGTAAATTTGTGTCACACCCCAGAAATAGAGGGGCAATAGTAACTGGAAATTATCACAATAACCCCAATCTTCCATTTCCCTCTCTGCCCCCAGGTGGTGTTAGATGGATCGGCCTCCTCTGCCGTCCTTACAAACTTGACCTCTCGTACAGATTACCTAGTGTCTGTCTTCCCCATTTATGGCAGTGGCGTTGGCTCTGGTCTGAGGGGCATCACTTCCACCTGTGAGTATCTTCAGCCTGGCACCATAATGGCAGCCTGTTGGAATGTACCTTGTTGTTGTTTCAATCTCTAGCCCTAGAGGGAGCAGGTTCCTCTGCTCTCAATGCTGTCATTTTCTTCCTGCTGAACTATTGAGTGTAGCAAACACAACATCAAGTTGGGACTGCACCAAATCTCTTCAATATTAACAGGAATGGGGAAAACCTATAACCCCCCTGTAAGGCCAGTTTGTGTCCTCTGCTTCTCCCCAGTACCTCTGCCTGCGCCCCGCTCTCTGTTGGTGGAGCACGTTACAGACACCACCATAGCGCTCCGCTGGCACGCCTCCGAAGAAGCTGCTCAGTACCTGGTTCTCTGCGCTGCTCAGTCTGACCCAGGAGAGAAGGTGAATGAGGTACTGTATCTGTTAATTTCTCATATCCCACATCTATTTATTTCCAGTGTTTCCAAGGGCTGGGTGGGTTCTATTGCTATAAAAACTGCCCCAAACTTTAGTGTAGCACATGTACAATAGTAATAACCCCCATGACATGGGTTTCTCTTCAGGTAAAGGTGGAAGGCACTGAGGTGCTGCTGACTGGTCTGGTGCCCAACACTCTCTATAGTCTGACCGTGTATGCAGTGTTCGGAGATGAAACCAGTGACCTCTCTTCCCTACAGCAAATCACTGGTAAGACTGACCCGCCGCACCATAACCTCTTCCTCTATTTATATTTGGTGCATCCAGCCCTTCCTTATATCTATCTCATTTATAACTGTCCCATGGCATGAATAACACTGTACTCTTGGCTGACCAATCTTTATAAAAGTGACAAGTTTCAATTTATTCTACTCTTTCCTATATTTATTTTCCCAGAGCCGCCCAGCCCACCCCATGATCTGCGCTTCTCTGAAGTCACTCACAGCAGTGTCACTGTGCACTGGCAGTCACCATCATCTGAGAGGAAGCCCCATCGTGTCTCCTACTTTCCTCACACAGGCAGCTCGGTGCACCCAGAGGTTTGTATGTAGATTGTCAGCTCTTCGGCATGGCACCCGCCTTGAAGTTATAGTTATCACCTGTGCCAGTAATACTTAGGGATGTGCCAGGAGTAGGTGCCAGTGATATCTGTGCCAGTGATCTCTACCAGGTATGTGCCAGGAATAGGTGCCAGTTATTTATACAGAATAGGTGCCAATGATACGTGTCAGTAATAGTTCCATTATGCTGCACTGGAGGATAAAGGGGAAACTATTTATATTTTGCCTTTATCAGTCTGAATACGAGTGGGAAATCCTGTCAGTTTCATGCTCAGAGATACGGCATTCCCTCTGGGGGATAATATGAGCAGGCTGGGGGCCCCTGTCACATCAGATCCTTGAGATGACTGAGTTTCCCTAAATTATGCACCCACGAGGGATTTCTATTTATATTCTGAATCCTCAGGCACATTGGGGGGTTCCCAAAGGGGAACAGATGCCATTTATACCTGAGCACTTAACCCTTGTGCGGGCAAATATAGAACTGGTTCCCTTGAGCTCTCGGCTATGGAGCTGCTGTAGCTGTAACTGTACATGGAGCTTTTAGGTAAATAATCCTATGTATTATGAGACAGTTGCTTGAGTGCATATCAGGTACTGGCTATATTTGAATGAGGGAATATAATTGTGCTGCTAGAATGTGCCCATATTATACTGCCAGTTTGTGCCCCACACAGTCTCTCTGTGCCCCCTGTAGGTTGAAGTGCCTGAGGATGCCTCATTCGTAACCCTGAAGCCGCTGATCTCTCAGATGTTATACTCAGTCACTGTGACTACCTGGCATGGAGGGGCCATCACTGGAAATGTGACAACGTGTAAGTGATAGATAAAATTAGGGGGATCACTGTGTCATGGACCACTGCCTTGTCTTTGGCTCTCTTTAGTTCTACGGCTTTTACTTGTGTCCTTGAGCTGCTCTTGTGCCTTAGGATCTTGTGTTGGGACTCCAATTAATTAGAGGTAATTAAGAGGCGGCAGAATGTCACATCCTAATGGCATGCCCCTTGGGTAGCGAGACATACAGACAGCTGTCTGGGAGGGGCACCGACATATGGCCTGTCTGCGGTTTTTGAATGTTGTGTATTGGTTTATAAATATTTCTGTTATTTTGTATATGGCTAGGTTTTGTGTGTGGGTAGGTTGTGTGGGTAGGTTTTGTGTGTGTGTGAGGGGGTAGATTGTATCTGTGCGTTGGAAGGGGGGCACATTTGAGTGACTGTGTTTAACCATGTCATTAAGAATAATGAGTGTATATTTCTTTGACATCTGTGGGACGCATGTGCCCTGCACCCTAATCCTTACTGTTTGGCCTGTGCAATGAATGCTAACCCAGAATCCCCTTTGTAGTGAAGGTTCCGCCCCCAACTGGGCTGAGTGTGACCCATCTCTCCGGAGACAGAGCTAAAGCAACATGGGATCAAGGGGAACCTGATGTCACCTCTTATTTGATCAAGTGGATGCCCCTGAGTGGGGGCAAACTGAGCCAGGTACTTTCTGAATGGCACTGCTGATATAATACCCCACAGAACTGATTAAACATCAAAGGGATACTGTTAATAGTGCTGCTCCGGCAGACTTCTGCACTGAAACCCAATTCTCAAAAGAGCAAACAGATTTTTTATATTCAATTTTGAAATCTGACATGGGGCTAGACATATTGTCAGTTTCCCAGCTGCCTCAGTCATGTGACTTGTGCCTGTACTTTAGGATGGAACTACTTTCTGGCTTATTTCCCCTAGTTAATGTAACTGAATCAGTCTCAGTGGGACTTGGTTTTTACTATTGAGTGTTGTTTTTAGATCTACCAGGCAGCTGTTATCTTGTGTTAGAGCTGCTCTCTGGTTACTTAAAGAGTGACTAATGTTTATCAGAGCACAAGTCACATGACTGCTGCAGCTGGGAAATTGACAATATGTCTAGCCCCATGTCAGATTTCAAAATTGAATATAAAAAAATCTGTTTGCTCTTTTGAAAAATAGATTTCAGTGCAGAATTCTGCTGGAGCAGCACTATTAACTGCGTTTTGAAAAAAACATGTTTTCCCATGACAGTATCCCTTTAAGTTAGATGTAAGTGGGGGCAGCTTCGGTTTCTGTTCTGCCATGCATTACCGAATAGCTCAATACAATTTCAGGGACCTGCACTGAATGCAGTTAGACTCAGTCTGTGCCCTGTTATGATTCCATTGTATTTTTAATGTTGCCTTTAATTGTATTTCCTTTGCTTGATTGGAGTCTGTGTGTCTGGCAGAATTAGCCCCTCTTATGTTCCCTACCAGGTGTCTGTGCCCGGTGGACAAAAAACAGCTTTACTGTCCGGGATGGAGTACAACACAGAATATCAGGTCTCCATTTCAGCGCTGTATTTGGACGGGGCCCTCAGTGATGCCTCTTCAGGGAGGTACCGTACAGGTTAGTGGCCCCAGTGCAGTGGGGAAGGCACATAGATGTTGGTGGGCTGGAATTGATAGTGAATGATGTGTTTGTTCTATGTTCCAGCCTCAAAACTTGTGTACAGTGTCCTACACAGTCAGGGGCCCCCAAGGAGGATTTGTTGGTGGAGTGGATGGGGTTGGGTGTTTTTTTTTCAGTGGGGCTCTATTGTACTTTTAGGAGCCACTGAGCTTATAATTGATGTCCAATGGGATGGTGGGCTCTACCAACTTAGTAGTATGGGGCCCCCTAATTGTGTGGAGCATACATATGGATCAGTACATGTTCGGCAGGAATCACAGAACCTCAAAATGCCTGCATGCTCTATACATGTAGTGGCTACCCCTTCTTTTTATCTAACTCCCATCTCAGCCTAATATAACGCTAATCAATCAGTAAATTTCCACTGATGCCAAGGGGCAATAGTCCTGGGGGCCATTAGTGACTCCAGACCCACCACAGTATTGACCCATTGATTGCTGATCAAATTGCTGTATCTGTTGGGAGGGTGAGGGCCAATTTGTTTAGGACCCTAGAATATAAACACTAATGATCCAATTTATCCAGGTAGAACACCCCCATAAGAATGAGAAGGAAACTGCAGTCTTGACTGGAAAGGAAATATTGACCTCAGGGCCAGAGATTGATTTATCACGGAAAGTGTGAGGAGGAAAGGGCAGAGCAGAGGAGTTAGCAGTTCTGAACTAATTAGATAGATGTGGAAATGTGCTGGGACCCTAGTGGCTGGGAATGTGCTGCCTCACTATCCAATCTGCCTCCTCCCAAGGCCCCAGCTTAACCATCAGCTCACCCTCTGGTACCCATCTTAACTGTTATCTCTCCCCCTGGTACCCAGCTTAACTATGATGTCTCCCCCTGGTACCCAGCTTAACTGTCATCTCTCCCCCTGGTACCCAGCCTAACCATCACCTCATCCTCTGGTACCCAACTTAAAGGATACATATAGGATACATGAAAAAACCCTAATTTTGTAGGCAATTATGAGTAATATATGGTGTTGCTTTTACATGGTGTTCAAGACAGGCTCCAGTTCCCTACCAGGTCCTACAGTGCAGTGAGCTGAGTGCTGCTGACTCCCCTGCACAGGGAATAGGAAGTGGAAGACAAGGGAGGGATTATTAGGGTTTTTGCAGAAATATTCAATAAATCAGCCTAAAACACTACCTTTTTAAGCACAATTCTTCTATATCTAAATGAGTATAACGCACTGGTACATTCTTATTTTTTACACAAAATGTCTCGTTTAACCATCATCTCTTCCTCTGGTACCCAGCTTAACCATCAGCTCTGGTACCCAGCTTAACCATCAGCTCTCCCCTTGGTACCCAGCTCAACCATCATCTCTATCTCTGGTACCCAGCTTAACCATCAGCTCACCCTCTGGTACCCAGCTTAACCATCAGCTCACCCTCTGGTACCCATCTTATCAATCATCTCTCCCTCTGGTACCCAGCTTAACCATCATCTCTATCTCTGGTACCCAGCTCAACCATCATCTCTATCTCTGGTACCCAGCTTAACCATCAGCTCACCCTCTGGTACCCATCTTAACCATCAGCTCTCCCCTTGGTACCCAGCTCAACCATCATCTCTATCTCTGGTACCCAGCTCAACCATCATTTCTATCTTTGGTACCCAGCTTAACCATCATCTCTATCTCTGGTACCCAGCTTAACCATCATCTCTATCTCTGGTACCCAGCTCAACCATCATTTCTATCTTTGGTACCCAGCTTAACCATTATCTCTATCTCTGGTACCCAGCTTAACCATCATCTCTATCTCTGGTACCCAGCATAACCATCATCTCTATCTCTGGTACCCAGATTAACCATCATCTCTATCTCTGGTACCCATCTTAACCATCATCTCTATCTCTGGTACCCAGCTCAACACTCATCTCTATCTCTGGTACCCAGCTCAACCATCATTTCTATCTCTGGTACCCATCTTAACCATCATCTCTATCTCTGGTACCCAGCATAACCATCATCTCTATCTCTGGTACCCAGCTCAACAATCATCTATATCTCTGGTCCCCAGTTTAACCATTAGCTACTCTCTCTCCCATTACCCATGCAGATCTCTCCCCAGGGGCCACGTTTCATTGATTTGGTCTTTCAGCAAAATACCCTGAAAGTAATTTGTTGGGGTGCTGACCCCAAAACACCCAGCGTGTGAACTGTGTTCTAGGGAGACAGAGTGAAAATCGATGGGGTCGGTACAAGGGAAAGAGCAGGGGAAAGAAGAATGAAAGTGTGAGAGAGGAGGGGAGGGGTAGTAGGCGGACAGTTGTGCCCCCCGTGTCTATGATTTCCATTGAATTAATCCCAATCCTTGTGCTTTTATGGTGCAGAGGTTCTCCCTGGGAAGCTGCCGGCAGAACATGGTGCGTTGTTCCCAGTTATGTCAGATGGTAAGTCACTCAGTTACATTGTGGCTCTAATGTGCATGGAGTAGAATCTGGTTGCTCAGCAGGTTGGAGTTGTTGGGGAAAAATCCAAAGACCAGAGATCACTTGAAGTTTATTATTTATATAATAAACATACGCGAGCTACGTGGATCCTGTACTCAAGAGAGACAGAATACAGAACAAAGGATTGACCAGACATTATATAACCTCTGATAAACAAATGTTCATGAGAAGGGAGGTAAGGGAGTGATAAGGCACTGGTATGGGAAAACCAAGGGAGTAACTGCAGATGTGCTTCAAGGACGCTTCACCGAGGCACAGAATAAAAAAAACAATACAGAATACTAATAAGAATCGACTTGGCAGATGTTACACATAACCTTGGAACAGTTTCTACAAGGACCTCATGTGCACTTTGAAACTGTTCCGTCCATTGAGGGGGGGGGCAGGATAACTTTTCCTGTACAGAGTAAATTCTGATAAATTCCCATTTGACAAATGGCAGAAGAATAGCAACATAAGAAGGTTCCAATTAGCAGCAAGCTTTTATGGGCCTGGCACATTTAACACAATGACAGCAACAATCTCATTGGCCCATTTATGTATGTGCGTGAGAGGGGGTGAGGGAGGTCACATGTCTGTGATTTAAAAATGTTATGCAAAAAAATATGTTTTGTATCCTGCATTTTAACCAGGAAACAGGAAAACTTATTTATGCAGCCACTGGGGGGCTCCACTCTTCAGGCTGATGATCAAAGGTGGAAAATTGTTAAAAGTAACGAAAATCAAAAATGTATTTTAAAATTATTCATGTCATGTGCTGTGAGATCCCCTATTGTGCTGCCCCCAGACCTCACAGTGGGATGAAGTAATCCAGTAAGGCTTTGGAGAAGGTTTGAGTGCTTTATTGACACGGTGATGCTTTCATTACAACCCACCCCCCATAAAGCACACACGTAAACCCCCTGAAACCGCTCTACGTTTCAGAAAAGTGACATCAATTGATTTTGTGCCACAAAACATTTCCTAAATGTGCTTTGATCTGACATTGAGTAAAATCCAGTGTTTGCTTATCCACCCCCCATCCTGTCCATCATTACTCCTCATGCTCCTCTCATGATCAAAGCCCATCCAGTCAGTCCGTCCATTGTCCTTATTACCCCAATACTGTGGTCAATGCACCCAGGTTGTCTTGTCCTGCCATTTGCCCAGTAGACAAATGTCCCCATTTCTATAAAACAAACATTCAACATGAAGGTATAACTTACTGTGTGCCCAGAACATTCCCGTTCCTACAGCCTGTGCACTTGTGGGTTGTGCCAATAAATACTATATCAGACACAAGCCTGGGGTGCATTTACACTGCAGGTGCCTAAAAGGAGGGAACATGGAAGGCGCAGCTCAATATTTGTGTTTCTTCAAAATGAATTCCTTTGTTCTCGGCTTTGGCTCTGCAGGGACGTGCCCCCGTGTGCAGATGGAGGACGGTGCTGACGCTGTTATGGGTAAGGAGTCGGTTAGTCCACCCCCCACCCTATCAAAGATTCCCTTTTCTGCATCAATGTTATAATTGCTTTTCTCCCCCCCCCCCCACCTTGGATGTGGCACATGAAAAAGGTTTATTTCCAGGCTGTAAGCACTTTTATTGCATTTTAAATACAAACTATGGGCTCTGATGTCTTTGCCTCATTTCCCAACAAGGAGAGTGTCAGCGACACCAATTAACTCATCCCACCACTCACTAACGTCCCCCCGCTTCCCATGAAAGCCAAGATTCACTCATATGTGTTTCATGGGAGACTGATACCAGAATAAAATGGGATTATTTATATCTGAAATTAACATTTTATAAATGGCTAGTAGCAAGTGCTACAGGGCTAAGGGCCAGGCCTGGATTTGTGGAAAGGCCAACTAGGCCTGGGCCTAGGGCGGCAGGATTTTAGGGGGATGGCATGCTGCCCAACCACACCCACATTGATTCAAAAACACTGGGGATGCGCTAGAGATACAATAATTTTTTTAAAATTTCCCATGCACCAATCCCCATTGCTCCGGTCCAGATGATGAAAATTTGCACGAATAAAGGGGAGGGGACAGGAGCAACAAATGCCAGTGGGCCTAGGGGCGCCCACTATGTAAATCTGGCCCTGCTAAGGGCCCCCAAACTGCAGCCCTTTAATCAGTATACATTAAACACTTTTGCCTAACCCAATAGACAGATACTATAAAACTATGGCAGCATAGGTATTTCCATGTACTAAGCACAACTCAAAAGAACAGCCTCCTAAGTTTGCTCGTAGCCTGTACAGAGAGATACCATAAAACTATAGCAGCATAGGTATTCCCCCGTACTAAGTACAATACAGCAGGAACAGTCCCTAAGTTTGCTCATAGCCTGTACAGAGAGATACCATAAAACTATCGCAGCATAGGTATTCCCCTGTACTAAGCACAATTCAGTAGGAACCTCTAAGTTTGCTCATAGTCTGTATAGAGAGATACCATAAAACTATGGCAGCATAGGTATTCCCCTGTACTAAGCACAATTCAGCAGGAACAGTCCCTAAGTTTGCTCATAGCCTGTACAGAGAGATACCATAAAACTATGGCAGCATAGGTATTCCCCTGTACTAAGCACAATTTAGCAGGAACAGCCTCCTAAGTTTGCTCATACCTGTACCCAGTTAAACCATGCAACTGTGCCCAACCAAAGTGCCTACATGGCTGTTACCCTTAGAAGCTCTGTTGAAAAGGGTGGTTCACTTTTAAGTGAACTTTTAGTATGTTATAGAATGGCTAATCGTAAGCTGCTTTTAAACTGACCTTCATTCTTTCTTTTTTTATAGTTTTTGCATTATTTGCCTTCTTCTGACTCTTTGCAGCTTTCATATGGGGGTCACTGACCCCATCTAAATAGAAATGCACTTAAAGGCTACAAATGTATCGCTATTGATACTTTTTATTACTAATATTTTTTCTTCAGGCCTCTCCTATTCATGATCCAACCTCTTATTTAAATCAATGCATGGTTGCTATGGTAATTTGGACCCTAGTAATCTGATTGCTGACATTGTAAACTGGAGAGCTGCTGAATAAGAACTAAACAACTCAAAAATGTAAATTGTCACAGAATGTCACTCTCTACATCATACTAAAAGCTGAACAACCCCTTCAATAGATGCTATGAAGACTGGGAGGAGGGCTCTTTATCCCCCCCTTCCTATAGCACTACATTATCCATTGCAGCTGCCTCGCGGCCTTGAGCTGAAACAAAGTGGGGAAATTGCACAATTAGTTGATATTTTCTCACAGGCGGCAATGCTACAGGCACATTGGCTCCACAGATGCTGATTTTCTGGTATTTTCTGCCAAAGCTGAGGCAAATGATACTGAGCCGCTCACCCACGCCGGGAAGGAGAGAGGCACAAGCAAATGACTAGAAGCTCTTAGTGGAGAAAACATGTTTATTTAAGGAGTGAGGGGTGCCTACCGCTTTATCTTTATGAAAGATTAAAACCCTGTGCTGAATAACAGCATGGGGATTGTGTTAGGGGAAATTGAAAAACAATATTCTCTACTTTCATAAGGCACAGAATGGAGCAGCAGCACAGGGATAGGAGAGCACCCCAGTGATGGGATGAAAGGTGGCCATACATGTTACAATTACGATCTTTCCTGCGACTACTGAAACATGCAACCAAATTAGAGAAAAATGTTGACAGTAGGGCAAGATGGAAGTGATAGGGCAACAGTAGGACAAGATGGACAACACCATGAGTAAGATGGAGACAACAGGACAAGATGGAGACAGTAGTCCAAGATAGAGACAGTAGGACAAAATGGAGACGGTAGGGCAAGATGGAGACAGTAGGGTAAAATGGAGACAGTAGGGTAAAATGGAGACAGTAGGGTAAAATGGAGAAAGTAGGGCAAAATGGAGACAGTGGGACAAGATGGAGACAGTAGGACAATATGGAGACAGTAGTCCAAGATAGAGACAGTAGGACAAGATGGAAACAGTAGGGCGAGATGGAGACAATAGGGCAAAATGGAGAAAGTAGGGCAAAATAGAGGCAATAGAACAAGATGAAGACAGTAAGACAAGATGGAGACAGTAATCCAAGATAGAGACAGTAGGACAAGATGGAAACAGTAGGGCAAGATGGAGACAATAGGGCAAAATGGAGAAAGTAGGGCAAAATAGAGATAGTAGAACAAGATGAAGACAGTAGGACAAGATGGAGACAGTAGGACAAGATGGAGACCGCAAGATAAGATGGCAACACTTGAGTAAGATGGAGACAACAGGACAAGATGGAGACAGTAGGCCAAGATAGAGGCAGTAGGACAAGATGGAGACAGTAGGGCAAGGAGAGAGAAATATATGGTGCCTGAATCATTGCCCAAGTGCAAAGATGTCTAAGGGAATGTCTAAGGGGGTCTAAATAGGGACAACTGTATACGTTCAGGCATCGTTTGTTCTCCCCCTTAAACCTATTGGACATATTTTGTCACTACGGGTATGGGTCCTGTTATCTAGAATGCTCGGGACCTGGGGTTTTCCAGATAAGGGATCTTTCCATAATTTGGATCTTCATACTTTATACTAGAAAATCATGTACTGTAAACATTAAATAAACCCAATAGGCTGGTTTTGCTTCCAGTGAGGATTAATAATATCTTAGCTTGGATCAAGTATAAGGTACTGTTTTATTATTACAAAGAAAAAATAAATCATTTTTAAAAATTTGGATTATTTGGATAAAATGGAGTCTATGGGAGACAACCTTTCCGTAATTCGGAGCTTTCTAGATAACGGGTTTCTGGATAACAGATCCCATACCTGTACATGTATATTTTATCCAAATTATCTAGATTTTTAAAAATAATTTCCTTTGCAGCTTGTACTTGATCCCAACTAAGATATAATTAATCCTTATCATAATCAAAACCAGCCTATTGGGTTATTTGTTTACATGATTTTCTAGACTTACTGTAAGTTCCAAATTACAAAAAGATCTGTTATCCGGAAAACCCCAGGTCCCGAGCATTCTGGATAATAGGTCCCATACCTTTACTATTATTTGGATGTTTCTTTAAGTAACATAAAATAGTAACACATTAACTACGTTGAAAAAAGACGCATGCCAAGTTCAATTTTTTTGTAAACCTAACTGCTAGTTGACCCAGAGACCAAACCCCCCAATAATCTCTCAAATTTGCCTCAGAGGAAGAAAAAATCCTTTCTGACTCCAATATGGCAGTCTGACCAGTGCCTGGATCAACTTGTACTAAGAGCTGTCTTCAATAACCAAAATATAACCAATTGTATCCATAACTCACCAAAAGTCACAAGGAAGTCCAGGTGCTGTGTCCTGAGCCTTCAGCTAGTGGAGCAGAATCAACCATGTACGTTGGAGCAGCAGTCAACGAGCAGTCCATCAGAGGCAGAGTAGAAAATAAATGTGGATTTATTTGGTTCCAGCAAACAGAGGCAACACTTAATATAGGCTCATGATTAAGTGTTCATTTACAAGAAATGTGCCTCTGTTTGATGGTACCAAATAAATCCACATTTATTTTACTTTTCTGCCTTTGATGGTCTGCTCATTGAGTGCATTCTTCAGAGAACATGGTTGATTCTATTTTCTATTTCTATTCTATTTCTATTTTTATATGATTTTCTCTCTTGCTAAAAAGTCATCTAACACCTTCTGATAAGTTATCAAACAGATAACATAGAGGAACAGTATGGGAAGATGGAGGTAGAAGGGAAAAAGGTGACATATGGGTAAGACAAAGACAGATGCACAAACTGGAGACAGAAAGAAACAGTGGAGATTGGAAAGATCGAGGCACTAAACAAATTGGAGACAGTTGGGCAAAATAGAGACAGTAGGGTAAGATGGAAACAGTAGGTCAAGATAGGGGCAGGAAAGCAAGATGGAGACAGCATGGAAAGGTGGAGACAAAGGGCAAGATAAGCACAGTAGGGACAGACAATATAATGATGACAGTAGAGCAAGGTGGGGATGGTAAAACAAAACAAGATGGCAGCTGTAGGACAAGATAGAGAAACCAGGACAAAACATTCACAGTAGAGAAAACTTAGTTCGTACTTTATCTTGATGTTGCCCAACTTGCGCCTCTTCAGGTTGTAAATTACATTTCCATCATCCAAAGGCTGTGGAGGTAGTCTGCTGGACTTCAACAAATCCACACTTCTGACAGTCCTACTTTACAGTATATACTGTAAATACTGAACTTCAAAACTCTTTACGCCTTCTCCTGTATTCAGGAGTAAGAATGGCTCATGACAGCATCGAGAAAAATGAGTGCTGGTGTCCAGAGGACCTCTTGCTCATTTGGCCCATACCATGGCACTCCCTATTTCTGTACGTGTAGAAATTGAGGAGAGAAGCAACCATAAGAGAATTGGGAAAGAAGGCTGTCGGAAGGGAAGGAGGAATATTATTTGGGATAAGGTTTATTAAAGGCCTGCGGCTGCCTTGAGCTACTTGTTGGTATATAAGGAGGAGACATATAAGTGAATCATTATTATACAGGTTTCTGCTCCAGATTGTACAGTATGTGGGAGGTTGGGTTTAATGATACGCAGTATCTCAGAGTAACCAGCTGGCGCAGTGGGTCAGTAACTATCTGAGTAATTGTGACAGTTGCACGATGGCTTCCCGAGGAGCAGAATGGGCTTTGTAGTGAGAATGCCATTTACAGAGCTGTCGGATCCCAGGCAAGAGATGGGGAATCCGAAATGGCACACAGTTTTGATGATAAATTTTTTCCCCTGTGCTTCTAATATACACAGTAATATCTGTCTGACTGGGGGGCCCAAGAGCAGCAAATTTGGCTCATTTATTAACAATTTGCAGAGATGAAAACTCTCTTGGTTGTTCATTCCACTTTATCAATTATTGAACAGGGATTCTTCTTTGGCAAATAAGCTTTCTGGATGATGGGATTCTGGATAAAAGATCCCATGCCAGCATTACCCGGAGGCCAACTGCAGCTCTAGTTTTTGGTATTCAGAAGGACAAACACCCAATGTATCAATTATGAACCAATAATCACTTGTTTAGCACATCTGATGCATTGCAGACTGGAAATGATTTTCCTATGCATGGTATTGTGCAATGGCATATAGGGGTGTAATTATTCACAGGGGTGGGGGACCTTTATCCTGCTGGAGAGTAAAGTCTCTGTGTTGGGGGTGTTCATTTAAAGGGTGTATGAGTGCAGCTCTTGAGTTGGGTTACCATCAGCCTAATTTGCTCAATGCCCTCTCTGTGCCAGGGTACAACATGATGGCAGCATTCAGCCTGGATGAGAAGCGTTACGCGTCTGTGAGTGGAGTCTCCATCGGTGTCTTTGTCTTGGGTGGCGCTAAAATTTATACCCTTTCTGAATCTGCTGAGCTGACCATCTGGACCAGGTACAGAAAGTGCCCACCACATTGCACACCTCAGCATTACCACCTGCAGCCCTCCAGTTGTTATTAAACTACAGCTCTTTGAATCCTATTCTCTGAGTCTCTCACTCTCGCTACTTTCCTAATCTCCTCTCTCTGTATCCTCCCCCCCCCACCACTATCTGCCTCCCTACCCCCTTCTTTTCAACCCTGTTGCCTGTTTTCTCTTCATTTCAGCTCAAAATACATTTCTCTTTTCAAGTGCTGTGTGATAGGAACATTTCATTCCTTGGCCTGGCCACAATGTTCCCCTTCTGAATACTACTAATTGGGAGCGTGGGATATAAGAGTCTTTCAGTTTCAGAGCTTAATCCCACCAAGCTCAGGCCCATCAATCTTATTTATACACACATCTGCTATAAGCATGGCCTCTAAAAGGGACACAGTTCCAAGGTTTCTGCTCCACCAATACTATCTGACTTTTTTACATGGACACTTGACAGAAGTGGGGCAACCCTTGACCACAGGCGTGCGTACCTCTTTATGTTTTAAACCCTTGACCACAGACCTTACACTTACTTCAAAGGAGTTAATTCCTACTACTACTCTAGCACAGGGCATGGTGGCTAGTGGAAACATTGGCATTGTATGCAGGCTATTCCGGGAGCTGTGAATGACATTGGTACATTGCTAAAACTGTAATAAATATGTTTGCACTCAGAGAACAATTAGAATATAGAATGTGGGACTCTCCATTTGGGGCAGATTTTCTTATTCTCCTTTTCTTGCAGAGACTTCCATCCCAGCGGGATCCCCCCAGAACATACTCTCAGCTTCCTGCTCCGCTTGCCTCCATATATGGCTCGGGAGCCCTTCTCTATTTGGCAGATCACAGATGAAGATTTCCAGCCAGTCCTTGGAGTTATTCTAAACCGTAAGCAAAGGGACCCCCCATAACACCCTTGCTAGGCATGGGACATTGTGCCAGGATTCACCCAATTGGTGCATGCTTCTGTATATTCATTAGGGAGTCATTGGTCAAATGTTTGGTCTCTGTCCCCTCCTTGTATCAGAGCACCGAGTGATTCTGCTATAGTTCTATCAACTCCCATTCTAACATACACCTAGTCTGGTTCCCCCATTCCTCCATCTTTGGGCTTTCCTAAGGGACCCAGCCTCTTAAGTTGGGAACCTCTGCCCTAGGGGAACAGTTGGCTTTGCAGAGGATGTAGCTTTCATACGAAGTCCTAACTCCCTAAGCTACTGAGGGTCCTGCCTGTGCGGCCGTGTGGTACCCTGTAGTATATGCCCTACTAGGGGGTTTGAAAGGATAAGTATGAAGAGCAGTGAGAAACAGTATACAAGATGAGGTGATATTTAATTTCCATACATATACAGAGCAACCAGTGGCCTAGCAACCTACCTTATTCAGTAACATGTCTGATGTCCTGGCATCACTGCCCCTAACATAGGGAAATGGACTGTTAAAGTATAAATTAACCCAGTTTTAGATTCCAATATTTTTTAACTTAACAAGGGACAAATTAGATACGGCCTGAACCAACCCATAGCAATGAGTACACTATGAGAAACTAGTGAAGCCACAACAAATAACCACAACTAGTGTACCCTAAGGACATCTCTGACCAATAAGATGAAAGCAGGAATTATGGCATACCATCAGTGTTGCCTTTAGCACAAGCCTCCCTGTCTGGCCGGCCAAAAGGTTAGGAGCAAGAATCTAGCAGACAAAGTTCAGTATATCAATAAGGATTTTAGGCAGCTTCACTGGGAGATTAGATACATAGGGGTTCTGTTGTGGGGAGCAATGGAAATGGGATTAAACTTTAACCGAATATAACTTACCCTTTAACTTCACTTGTTTTCAACTTTGCAAATTGAGGGTTTTGTCCCCATGTGATTTCAGGTGCCTCCATGCTTTATAGGAAAGCTCTGCACACTGCTCAGGTGCTTAACCTCAATAATTATATAAAATTAACATGACTATTTCATAATATGCCCCCAAATACATCTCCAAGCCCCCCCCCCCCCGCCCCATACTCCTATCTTCAGTGTGAAATTGCCATTAATGCAGCTTTTATTTGGCTTCATCTCGTTAGGCTGCCATTGTTCCTTGCTCATTTCTGTGATATTCCTCCCCTCTCATCTTCTGTAATTGCCCCATACTTACTGGGCTATTGCTCTCACAGCTACAGAACCCCCTCTGTTTCTTCAACATGCTCATTCCGTGTTCTGGTTACTGAGACTCAAACTGTTCCACAGCTTCAGTTTTTTCTGCTGTTTCCGACTTATAAATTCTGCCTTTCACTGTGGGTCTAATATTCTCTCTTCTTTGTCTGGGCCAGCAACTGAAAAATCATTGACTTACTTCAACCCCGGCACTGAGGGCATCATCCAGCAGGTCACCTTCCTACAGCATGAGGTGCAGCGCATTTTCTATGGGAGTTTTCATAAGGTACAGCCTAGATCCACTAACTAGTCTTCTCTGTCACCAATACCCACATTAGACTGACCCCAAATATTGTAGGGGTTACTGTAACCAAGGGGCTGAGGTGCAGCATGTTCTGTATAATATATAAGTACAGATATGCCCACCATCTTTCCCCCAGCCCCAACCACTGTCACAGTGTAACCCCCATATAATATATGCACATAATGTAACTGTATAATATATAGGCACAGATATACCCCCATCTTTCCCCCAACCACTGTCACAGAGTAACCCCCATATCATATATGCACATAATGTAACTGTATAATATATAGGCACAGATATACCCACATCTTTCCCCAACCACTGTCACAGTGTAACCCCCATATCATATATGCACATAATGTAACTGTATGATATACAGTATAGACACAGATATACCCCCATCTTTCCTCCAACCACTGTCACAGTGTAACCCCCATATCATATATGCACATAATGTAACTGTATAATACTGTATATAGACACAGATATACCCCCATCTTCCCCCAACCACTGTCACAGTGTAACCCCCATATCATATATGCGCATAATGTAACTGTATAATATATAGACACAGATATACCCCATCTTTCCTCCAACCACTGTCACAGTATAACCCCCATATCATATATGCACATAATGTAAGAGTATAATATATAGACACAGATATACCCCATCTTTCCCCCAACCACTGTCACAGTGTAACCCCCATATCATATATGCACATAATGTAACTGTATAATATATAGGCACAGATATACCCCCATCTTTCCACCAGCCCTAAACACTGCCACAGTGTAACCCCCATATCATATATGCACATAATGTAACTGTATAATATATAGACACAGATAAACCCCCATCTTTCCCCCAACCACTGTCACAGTGTAACCCCCATATCATATATAGTGAATAAAGTACCCCCTCTTGTAAAATATAAGGATATTATAAGTTACCGAGGAGTTTCATGACCATATAAAAATACGAGGCCGAAGGCCGAGTGTTTTTATACAGGTCATGGAACTCCTCGGTAACTTATAATATCCTCATATTTTACAACTGGGGGTACTTTATTAATTATAATACACAAATTTTAGTGAGTCATGTGACAGAAATTACATCACTACTCACCGTTTATAACTGATGACATCACTACTCACCATTTATAAGGATATCATTTACAGGATATTCATGGCTTTTGTGTATTATATGCACATAATGCAACTGTATAATATATAGACACAGATATACCTCCATCTTTCCTCCAACCACTGTCACAGTGTAACCCCCATATCATATATGCACATAATGTAACTATATAATATATAGACACAGATATACCCCATCTTTCCCCCAGCCCTAAACCACAGTGTAACCCTAATATCATGTACACAATGTAACTATATAATATATATACGCATAGCATTGTATTACATATTTGTAAATAATATTCAAAAACTGGGTCTGATTTCCTCTTGCTGCTTTGGCAGGTACAAGTGGCAGTTGGTAGAGGGGCTGTCCGTCTGTACATTGACTGTCAGAAGGTTGCTGAGAAGACCATTAATGCCATGGGCCATGTGACCACCAGAGGGTTTGAGATGCTGGGGAAGCTGACAAGAACTAGAGGCCTGAGGAGCGGTTCAGCAGCAGTGAGTGTAATAGCTTTATATGGTGATTATGCCAAAATCTATAGAACCCATTGTATAGTGGTTATAAGGGGTAGCTGTACCCTCTAGCGCTACATGTAGTAAAAGAAATGGCAACAATACTGTGCTTAAGCACTACTTAGCAGAGCAATTCCTCTGCTCTTAGCCACTTTCTGGTTGTAGCTGCCTCTTTCCCAACATTCCTTTTGTCTCTATAATACAATGTCACCCCGGTGTCACCACCGCCTTCTCTCTGCCCATCAGACACAAGACAGAGTGGCTCATTTTCCACTGTCATCGGACTTTATTTAACTTGAGACATTTTAAATTCCCAATGATCAATGGATCTCATTTGGAGCATTTTCTTGCTCCAACTCACACCAAATCTTTTGGTGGTGCTTGATAAAAAGAGCCCATTTCTATAAAGAGGTGATAAAATCTCTCTATTTATAGCTGTGCCAGTCAGCAGAGTCCAGCGTGGAGGGGAAGATGTTCTGGAGGTGGGGGGGCAATATTTCATTATTAACTTGGAGTGGAGCTGCAGTCCACTTTCTGCCATCAGCTGAAATACTTTCTGTTTAATCCTGGTCCCAAGAGTTGAGATCAGTGAAGACAAGGTCCCCAGCAACAGCCAACTGAATAAGGCTCATAAAGCTGTGGAGGCATTCTTACTAGCATAGGTTCAAATACCTACTGCCTAAACCCATAGCAGCCAATCCGGGGGAAGATGAAAATTATTATTGATGCATCTGGTACACACATGGCACAACATCAATTATAATGGCAAATCGGGCATGGCACTGTGTGTCTGAGGCCTCAGTTAATCAGCTACATCTATATTTGTCTGTATGCAATCGAGACTCTGTAGCGGCCATGTCTTGTGCAGTCAGGCATCAAGCAGGGCAGCAGTTCAACTGTTTGTTTGTAGCAGCCCTTGGTATTCTAAATATTCTGACTTTGCACAGCAGGGAGTCTCATCACTAATACATGTACTATTCTTTCCCTTCCCTGCTTGACTCTAATCCCGCTGAGATGGAACGACTCACTTGAGAGGTGAACGGGAAATCACTTTATGGAGTCCGTAACATATGTTCTACCCTCCTGCTCCCAGGAATAATCTTCCTGGCTCTTGTGGTTCTTGGCTTGACCTCCCTTCCTTCGGTGGTGCTTCTCGTATTTCTATCATCAAGTCATTTACCACCCCTAAATGACCAGAAGCTGCTGCTTCCTACATCAAAAGCCAATATTTAGGGGCCTCAAACCTCAAACTGGTCAAACACATATATTTAAATTGTGCATAACTCGGGACCTTCACTGGACCTCTGCATACCTGGGGCCCCCAACACCCGCTGGGTTAGCTGCTCCCCAGTTTTTCTTCTATACAATTCATAGCCCCAAATTCCTCCCCATTCTCAGTGTACATACAATATTTTCAAAGTGAGAATCTTTCATTGTGGACTTGTTGATACTTTGAAAGTTATGAATGTATCAGAGGCAGGTTATATGGTACAATTTGATTCGTGCCTCAGCCACTACAAGATTGTAGGTGGCATCACTCATCCTTACAGACCAGGTGCAAGAGTACTTAATATTAGACCAAAATCTTCTTTCCAGAAAGGGAACAGAACCAAGCAGAACATAATTGCTCCAGAGCAGCAGGTGCCTGGAGGCTAGGATATATGCCAAATTGTTTTGTAAAGTGACCGTTTATAAAGTGCTTTTGCTTCTCTCCTAGATGCAACTCCAGTCCTTCTGGATCATCTGCAATGAGGACTGGCCAGAAAGAGATACCTGCTGTGATGTCCTAGGGAAGGTGGGAACTCTCTGCAGTTCATATGTTGTACTTTCCCTATAGCCTTCTGCCTTGTCTGCTCTTGAGACTCCATTAACATAACAACCTTTCCCATAACCCACATTTATACATCTCATGCTATTGTCCCTGTTTCTCAATTATTCCGTAACCCTTACAGAGAGATGAAAGCACCTGTCCTGCTCCCCCTGCCTTCTGCACTTGCAGTTCAGAAGTACCTGGCCCCCCAGGCCCACCTGGGCCCCCAGTAAGTTTGCCTTCTATAGAAATTGAATTATAGGCAGTATGTCTGTGTAGTTTGAACTCATCAGAGCATGTGCTTAGTGAACTGGAAGCTTGGGATTAATCTTTCCAGTTCCATGGTTCTTTATTCAGCTTCTGTTCCACAGGGACCTGCAGGACTGAGAGGCGCTAAGGGCGAACAGGGACATCCTGGGCCAAAGGTGGTAACTCCCGTTTACTTTATATTGATATAGGTTGGGTGACACTAAAATAAAGTATCGACTGTCTCAAGATTTGTTGTAATGTTTACATCTTTACCATCTTTATCTTGTCCTGCTGACATCATCATGCCCTACTGCCTCCATCCTGTCACCATCTTTTCCTATTTTACTACTTTGATCTACTTTGTCCATGGTGCCCTATTTTGTTACAACCGTGTCCTACTGTCTCCATCTTACTCTACTATTACCATCTTGCTCTACTGTCTCCAACTTGTCCTACTGCTTTTGTCTTGTTCTACTGTCTTGACTCAGCTCCACTGTCTCCATCTTGTCCGTCTGTTACTATCTTGACAAGTTGCGCTACTTGCACCATTTTGCTGTACTGTACAGCTATACTACATTCAGCTTCTGTGTGGGTAATATCTGCACCCTGGTTCTGTTCTCGAGCATTGCTGGACCATCATAAATGCAGATGACAGATCATGTGATATTCTCCAGAGAGGCCAGGTATTTTTGGCTATCGTTCTACAAAGTGAGATGTGGATTTATTCTGTCTGTAAGTCACTGAGCAGGGAAGGGGGAAGCAATGAGATGTGACTTGCTCTCCGTTATTTTCTTGCTGGAGAACTGAAATGTCCACCATGGGGAATAGACTCTGTCAGATCTGTACAGGAGAAGTAGCCGGCCTAGATTCCTCCTCGCTCTGGACAAGTTTAACTTGTTGCCTTTTTTTATTCTTGTTCTCAGGGTGAACCAGGGAATCATGGCCCCTGGGGACTTGATGGTCCTGGAGGTCATATGGGCTCACCTGGCCTACAAGGGATGTCTGTTACTGGACCAATGGTATGATATGCTATAATGGCTGGTAAATTGTAGGTGTATTTAAGTCAGGGATGATGGGTTGTTTCTGTATTTATCCTGCTATACTCATTTTTTAATTTTTCATTTAGGGCCCCCCAGGACTTAAAGGAGAAAAAGGGGACACAGGAATTTCTGGTCTGCAGGTAACTCCTCATCTCTAACTGTTGGATAACTGTGCACATCCAGTTCCTTAACCCCTTTCCTATTACTTTAGGGCCTGCCTGGTCCAGAAGGAATATCGGGGAGAGATGGTGTCATGGGACCCAAGGTACATGTCCCCTATATTAATTTAACATCAGTCAATTTCTGTCAGTAGATTGTTTTACATCACATCATCATTAATAAATTATAGGGTCATCTATTATTAGGAAGCAGTGTGCAAAGTTAAAAAAAAAGGAAAATGCAAAATGCTCTCTATTTTTGGACTACCCCATGAATATAATGCCATGTGCTATCCATTGTGAGCCTCCTATGATACCTCATTATACACCAACAAATCCCACACCCTCTGATAGCCTTTAGCCACTGCTTCATTTTTCCCTATTGTTACTACCTTGCTCTATTGTCTCTATCTTGAACTCCTGCCACCATGTTTCCCTACTCACTTCATCTTGTACTACTGTCTAACCCTGTTTTACTATCACTTTTTTGCCCTACGGTGACATTCTTGCCCTACTGTCTTCATCTTGTCTTACTTGTTTCCTTCATACCCTACTATCTCCATCTAGCCCTACTGTCTCCATTTTGCCCTACTGTCACTATCTGCGTTACTTTCTCCATCTTGCCCTACTGCTGCCATCATATCCTACCGTCTCCATCATGCCCTACTGTCACCGTCTTGTCCTACTGTCACCATCTAGTCCTAAAGTCTCCATCTTGCACTACTGACTCCATCTTGCCCTACTTTTACCATCTTGCCTTACTGTCACCATCTTGCCCTACTGTCTCCTACTTGTCTTTCTGTAACTGTGCTTCCTTATTTTCTCCATCTTTTACTAATTTTTAATAGACTCTTAGCTGGGTCCAGGGTAACCAACCCTATTTGAAGAACAATGGGCTTGGCCTTTGGCTTGTAAAATAATCAATCCTGTTGCAAATACTGTATCCCTTTACTGAGTATCCCCCAGGCTCCAGTATTTCAGTCTTTCCCATAATCCCCACTTAGTTTTTCTACAAATCTGTCTGATATTGAAGCTGCTCGAAATTTAGCAGAAATATTCATTATTCTGGATTCTCACCCACCGACTCGACAGCTCATTATGACATAGGAATTTGCCAGACAAATGTGACCTTTCCAAAATCCAATTTCTCTTACTGCAGAGAAAGTCATCGCTCTTCTATTAATTGTTGTGTCAGTTCAGCAAGTGTTGCAACTGTGTGTGCAGAGCAGAGCAGCGAGGCTGCCTGGTGTGTCATGTATGTGCAGTGTATTTGCATGAAGTGTGTAACTGTGTCAAACCCACGTGCAAAGTACAACTATTAGTCACAATGGCTGGAGGCTCCTTTTTCCACTCAGAGCTGTCCCTGCTGGGGGCAGTGTAAGAAGGGCAACTATCCCTGGCCACCCAAAGGGTATCAGCTAAATTAAGGAAGAAATTCATGGCTTCTGTGAGGAATGGTTAATTTACGTGTACTTTCAGGGCATACGGGGAGTGGAGGGGACTACAGGGCTTCCTGGTCCACCTGGCTCAAGGGTAAGAGAAGAGGACACTCCGTTTTCTATTGATTGGTTTTGATTCTATGAGGCAACTATTTCTTCTCTGTCACATTGCTCTGTATCACTTCATGGAGCTGTGATCGTCTCTGTGCTATAAATACCTCTGTATCTATTAGGGAAGAGAAGATTCTCTGTATGAAGCACTCTAGGAAACCCTGGGGAACAGCGGCTGGGTCAGGCCCTCTATAGAACCCACAGATAGTTAAACTCCTTCTTACAGGCTCCAGGACATAAAAACAAATTGCAGCCAGTTAAATGAGCCTCTTCGTTGCCCGTTAAACCATGCAATTCTCTATTTTCTAAGAGGTGCTGGAATATTTCCACTGTATCCAATATAATTTCATTATATGTCTACAAATGTACAATATATATTTGGTAGGATCCTTATAGGCACAATCCCTGGTCTCTTCACCACCAGTGTATACAATTCACAAACTAGGAAGGATCAGTACCTGTAGCTTGCAAGTGGGGTGCTGCCAATATTTATTCAAGGTGCACCAGGATAAACACAGGTACTGACTCCTTCCAGTTTTGTTTAATAACATTATATGGAGTCAGGGAAGTTCCAACATTAATAGGTCATAAAATAATGTATCCCTAGCTAAAGTAAAAACATCACATACAAGTGTATCCATATCTGGCTCACTGCTGTTTGTTTTAGGGATTACAGGGCATCTCGGGGATCAAAGGCTCCCCAGGAGATAAAGGACCAGTTGGAGCAGTGGGACCTACAGTAAGTATGACTGATGTGTGTATCCTATTGGAACAGAACTTCCCTGTATTCAGTGTTGGGTTTTGTTTATGGATGGGCAGACTAAATTTCTAATAACCCATTATGGGTGAGAAGACTGGTATGTTTTATTCCTAGACCTCCCTAGAGGCAGGCGAATTTGGAGTATCCCTGTTAGTGACCCAAACTGTTTAAAGCCCTGTATTTTATATGTGATAGTATTTAATCTGATAGCATGCATGTAATATTACAAACAGGCACTTCTGGAGGCACAGAGCCCTGACATGGAACTGACATCAAGCTTAATGTTTTACAGTCATGAACAAAAATATTGCCACCTTTGCACTTTTTTCACATAACTCTTAAACTAATCTAAATAATAAATGGATCTAATGCAAAATAAATTAGAAGCTGACAAAACCAGGTTTTCACATTTCCTTGTGTCGCTATGGTGACAAAATGTTGTTATGCCATGCAGAACTTAATGTGTTCTTTCAAATCTGAAAAAAAAAACAATGTTGATTAAATTATTGAAACCAAGCGCTCCCTGTTATAGTTTGAACATCTCATATTCTGCAAACTGCTCCAGTTCTTCCAGACTAAAAGTGCCTTCACCCAACTGCAATGATCAGATTTATCCATGTGTGTTCAGGGATTTCGATCTGGACTTAATCGTACTACTTCAGAACAGTCCAGTGTTTGGTCCTTAACCATTCACAGATTCTTTTGAAGTGTGCTTCAGATCATTGTCCTGCTGGAAGGTCCATGTGATGAAGAAGCATTTTCAATATTGCCCTTCAAAGTACCTTAGTAATCTCATAATTTCATACCATGCACAGACTCAAGGCACCCAGTTTTAGGGGAAGCAAAGTAACCCCATAACATCAGAGAACCTCCTACAGTTCTGACTGTGGGAAAGAGGGTCTTTTCTTTGAAGGCTTTGTATTTTCCCTCAAAGAGATAGAGTCTAACATCTGATGTTTTCCTGGATTTTATTTCTAAAGGATTTTGGCTTCTTTTTTTTCTTCTCTGTCATCAGTTGGGTTTTCCGGGTCTCCTACCATAGAGCCCCCTTTAATTTATTTTCTGATGATGCAAGCTGAAACTTGTACCCTGTCTAGAGCTTAGCTGAAATCCTCATGACAGTTGATTGAAGTCATTTGACCACAATTGTAACAATCCTTCTTGGAGATCTTTGATACTTTTTTCTCTTCATCAGCATGCAGGGAGATTGGTGCTAGTGCCATGGGCCTAATCTTGATAACATTGGGTATGGTGGGCACAAGGACATTAAGGTCTCTGGAGATGGACTTGTAGCTTTGAGATTGTCCATGCCTTCTTACAGTGCTCTGTATCACCTCCTTATATATATATATATTTGGCTTTCAAGCAGGTGATGCTCCTTTAATATGCAGAATTAGAACATTCAGCCTGATTTCAGTACATATTTATGGATCTGAGTTGCCTGTTTCCCTGGAAGCACTCTCAGAATGATAGGTGCTATCACATATAAAGGGCAAGTATGCACATGGCCTGAAACCTCAGCTAATTAAACACACACTGGTTTAATTTGTCTTCTTGTAATGTATAATGAAAGCACATATTGCTCATTCGAGGACAGTTTTATTGACTGATAATTAGAGGATCTTAATAAGAATCTGGGACAGTCTAACATTCTGATTAAGTGATTAATGCTAGGAGAAACGTGTGTTTGTGGCATCTGTACATCAATAACCAATTAAAGTCAATAGAACACATGGCTATTTGCTGCCATTACAACTAGTGTGTGCCCCTGAGCACTGCATACCTAATTAATCATTTATCTACACTATTACCCAGAGAGACTGTAAAGCCATAGGGCTGTTAACAGATAGGGAGACTGTAAGTGATCAAACCGCCTGATCGATCTAAGACCACAGTAAGCCTAGTTTGATGAGCAAGTAGTCAACTAGTAACCAGTTAATCAAAGAAGGTCTAGCTAATTGTGATCCCTCTTCTTGTGAATGATCCTTAGAGATTTATTATAGACTGAGTGGAGATACTAGTCATTAAGATGTTATGTACTGTCAATGACCATTTATTGGGCTCCTTAGAATATAGAATTCAAATGTTCCTCTTTGCACTGTTCAGGGTCTTCCAGGATCTCGAGGAGAGAAAGGAGAGAAGGTGAGCTTCATTTCTATGCGTTTGGCTCTTTGCACTTCACTTTATCAGACTTTTCTACTCACTCACCCACCCACCCAAACCATCGTACTGGATCCATGAAGGATTTGGACACTCTTTCTTCTTGATGAGTACCCAGTATTTCATTACTTAAAAGCTAGCTGTTGATTGAATTCTCTTGTTGTATCCTCTTCTGAATAACCAAATTTACTGCCTGAAGGTCAAATCTTTCTTTTGCGCATAGGGGGAGCCCCAATCTGCAGCCACAATCTACCACTTAGTTAATCAGGTGTGTGAAAGACTCATTCAAGGTAAGTGAAACAGAAAAGGTACATCACATGGTTACAAACGTCACAAAGATGTTTCAAGGCTTTAGATCAGGAACTAGGAATTTAGAGGGGAAATTCAGAAAAATTCAACTGATTGTAGATATTGTGGACCAAGTTTAGTCATTTCCAATATCAGCTTTGGTTTTGACATTTTGTGCACACTGCTACTAAAAAATGCCTTACGGTCTTTGTCTTAAATATATTGATAATGGGTTGAGTGCAGAGGACCTCTTGTATTTGTCTATTGGTATAAGATGATCCATGTGCTCGTGATACCCTAGTAAATAAATTCTGGATTATATATAATTTCTGTGGACCCATTGCAGCTCACATGATGAAACTGGACACTGTTGTTGGGGAGCGTGAGAGACAGCCAGTCCCTGTGTGGGATGAGCATCTAAGGAGAGGAGAACCAGGCCCTCCTGGTTTGCCTGGGCCTCCTGGAGAAAGAGGGGAGGCAGATATCATTGATGCATCAGGGCAGTCGGCTCAGAACGGATACCCTGGGGAGCGAGGTAACAATTCACTGAATATCTTTATATGCAACATTTCACTTAATGCTCCCTGTATGTGTTCTAGAACTCTGTGCTAAAGGCCCATAATGCATCGCTTCTGCCTACAGTCATAATCTCTGCTCCTCTACTGTTGCCCTCCTCTAATATTCTGCATTTTACTTAAGGAAAACAAGGTCCTAAAGTAGCGAAAGGAGATACAGGATTAAGTAGAGATGGCCCTCAGGGGACTCCAGGTGCTTCAGATGACCTTGCTCTCCACCATATTACTGGACTATAACTAACAACACTCTTGTTTTTGCTCCTCATGTGAGGTTCACAAAGTTTGCTTGTTATACACTAATAAATGAGATAAAGGATTAAGTAGAGAAGTTTGTTTTGTATCAAACTACTTGCATTTAGCTGACTACCCCTAAATAAAATGTTGTCTCCTTAACACCTGTTGCTGTTTCTGATCCTCATGGGAGGGGCACTGCGATGAGTAGCACTGAGTTTGATTTTTAAACCACTCTGGGAAGTACATGTTAGAAAACTTTTCTAAAACTGAAATTTTCTTTAATTGTCTCTGTGTTAATGGTGTCACTGTTAATAGTGTGTGTGTGTGTATTCTCTTTCCATGTGCAAATAATCATTTTGCCACCGCCCAATTTTCCTGACATTTTCATAGTGATATCAGTCCAGTCTTCCCTCTCTCTTTTAGGTCCCCCAGGAACAGAGGTATTTGGGAAACCTGGGCCTGTTAGCTCCCCTGGTATGCAAGGTCCCTCAGGAGCCCCTAGAAGTTTTGGACAACAAGGACCACCTGGGCTGCCTGGAATCTGTAACCCCTCCACATGTAATGTAGCAGACACAGGGGGTAGGTATAAAACAATTGAAAAAAAAGTGGGGATTTTTTTTACCATAGTGTAAAGCTTACTAAGCTGCTGAGCAGCAAACGTTCGCTTTCTAATGGATGACAGGAATTCAGCTGTCGGGTTTGGGGGTTTTTCTGAGGCATGTACTGTTTCCGATCTGTATCAAGACCTCCAGGCAAAAAGTTGCTAATAATGTGGGTACCACAAAATCATGCATAATGTCATAGACATTATACGTTTTCTTGCAGAGATAAACAGATCAGTCTGTGTGTAGGGAATGCATTGGGCAGACTGTAGCAGTGGAGATACTGAAGGTTCCTTAATTACACTAATGAGTGTTTTGCCTCATACTAAACCTTAGGCAAATTCTGCACTGAAAAAAACCCATATAATTTCTTATAATTAGTGCAGACATGGAAAGCGGATTATATCTGCTCTTTTACTGGCCAGTAGTTAATCAGACATTTCTTTTGCTCCGAAATACAGAGGCCCGCAGCTGTTTAAACAATGCCCCATGCAGTGGGCAACTTTCAAAGAAATGTTGATTGCAGGGCATTGTAAATGAGGCCTGCCAGAGGCACAAACATGCAGTAATACGAAACAGAGGTTCGTACGATTTTTGGAGCGTGTGTGGAGTGTCCCGACATTTTTCATGCTATTTTGATCGGTCGTTCAGTCCAGTTCTGACAGGTTAATAGATTCATATAGGCTACCGATAATATATCTACTTGTATTTAGTGATGGGCGAATTTGGGGCGTCTTGCTTTGCCGAAACGGCGAAAAATTGGCAAAACGGTGTCTCGTTTTTGATGCCGGCATCTGTTTTTTTTGGACGCTGGTGTCCGTTTTTGGCGAAATTGCACCGGTGTCCAAAAAAATGGACACCGCCATCAATTTTTTTTACGCCGGCGAATTTTTGCGGCGGTTTCGCAAATTTATTCTCGGGAATTCACCGCTAATCACTGCATGTATTGCCTATCTGACTATATCAATGGGTGACTGTCACTACTATTTGTCGGACATAACTTTTGTACGATTGCTGTCTGTCAATTAATGGCCCGAGCATTGCGTGATTTGTTCATTTCACTACTTTATTTAATCTGAATGGTTAATGGTGAAACGAACGAGTGTTTGTCGCACAAATAATAAAATATGCATGTCTATGTCTATGCAATCGAGATCAAGTACTCAGAAGAACTCTTTCCTCTGTAATTATAGGTTTGGTGGACCTCATACCCTAAAATGTACAAAGACTCATCACATCAGGTGGAATAACCAGGTGCGGTGCCTTTATCTCGTGGCTCTGGACATTTTAGCCCAGAGACTTGTGCCGCAGTTATAGATGGGAAAAAGTGGGTTCTGTATCACTGGCTCAGTTTCAGGTTACAGTTCTGTATCTTCATTTCTTTATCAATGGGCAAACCCAGGGTGGCACCTGGCAGGGAGTGTTTAGGAACATGGGCAATATTTCTCTATGGGCACCAGCCCTGGGCATTAGTCTACCAACTGCCTGGATTATAGTTGAAATTGAATTCTATGCAACTGTATGCAGTATTAATCTGTAAATGTAAGCTCTTGTGAGCAAAGCCTTTTTATTATTATTGTGTCATTGCTTGTTTACCCAAGCCATTGTATCTGCTACCTACATACAGCAAACTTTATAAACAGACATTTATAATGACCAACTGCAATCCTTACTTTTATTTCTGTTTCTATTGTTAGAACCTTCACAATATCCATGGTACTGTCCCTGGCCTCCTCTTGTAAGTTTCAGTCGACTGTTCTAGTCCCACCCTCTGCTTGAGTCACAGACTCCCTGTCCCTCTCCCTGTATGCTGCCATCAGTATTCTAGTCTAGATATGCCAACCTGATGCCAACCATGTGTCTGTTCTGCCCAGGCCATGCCCCTTATCATCCTCCTTGCTCTGGGCTGTTGCTGTGGGTGCCCGGGGTTTAATCAGGGTGACTCCCAAAATTTCCAGATGAGTTATCATATCCACTAGTCATGCTCAATACCAGGTTCCCGAGATCGGATCCCTGAGGCACACAGGGAAGTGTTCAGGCTTTCCGGGCTAATGCAGCATCATATATCCCATTACTTTTTCATTTCTGCTGCTTGAGCTCCACCTCTACCTCCCGCATGGACGTCACATGCACCTTTTTATTTCTGATACCTGATAGGTGTGAAATGATTGTCTGTGCCACTTGTGGAAAAATCTGGAAAGGTGTTTAAATAAGGGCCTGTTAATAGAATCATGCATCAGGCTCTTCTCTCCAGTGCCCCACGGTCTATCTTCAGCCACACTGGGAGAGCCATATCTCAGGACCAAGCCTGCAAAAGCTTGGAACATGCCTTTCATAAAAAGTCATCCTGCTCAACCCTCCCCCAGCCAGATTTCATCTGTCCCTCCATTGTGCCCTACAGCTATACCCACAGCCCCATCTCTCATGGACACTGCCCTCTGGCTCATGGGCATAACCCCCTCTCTTACTGGCACAGCTCCCAGCTGATCTCCAGCAAGAATACACATGGTTCTCTGTGTCTTCCCTATACACAGGCACGATACACAGGCAGCTGTTACAGTAAAGCAAGAGAAGGTGGCACAGGGACCCCCAAATCATATTTATTCATTTACCTGCAGGGTACCTCCAATATTTGCAGTGAGCCATGAGGAGCAGCTATTAGGATTTTCTGCTTGGAAAATGTCTGTGTGCCTTCAGACTGCCCTCTGGAGCTCTGGGAATTCTGGGGGACAGTCATGCGAGTTCAATAGGAACTTAAATATTTATATATATGCCAGAGTGTCACACTGTCACACATTCTCACACTCTCATTGTTATACCCTCTCATACAAACACAACCACGCACTCATCGCAGCTGTGAGGCCATGATAATTTGAAAGCCATTAAAACATGCACTTGATCTTTAGCCAAGCTGCCTTTTAGTTCACATACTGGCAATTCCCCACAGGGCAGCAGTAGAAGGAAGGAAAAGTGCATGTTGGGGTATGTGTAGGGCAAGATGGAGACAATAGGGAAAGAAGGGACTATAGAGCAAGATGGAGACAGTAGAGCAAGATGGAGACTGCAGGGAAAGATGAAGTCAGCTAGGCAAGATGCCAACAGAAGGACAAGATGGAGACAAAAGAACACAGTATTGGATTGAGATGTCAGGGGCCCACCAGAAAACCTTAGACCGTTGGCCCACTTGCCAAACTATTATTCCTCCTCTCCTCAGTCAACCTCCTTATTCGCCTAGTTTTTTATACCTACTGTACTTAATACACTTTATTCTTCCATTATTTTTTCCCCATAAAGAAATAGGGAATGACCATGAAATAAGCCATATACTTACATGCAGGAGGGCCCACTGACACTGGGGCCCACTTGGAGTTTTCCTGGTATCAGGATGGGCCAGTCCGACACTGATAGGACAAGATGGAGACAGTAGGGGCAGATAGTAGGGGAAGATGGAGACAACCGAACAAGTTGAAGACAGTAGGGCTGGATGGAGACAGGGGAATATGGAGACATCTGAACAAGAACGTGAACATGAAGACAGTAGGGCTGAATGGAGACAGTATGGGAATATGGAGACATCTGAACAAGATGGACACAGTAGGGCTGAATGCAGGGCCGGATTTACATAGTGGGCACCCCTAGGCCCGCTACCATTTGTCCCCTTACCCCCTCCCTTTTATTCACGCAAGTTTTCATTGGGACCGAAGAAACGGTATTGGCTCACAGGAAATTTATAAAACTATCTCCTGCGCATCCTCAGTGTTTCTGAACCAATGTGGGTATGGGTGGGCAGCATGCTGCCCCCCTAAAATCCTGCCACCCTATGCCCGGGCCTTGGTGGCCTTTAAACAAATCCGGGCCTGGCTGGATGGAGACAATAGGGCTGGATGGAGACTGTAGGGCAAGAAGGAGACAGCAGGAGTAGATGGAGATAGTAGGAGAAGATGGAGACAACCAAACAAGATGAAGACAGTAGGGCTGGATGGAGGCAGTTGGGCTGGATGGAGACAGTAGGGGAATATGCAGACATCTGAATAAGATGGAGAAAGTAGGGCTGGATGGAGACAGTAGGGGAAGATGGAGACATCTGAACAAGATGGAAACAGTAGGGCTGGATGGAGACAGTAGGGAAAGATAGAGCCAGTAAGGGAATATGGAGACAACTGAACAAGATGGAGACAGTAGGGCTGGATGGAGACAGTAGGGAAAGATAGAGCCAGTAAGGGAATATGGAGACAACTGAACAAGATGGAGACAGTAGGGCTGGATGGAGACTGTAGAGAAAGATGGAGACAATTGAACAAGACTGAGACAGTAGGGAAAGGTGACAACAATAGGACAGGATGGAAAGAGTAGGGAAACATTGTGACAGCAATGGATTACCTCGGCATAGTATGAACATTGCCCAACCTACAGCCCCCCAACACTAGTATAACACTGCACCTGCCTGTAGTTGAGGGCCAAAATATGAACTGATTTTTATATAAATTATAGACAGCCCCATCTCTACCCCCCCTCCCCATCTAACGCATTCCCCTCCTTCCAGATCCACATCCCTCTCTCAGTCTCTCTTTGACACATGCCCATGTTTTTAGAGGGGTCCAGTTCATATCATTCCAGCCAACCACGGTGGCAGGAAGAGTCCAACCGTCCCCAGCAAGCAGACAATAATGAACATCCACAGGAAGATGCGATCGATCACCATGGCGACGTATTTCCAGTCCTGCTTCACCTGTGGATGAGAGGGGAGATCTCAGCAAATGGAACATTTCTTCTCTGTGTTTACACATATGGGTGGGAGCTGCCATACTGTTTCCTTTAGACACTCATTGTGTGTACAGAAGATTGCATCAACACATATTTGTCTTTATGCGTATAACTATAAGCTGCCATATGGCTTGACTAGCGATAAGCATTCTTTATTAAGGACACCTCTAGTGTTTATAAATAGAAGCTTCTGGTCTCACTAGGTTAATGGATTTATGCACAATCCAGATGCATTTCTAAATGCGCCACTGGGGTAGAAGGAGAATTTGATGAGACTCGCTTTTGAAGTGGCAATTTCATTGCACGGCAGTGAATGACTTTCTTGGGAACCTGATATAATTTAGCTGCATTTTTCTTGATGTAGGGGGGGGCAGCATCTCCTATAGAGCCAAGGAGAATCACACGTGTGTATAGTAAGCAGATAAGTGGCCTTGTCTGCTCACTGGCAATGGATTTCTACAGCTTACAGGTTAGAGCAGTGCAGCTGCACAGGGAGATAAAAATGGCACAGAAGAGGAGGGACGTCTGTTCAGAAGAATTGAGCCTGACTTATTGCCGGTGACAGTTCTCCTTTAATCTGTAGGTACACCTGATATCTGCGCGGGAGGTTGATGTGCCGAGGACAGTCACGCTCAGAATAGTAAGAAGGGCAGAAGGGTATCTGAAGAGCAAGGCAGGTGGGTGTGAAACTTTAGGGAGAAGAGGGAGGAGGAGGGGGAGGGTCTGCAACGTACAAGATAGATAAGAGCCACTTCACATGGGAAGAGACGAAATGATTGCAGGCTGGGTGCCCACTTTATAACATTGCGTGTGCGCAGACACAACAGGCTCCTTTCAGCCTTATCAGGAAGCCCAGCTTGTGCCTGTCGCATAATGGCCGGCTCTGACTCATCCTGGCTAGTGAGCCACAAAGGGACAGAAAGCCCTTCTCTCCAGGCTGAGACCCTATTAATAACTGGACCCTTATCAACAAACCCTAGGGACCAATATGTAGAAAGCCCGAGAGCCGAAGGTCCTATTTATTCTCTCTTCTCATGCTGATGGTGAATCTCCTTTCCTCCCCATCAAAAAAACACTCATTCCCCCTCTCTTGTTAGGGACTCCCATAACCTGACTGTCCTTACAGTATAGAACCCCTTGCAAAGCTGATAGTGAAATCTCCTTTCCTCCCCTTCAATTAATCACTCATAACCCTTCTCTTGGTAGGGACATTCATAACCTAATTGACCTTACAGTAAAGAACCCCTTCCAATGCTGATGGTGAAATCTCCTTTCCACCCCAACAATGAATCACTCATTCCCTCTCCTGGTAAGGAATCCCATTACCTAATTGCCCTTACCATTGGAAAATGGGAACTATAATTTCATCCTATAATATAGAATATTCATACTAGGTAATGGGCATTAAAGAGACTAATTAGATACTAAGCAATACATTTCAGGGGAGTATTTAGTAAAAATCCAATAACTATTTCCTTATATGAGTTGTCAGAATGCAGCATCAGCAGTAACATCACATGCAAATAGTCAGGATTCATTTCCCTGTCACTGCCTGAGGCGATTCATGTAATTTCATATCTTCTCAATACAGAGACATCGGGTAGAGAATTCCCACTGACTGGCCCCTGATCATATAGGATCCCCCCCCCATAGAATGGAGTAATGGGTTTCTGCAGCTAAATCACCTTTCCTGTGCACGCACTTATAGATGTCACATTACGTTTGGTCAAGGGGAAACGTACATTCCATAGGGCCGACCTTCCGTTTATTTTCTCTAAAACAGAGAGGTTACAGCTTATATTCCCACACCACACTTTTGCCCAATTATTTCCTACATATGATTGGGAGCTGCCTTTCAACTCCTTCATTCTTCCAATTCTGTGGAACACTTAGTTAAATATGAACACTAATAAGATAATTTAAATGGGTGGTTCACCTTGTCATTAACTTTTAGTGTGTTAAAAACTTCTCAATGGGTCTTCATTGTTTATCATTTTATAGTTTTTTAATCATTTGCCTTCTTCATTTGACTCTTTCCAGCTTTCAAACGGGGGTCACTGACCCCATCTAAAAAAATAAATGCTTTTTCAGACTACACATGTGTTGTGATTGCTACTTTTTATTACTAGTCTTTCTATTTAGGCCCTCTCCTATTCATATTCCAGTCTCTTCAGTGGCTTAACTAGATATTACTGGGCCCCATAGCAAATTATTTTTCAGGCCCACCACAGGTTGATCTGTTTTACCAATGTTTATTGAAATTGCATACGAATTAGGGCCTCATGGGGCCCCTATCCATCATGCTCCTCCGAGTCTCTTATTGAAATCAACGCAAATGGAGAGCTGCTGAATAAAAAGCTAAATAACTCAATAACCACAAATAATACAAAATTAAAACCAATTGCGCATTGTCTCAGAATATCACTCTCAATACTAAAAATTAATTTAAAGATGAACAGCCCCTTTAAGGGGAACACACACCATGATAGAAAGCGTTCATACTCACAGAGAAGTCAGCATCCTCTGCTCTCCGGTGGTCTGCAATGTACTGCACCCCCTCAATAGCCAGCTTAAGTGAGGGAGACATGAGCAGCATGTGGTGTTCTTTGGCACTGACTGTTTTGGCACCTTGACTTGTGTCGGCTGGCTTCTCCTGGTTTTTGGGCTTACACGTGCATGGAGAGTTGTGACTTGTAGGCTGTGGCTCATTCACATTACATTTTTGGGCTACTGGGGAACTGCTAGCCTGGCCATTAATCTGGGAGAAATCTTCATGCAAGTAGCAGAACTGAATGCTCCTTGATCGGCAGCGGACTGTACCTTCATTTACTTCCTTGGGGGTGTACATCTGCTGCACGCTTACAGAGCGCACCTTAGGCATTAAATTTGGCTGGGCCTCGGACAGTAGCTTAGTCTCAGGCTTTGGAGAAGGGCAACTGGTTAAAGCAGATTCCTCACACAACATGGAATACTGTCCTGATGTTGACTTGCAAACTACTTTAGTGTTGAGCGACTGATCCAGCTGATGGCAACAGGAAGAAGTTGGAGATGGTCGTTGGCTAGTTGGGCTGGCAGATGATGAACTAGGAAATGTTGGTTCAATCTCAGCCTCAGACCAAAGTCTAGGTGGCGGCGGGTTGAAGCTTTTTGTTAGAAGGGACTCTATTAATTTCTTGCAATTATCTTTAGCTGGTCTCTTCATGAAAAGAACTCGAGGTACCACATCCAGGAATATCCTACGGACCCAGGCTGGCATGGTGTGTGTACGTGGGGATCTGTGATGCACATTTAGCACAAAGACGGTGATGATGATGGAGAGGGTCACAAAGATCATAGTAAAGAGTAGGTACTCTCCAATCAAAGGGATGACCAAAGACGTTGAAGGAATTATCTCGGTGATGAGAAGGAGGAAGACAGTCAAGGAGAGTAGCACTGATATACAGAGTGTGATCTTCTCTCCACACTCAGAAGGGAGGTAAAAGACCAGCACGGTGAGGCAGGAGATCAGAAGACATGGAATGATGAGATTGATAGTGTAGAACAATGGCAGTCGTCTGATGATGAAGGAATAGGTGATGTCTGAATAAATCTCTGTGCAACACTCATATTTCTTGATATTATAGTTGCCTACAGCGTTGATAATGACCCACTCGCCACTCTCCCAATAGTCCAGCTGGTCAACATGGCTATGCATGCTGATTAGATCTATCTTGGCTCGGTCATAAGTCCAAGAGCCAAACTTCATGGTACAGTTCTGCTGGTCGAAGGGAAAGAAGGTGACATCGATGCTGCAAGAGCTCTTGTAGATAGCTGGTGGCGTCCACTTGATTCGCCCATCGTGGAAGAGATGAGCTTTTGTGAGATGAGTAACAGCAAAGTCACCGTCAGCACTTGGGAAAAACCACAGGGACAATAGGATTATTGAACAGGTTCTTGGTATCATTTGATAATCTATAGTGAATATGACGGCACTCTCTGCACTTAAAAAACCCAGATTCCATTTACTAATCAGAGGGGTTGCAGGGCCTACAAGGGCCAGGGCCCCCCATTGTCCTGCTGGCGCAGTCCAAGAGATACAAAATTTGGAATTGGTACTGTGTTTATACTACTAGGTGTTAGTAGTACTATACATGGAATTGCCACTGTATTTATCCTGTCATGTTTTCTGGGGCATTATACATGTAATTTGCACTGTATTTATCTTGCTGTGTGTTCTGGGGTATTATCATAGAACTGGCACTGTATTTATGCTGCTGTGTGTTTTGGGGTATTATACATAGATTTACCACTGCATTTTTTTTGCCATGAATTACTGTGAATGCATTTGTGTAGAAAATCTCTTTAGTTAGCCCCCCAAACATAAAACTCACAAATAAACATTACTATTACTTTACTATTCTAGCATGTTACAATGAATGTTTTTCATTCATTGGTGACCCTTGAATGTGCTTAAGCCTTTGCCAACCTGCCATCAACAGTCATGGCTGAAGAGGTGCCAGGAGTCCCAACTAGGAGCTGTAACTATTAGAGGGGTAGAGAAAGGCTAAGTTAGTACCACGTAGTTTACGGGCATGCTCCTGTACAAACCTGAAATGTGTCAGTATCACTTTAAGTCTATTAAAAGTGAATTATGCTCCTAGATGAAGACATCTCTTCCTTTCAGAATATGATCAGCGGCAGCATCTTTATTCATTAGCTACATTTAACCGCCTTGGTGAAAGGGTATGTCCCTACGGCTTAACCTGGGCGGTAGCAAGGAAGCGCTGGCGATTAGGAGATTGTAATCATTTTATAGCTAACGAGTCAAGGCAATTTTCTTACAGATTTGACCAGGCGCTGGGAGCCCCAGGAGATACACAAGGGCCATGTGTCAAGATGAAATGAGATTCTGCCTCACTTGGTGTCAGGCTGTGGGTTTTTGGAGTACATGCCTCCGCATTCTGATTATATGCCCTTATACCCCCTGAAACACTTGGGTTCTACTTTGCTCTACTCTGTCCCCCTCCACCATGCCACCATACATTTAAATTCTTGTTCACCCTCACCTTCCACTCTAATGTCACCCCTTGGTAAATCTCATGCATCTGATTGGCTGACTTTGCATAAAACATTCATACCAATTTGTTATTTATAGGAACTGCTGGTTGTTCCTTTCTGCTCTTCGCATCCACACACATCTCTGACGCCCTTTAGAAATAACATACAATCTGCCCTGGTGGCGGAACACAATCTTGCCCTTTAAGATTTGAGACCACAGATCTGGGGCTCAAGACACTTGGCTATTCCACCAGGTATATAGCACATTACTCAGTATAATAATTGCTCTGCTCTAACACTAGCCCTGCAGGGAGTTGTAGGAAATGGACAGATTGAGGGTAGATCTCAGCCTGCTCTCCGCTCCCCATCTACCTGCAGTCTCTTCTCTTGCTAATGATAATCCTTCTCCCACCCCAGTGACCCCCACACTATCAGACCCACGCATATGCCAGGCTGTGAAGCGGCATCTCCCTCTCTCTGATGGAGGCCGAGGCCCCGAGGAACAGAAGGTTCACAGAAGGGCTGAATGCAATCACTATAAATAGCTGCATCTCTTGCAGGGGCCCCTCTGGTTATGCGACAGGGTAAGAGCATTATTCCCACTTAGCTAAATGTATCCGGGGGGAAGACAAATATTTCATTATGAGTCATAGGGAGATGCCAGCAAAAACTGGGTCATTTCATCTTTTACTTGGCACCCAGCGCTCACGCTGGCACAGAGCAAGGGCACGGCAAGGCTAATTGCACTGCAGTGCATATCAATCCAGAGTATGACCACAAATACATCGGCAAATAGGATCACTGTAAAGATAAGTTAAACATGTGTGTCTCACTTTGCCCCCCTACATTCAAATATCTGAATTCAGTGCCCTGCTCAGCCCCAAACATGGCACTCCCACTGGGAACTGGGGAGAGCCACGTGCCCAAAGTATTCAAACAGTGGTCCAGAGCAAAGAAACAGTACAGTAAATGCACACAATGTCCCCCCTGCCATGCACCCAAGCAACTGACCTTCTGCTTCCCCATCCCCTGCTTGTAAGCCACTGCTCAGAATAAACACCATTCATTGGTAATCTTGAAATCTCCCTGAACTATAGGGAAAAAACAACAGGGCACCTACGCCTGAAGATTGTATTGAGCATGGCAGCTCTGCAGATTCTTGGGACTGGGAAGAACTGAATGCAGATAAAGTTTCTTTAACATTTCATACACTGTAATAAGCTACCGTATTGTTTCCTTAAGGTAGCCAATCACATACATGCATGTGGAATGAACAATTCAACTATATGTATATGCACTTTTTCAAAATAATATGCAAGCTATACACTAAGGGGCAAATTCACCAAGGGTCGAATATCGAGGGTTAATTAACCCTCGATATTCGACTGGGAATTAAAATCCTTCAACTTTGAATATCGAAGTCGAAGGATTTTAGCGCAAATAGTTCGATCGAACGATTGAAGGAATAATCCTTCGATCGAATGATGAAATCCTTCGAATCTAACGATTCAAAGGATTTTAATCCAACGATCGAAGGATTATCCTTCGACCAAAAAAACTTAGGCAAGCCTATGGGGACCTTCCCCATAGGCTAACATTGGGTTCGGTAGGTTTTAGATGGCGAACAAGGGGGTCGAAGTTTTTTCTTAAAGAAACAGTACTTTGACTATCGAATGGTCGAATAGTCAACCGATTTTTAGTTCGAATCCTTCGATTCGAAGTCGAAGTCATAGTCGAAGGTTGAAATAGCCTATTCGATTGTCGAAGTAGCCCAAAAAACACTTCGAAATTCGAAGTTTTTTTACTTCGAATCCTTCACTCGAGCTTGGTGAATTGGCCCCTAAATGGCAGTGTGTTGGGAGTTTCCTTAAATAAGAAGGATCTTGGGGTTTTTGTAGATAACAAGTTGTCTAATTCTGGGAAGTGTCATTCTGTGGCTACTAAAAGAATAAATTTCTGTCTTGCATAAAAAAGGGCATTAACTCAAGGGATGAAAACAAAATTATGCCTCTTTATAGGTTCCTGGTGAGGTCTCATCTGGAGTATGCAGTGCAGTTTTGGACTCCAGTTCTTAAGAGGGATATAAATGAGCTGGAGAGAGTGCAGAGACTAAGTGCAACTAAACTGGTTAGAGGGATGGAAGACTTAAATTATGAGGGTAGACTGACAAGGTTGGGGTTGTTTTCTCTGGAAAAAAAGGTGCTTGCAAGGGGACATGATTACACTTTACAAGCACATTAGAGGACATTATAGACAAATAGCAGGGGACCTTTTTACCCATAAAGTGGATCACCGTACCAGAGGCCACCCCTTTAGATTAGAAGAAAAGAACTTTCATTTGAAGCAACGTAGGTGGTTCTTTACAGTGAGGACAGTGAGGTTGTGGAATGACCCGCTCTGCGCTTAAAAAATCAGCGTCGGAGCAGGTCAAATGGGGGCAGCATCACTAGTGCATTGAGCACAATGGTGCTCTCTGCACTAGCGGAGCCGAATTTCCGGGTTAAAACCTGCTTGTTTGGCTCTTAAAGTTACAAGAGGTGGCTTGTTGCCGCCCCTTCTAACTGGTCGCTTGCTGCCGCCTGAGGCAATGTTCTCACCTTGCCTCATGGCAGGAGCGGCCCTGGGAATGCACTGCTGAGTCCGGGCCTAGGGCGGCAGGATTTTAGAGGGGGCGGCATGCTGCCCAACCACACCGACATTGGTTCAAAAACACTGGGGATGTGCTGGAGATACAATCATTTTTTAAATTTCCCATGTGCCAATCCCCATTGCTCCAGTCCAAGGGGAGGGGACAGGAGCGACGAATGGCAGTGGGCCTAGGGGCGCCCACTATGTAAATCCGGCCCTGTTTAATGACTGTCCCTTATAAATGTATACTTGGTGATCATATCACTCCTTATCTGCCTTTCAGCATATTCTGTACCGGGCATTAACAGTGCTTGATAAAGGGAAAGAATAACCCTCTATCTATCATTCGGATATATTAGGATGAGCCAGTGTTTTGCCACTTTTCCCGTTTGGGGGCAGGTCCCAGGAGACAGGGATAAGTTTCAAGCAGTGCTGCTAATTGCTCCATTTTCAGCACTGGGGTGGTAGGGAGATAGAGGAGGCTACAAACCTTTTCTCGGTGTAACTATTATATGCTGAAATGTTTCTGTGTCACTCTTATGTCTTCCACTCAGTTCAGTCTGACGCTCCCTCGTTGCTGCCAATACTTACGACATCCCTGGCATATTTTAATATAAATCAGGTCTGTACCTGCGGCACGGACTGTCAGTCAGTATGAGCCATTGTGGATATGGATTCTTCCCTCGTCAGCACTAATCCCATTCCCAATGTGGCAGCTACACCACATCTGAGCAACTGGTAAATGGCCCCCATGAATAAATATTATAGTGGGGGACATTCCAGGGAGCAATACTGCCCATCAGAGTTGACAATCTCTTAATTCCAAGTACCTTCTAACTCTGCAGAGCTGACCCCCAGGAGCCCTTGCTTATATTTGTTTCATCTATTCTCTCTGTCTCCTCCCCGGCGTATTGTTCCCTAACAAAAAAGCCCACACAGTGGCTGCCGCTGGAGCACAATTATCACCACTTTAGCTTTTTTACAGCTTTAATTACAGCAGAATTTTAATGATGGGAGTAGAACGGCGCAAGGAAATGTGCAGGGAAAGTTATTTAACTCAGGGAGCATTAAAGGGGGAGAATCTCAGCAAATATCTCTATGTGAAGGGAAGCTCGGGGGCAAATAACTGGGGGCTTATTCTGCTGAGTGGCAATCTCTGCTTGCTCAGTCACGGTGGACCTTTAGATGTTGTTGGACTACACAATTCCCATCATCATGTGAGAGCCAAAGTCATGCCAGTTGTGAAACATTGTATCTGCTGTTGTAACCGTGCTCTATCCTCCAATTAATTTACCATCTGACTAAAGGGATTTACTAAAGCAATGCAATTGGCGTACAGCGGGAATAATAAGGGATTAACAACATTCCCCCGTCAAATCCCTTTCAACAATTTATCTTGATACGCTAACAAGCAAGGGATAGAAATTCTGTAAAAATCGCCACACGCAAATTAGACAGCACCATACAACGTAGTCCTTAACCATTTGCTGTACTTTATTAACGTGTGGTTTAGCTGGCAGGATTTTGGCTGCAGAAATGTCAATCAAAGTGTAGAAATCCCTTTTACACTAAATGATAACATGAAATAAAGTCTCAGAAAGGCCAGGACTGAATCATTATCTCCCTCATGACATGGCTTTGGCTGATGTCTTTGTGGCTACTTAGATGTTATGAACAGAACTATTTGTCCTGTCTGTCTGTTTAGTGCCCAATTCGACTTGAATTTGCATCTGTATCTGTCCCATATAAGTCCATACCACTCCTGCTGGAAGGCTGTTCCATGTGTTTATTTACCTCTCTATAAAGTGATTTATTTACCTCTCTAAAGTGATTCCTTATGCTCCCTGTCAGGCTTCCTCCCTCCGATTCCATATTGTGCCCCTGGGTATAGCCCTGTTTCACTGCCAGCAAATACCTCCCTCCTAACCTATCACTGGATCTCTCTGGACGTATCTATAATATTCTCTGTTATTAAGACCATGAATCAGCACAGATGACTCTCTGGGCAGTTTCTATATAATTACTATGTTTCTGCAGACTGGGACTTTAAATCTAAACCCAGTATGCAATAAGCAGCCTCACTAATGTCTTTTAGATTGGCGGTATAACCCCCTCTCTCTGCTACTACTCATCCTTCTTCTTGCCCTGCCTGGTATTGTGTTTGCCCCCTTTCCCTTTGTTACTGGCACTAAGTTACCTCTCACTTTGTGCCCAACGCTGGCATTTCTGTACATATCTGCATTATTCTGCATTTTATCTGATCAACTTTATGATCGCAAATCTTTCTCCCTCTCATTTCTACATGTATGGGACCTATTATCCAGAATGCTTGGGAACTTGGGATCTTTCCACAATTTAAATCTCCATACAATAAGGGGTTATTTATTATAGTCTGAATGCCTAAAACTCTAAAAATCTGAGGGTTTTTTTACTATAGAATCCAAATTTTAGTGGACAAATTTTTTCTTTCATGATTTATTATATCCAGAGGATGGAAAGAGTCTGAAATCTGGCATCTCAAACGTGCCAAGGTTGTATATAACTCAATGGGAGAAGTCCCGAAAATATCCTGATCTTTGCTGGGTTTTGTGCATAAATCCGAAAAAATCTGCGTTTGTACTATTCTATTTTTCATCTAATTTTCCCTATTTTTTCCCCACAATGGAATTTTTCAGGAAAATGTATTGATAAATAAGGGGAATTAACCCATTCGGATTTGGGAAGATAATGAGATAAATTTGGATTTTGATATATTTTGATATAACCCCCTAAATCTACATAAAATTAATTTAAACATTAAATAACCCTTTTGCATCTAATAAGGATTAATTATATCTAAGTTTGGATCAAGTACATTGTACTATTTATTTATTACAGAGAATAGGGAAATTAATTAAAAAAATCTGAATTATTTCATTAAAATGGAGTCTATAGGAGATGGCTTCCCTGAAATTCAGAGCTTTCTGGATAACAGGTTTCTGAATAATGGATTCCATACCTGTATAATCATTTTGTATTCCCCCTCGGAATCAGATTTGTTACATATATTTGTATTATCACAGTATCCTTGGATATGGCATGGAATATTATGCAACAAACTTTACAGATAATGCTCTGGTCAGAATCAAGCCCTGTGCCCTGAAGCTAAAATGTTAGGTTACGTGCCTCCAGAATATCTATTATAGGGAAGCCATTTGTGTCTCTTAGTAAATCATTGCCATAATAGAGTCTTGTAGATTTGGGCAGAGTATAAATCAGGATTCCTAAGCCTTTCTAGGAGCGACTGCTGCTCTTATTTCTGGAGACAAACTGATTTACTGCTCCCATTTATATAACAACGTAGACAATTTGAGAACAATAAGCAGGAGCGTTAAGGTCTCAGGGCTGGAAGAACTTTATTTTATTTATAATATCAGTCCTGTAGCTGATGAGACCATCAGGCAAATGTCAACAATCCCAGCTAAATGTTTCAGAAACCTACCTATGCAATAATATGCTTAGACCCAACATATGTCCCCTGTACCCCAAAGGGTGGAGCACCTATTCACTTTTATCGTATTGGAGATAATTGAATACCGACAATACAACAACAATGAGAAACGTCTGTGACAGCCACCTCTGTGTGGCTCCCACCTAAATACATTGGACTGGGCTCAGCCCACAAACAGAAGCAGTGGAGCAAATCTAGTGATCAGTAAATATTCTATTTGCAGAACTAATTATATTCCAGGGGCCAGTTATTATTCCGGCTTAGGAGTAGTTGTTCTAAGTACAAGGAGAGGGAAGGATTCACATTTCCCTTGAGCTTTTCTGATATTTTCAGGTTGACTCAATTTATCTTTTGCCCTATTTCAGCTAATTTCCCAGGTTTTCATTATTTTTACCAGTTAAGTTATGACAGTTCTTGACAAATTATATCACAGGCACCAGTGTCTCTATATATATCTATGTACAGATAGAATATGGACTGTGTGAGAGTTAGAGGATGGCGTTCCATTAATAATAAGGATCCCCAACCCCCCCAGGCAGATGCACCAAAACTACTACAAATGAGCACATAGATCTCTTTATAAAACCCCCCCAATTTGCTTAGGTCCAAAGTTCTGCAGACCCTTACTTGTTGTACAAGACAATATCCGGCCTCCAGATCAGCTCCGAAGGGATCCGGATTGAAGTGACATTCTCATACTCCAGGGGGTCCCAGCGCAACTTGTAATCGTGCCACTCCTACAAAGCAACAAGGGAAGGTTGCGTGAAATAAAAGAGGCACAGGGGAAAGATTAATAGACAACAGATAGTAATGTTTCACTATACAGATTTTAGCTGATAAATAACATTTAGACCCAGACTTCCTATTTACAGCCAATTAAATGAATCATTATCATATCATCACCCTATTCAGTGGCATAGACCCCTCCCTATAACCCTCATATTGATCCATAGAACCCTCCCTATAACCCCTCCTACTGCTGCATATAACCCTCCTTATAACTCCTCCCATTGCTCAATATAACCCTCCCTATAACTCCTCCCATTGCTCGATATAACCCTCCCTATAACTCCTCCCATTGCTCCATATAACCCTCCTTATAACTCCTCCCATTGCTCCATATAACCCTCCCTATAAATCCTCCCATTGCTCAATATAACCCTCCCTATAAATCCTCCCAATGCTCAGCATACCCCTCTATATAACCCCACCTAGTGCTCCATATACTGTAACCCTCCCTATAACTCTTCCCATTGCTCAATAAAACTCCAACACTATAAGTGCCGTATACTATTCACAGAATGCTAAGCACACACTTACCTGCTTTACCCACACATTGGTTGTCATCATCTGGTTCTTTTCATCCTAAAATTGAGAAAAAGGAAGGTGATGCCAAAGAATCAGAAGTGGTACATTCCTCACTGTGACCATGTAATTACAACAAAAATTGTAAGCTGATCTCGGTTTCAGAGCTGGTGCTTCTAATCATCTAATTTATACCTGTACCCTAATTAGTTATCCTGCCAAAATATTCTGTGTAGGAGGCAGTATACTGTGCCTGTTGTCCCTGTGAGTGTGGGAAATGCTAATTATGGGCGTTCATTTCTTGCTCAGTACTGCAGGGTCCCCTCAAGGGTGTCTTCTCCCTTCCACATAACAAATAAGGCTTATCGTGAGCAGTGTAGACTTTACTGGAATAGTGACTATAGGGCAAGTCAATAACCTAGGTCTTTACTGGCATCAAACTACCGCTATGCAGAACTACATTAACCACAGACATGTCATAAGATTACTGCAGAAAATAATATATGCCAGTAAAATCATTGTAAAAGACTGATCAAAATCATTGGCTCAAACTCACTTGCACAAACAGAATAGTACATCATTTTTCCCCTAGAAAACTCCACTGCACCACTTGTCTCTGCCTCTGCTCGGAGGTAGAGACAAGACGGGCCCAGTATGTACCCACTTGGACACTCCAAACCTTCATTGGCATGCCCAGCAGGCACAGTTAATAACCTTCCTTGGCATACCCAGTAAATAAGTACCAGAGTGCCCAGTATATACCCACTGGATACACTCCATTGAGTTAATAGCCATACCTGGTATATACTTATTGTGTAGACACAGGTTTCCTTGGTAAGCCAGTACATACACCCACTAGGGTAGTTTATAGACTTCCTTGGTGGATTAATATATTCTCACTGGGATATTCAATAGCCTGTCTTGATGAGCCAGCATATACCCACTTGCGTAGTCCATAGCCTTCCTTGGCGAGTGCAGCATGTGCCCACTAGGGTATTCCATAGCCTTTCTTTGTGAGCCAGTACATACCCACTAAGGTATTCCATAGCCTTTCTTGGTGAGCCAGTATATACCCACTAGGGTATTCCATAGTCTTTCTCGATGAGCTTAGTATATACCCAATGGGGTAGACCTTAGCCTTTCTTGGTGGACCCAGTCTATATCCTATGGGTTGTCTATAGTCTTCCTTGGTGGGTCAAGTAATATAGTTGCTGGGGTAGTAGGGGATATTCTGTTTTACAAAGCTCCCCTATGTTTCCCTTCTGGACAGTTTAGAAATAATTGATATGTTTATGAGAAACAGATTGTAAAGTGCAGAAAGTGCCAGCTAAATACCATTAGTGACTCAGCTAAAGCTCTATACATTATTTAATGGTACAGAGCTAATACCCCCCTTTCTTTCTCAACCCATATTGCTGGATTGTACAAAGATAAATGGAACTGCTCTGCTCGTGCCAAATCCTTTAACTTTCCTCATTAAAAGGCAATTTCACCGTCTCCTTTGCAGCAGCCTGATAGAATATATACTAGAGGGAAGGGGGGCTATTAACCTAGGGGAAAATCCTAGTGCCTGGTTTTGCCAAGATCCAATCTTATATTATCTATCTATCTATCTATCTATCTATCTATCTATCTATCTATCAGATATGGAGTTTATGTCTGCTTAACAATGATCTGTCTGTCTATTTCTCTTTTTATCTCTTTTTAGCTTGATGTTTGGGTAAAGCCCCCCCAACCCCATGTCGGGGAAGTCAGTGCAGAAAACAGAGCACAATGTTGCCACATTTATATTCTGCCTGAGCAGTGAGGTCCCCCCCTGTGGCCCCTGATTGGCACCTGCTAATTTGTGCCCATTGATTTGTGCCCATTGATTTGTGCCCAAGCTCCAATAAATAGAAATCATTTCTAGAAAAAGAGCTCCCGGCCCCTGAACTAATTATTTGCAGAGCCCAGATTTCTCCTCTCTGCAGCCAAAGCCTTATCCACAAGGTCCAACGGCACTAAGGTGCAGCAATAGAGCAAACAGGGGACATGGGGCAGAAGGCTTGTTTATACCCATTAGACTTGTTTCTATAAAATGTTATTTACCTACATGTTATTATCAATCATCGTCCTTATCTGTGTTTCACTCACTGCTTTCCTCTTACTAAAGACAACATCAGGGTTTTCCGTCCAATAACATCTGTAACCAATCAAACCTGCCTCCTCTGCAGAGCGATTATGCCTTGATAAGACTTGTGCTGATGGTTTGAGAGCAACAGCGAATCTTAATGACAAGGGTAAAGCATGACATTCACCAGCTCATCCACAGACACATACAGTATGGAATGTATTCCCAGTCAAAACCAGGATTTCCCTAGTTATTCTCTATCTCAGTGTAACCCCCATATCATATACAGTATGCACATAATGTAACTGTATAATATATAGGCACAGATATACCCCCATCTTTCCTCCAACCACTGTCACAGTGTAACCCCCATATCATATATGCACATAATGTAACTGTATAATATATAGGCACAGATATACCCCCATCTTTCCCCAACCACTGTCACAGTGTAACCCCCATATCATATATGCACATAATGAAACTGTATAATATATAGGCACAGATATACCCCCATCTTTCCTCCAACCACTGTCACAGTGTAACCCCCATATCATATATGCACATAATGTAACTGTATAACATATAGGCACAGATATACCCCCATCTTTCCTTCAACCACTGTCACAGTGTAACCCCCATATCATATATGCACATAATGAAACTGTATAATATATAGGCACAGATATACCCCCATCTTTCCTCCAACTACTGTCACAGTGTAACCCCCATATCATATATGCACATAATGTAACTGTATAACATATAGGCACAGATATACCCCCATCTTTCCTTCAACCACTGTCACAGTGTAACCCCCATATCATATATGCACATAATGAAACTGTATAATATATAGGCACAGATATACCCCCATCTTTCCTTCAACCACTTTCACAGTGTAACCCCCATATCATATATGCACATAATGTAACTGTATAACATATAGGCACAGATATACCCCCATCTTTCCTTCAACCACTGTCACAGTGTAACCCCCATATCATATATGCACATAATGAAACTGTATAATATATAGGCACAGATATAACCCCATCTTTCCCCCAACCACTGTCACAGTGTAACCCCCATATCATATATGCACATAATGTAACTGTATAATATATAGACACAGATATACCCCCATCTTTCCTCCAACCAATGTCACAGTGTAACCGCCATATCATATATGCACATAATGTAACTGTATAATATATATACACAGATATACCCCCATCTTTCCTCCAACCAATGTCACAGTGTAACCCCCATATCATACAGTATATGCACATAATGTAACTGTATAATATATAGACACAGATATACCCCCATCTTTCCTCCAACCAATGTCACAGTGTAACCCCCATATCATATATGCACATAATGTAACTGTATAATATATAGACACAGATATACCCCCATCTTTCCTCCAACCACTGTCACAGTGTAACCCCCATATCATATATGCACATAATGTAACTGTATAATATATAGACACAGATATACCCCCATCTTTCCTCCAACCAATGTCACAGTGTAACCCCCATATCATATATGCACATAATGTAAATGTATAATATATAGGCACAGATATACCCCCATCTTTCCTCCAACCAATGTCACAGTGTAACCCCCATATCATATATGCACATAATGTAACTGTATAATATATAGACACAAATATACCCCCATCTTTCCTCCAACCACTGTCACAGTGTAACCCCCCTATCATATATGCACATAATGTAACTGTATAATAAATAGACACAGATATACCCCCATCTTTCCTTCAACCACTGTCACAGTGTAACCCCCATATCATATATGCACATAATGTAACTGTATAATATATAGGCACAGATATACCCCCATCTTTCCTCCAACCACTGTCACAGTGTAACCCCCATATCATATATGCACATAATTTAACTGTATAATATATAGGCACAGATATACCCCCATCTTTCCTCCAACCACTGTCACAGTGTAACCCCCCTATCATATATGCACATAATGTAACTGTATAATATATGGGCACAGATATACCCCCATCTTTCCCCCAACCACTGTCACAGTGTATCCCCCATATCATATATGCACATAATGTAACTGTATAATATATAGCACAGATATACCCCCATCTTTCCTCCAACCACTGTCACAGTGTAACCCCAATATCATACAGTATATGCACATAATGTTACTGTATAATATATAGACACAGATATATCCCCATCTTTCCTCCAACCACTGTCACAGTGTAACCCCAATATCATACAGTATATGCACATAATGTAACGGTATAATATATAGACACAGATATACCCCCATCTTTCCTCCAACCACTGTCACAGTGTAACCCCCCTATCATATATGCACATAATGTAACTGTATAATATATAGGCACAGATATACCCCCATCTTTCCCCCAACCACTGTCACAGTGTAACCCCCATATCATATATGCACATAATGTAACTGTATAATATATAGACACAGATATACCCCCATCTTTCCTCCAACCACTGTCACAGTGTAACCCCCATATCATATATGCACATAATGTAACTGTATAATATATAGGCACAGATATACCCCCATCTTTCCTCCAACCACTGTCACAGTGTAACCCCCATATCATATATGCACATAATGTAACTGTATAATATATAGCACAGATATACCCCCATCTTTCCTCCAACCACTGTCACAGTGTAACCCCCATATCATATATGCACATAATGTAACTGTATAATATATAGACACAGATATACCCCCATCTTTCCTCCAACCACTGTCACAGTGTAACCCCCGTAACTCTAGTCAGTAGAATCCTATTACATTAGGTCATTGCTGCTTGATTAATACAGTACAGTCAGACATTAATAAAAGAAGAATAACATCACGTTCAGATCTCATTTATTAAGAGAATATGGAAAATCTTAATCTAATTATAAGAACTATGGTTTGTAACTTGTGCTTAAGGGGAAGTTTTCAGTTCTGCATAAAAGACAAAGGTCTTTTTATTATTTTATGATGCTCTGAGAGCAGAAAGGGCTGCACAGACATTTTAGACCCTTTAATGACATATCAGATTAGTTAATGATCACTACTCAGTAATATTGTTTTTGTTTACAAAGGGATCTGGGCTATGAGAAATATGATGGGACATTGGATTATAGAAATTGTAGTTATCCCATCCCATAGTGATATCTCATGACTCCTTCATCATCCTGAAATGATAGCTCAGGTCTGTACCCTCTCGTAGTCATATATTAGCCCATCAGTCCGATAGTGATATCTCATGCCTCCTCTTCCATAGTGATATCTCAGGTCATCCTTCATAATGTATATCAGGCCATCCCATCTGAAAATTACATCTCACGCCATCCATCCAGAAAAGTTATATCTCAGGTTATCCCTTCCTTTAGACATACCCCAGGTTATACCAGACAACTATTTCTGCGCTCCTATTGTAAAATGGGTTTCTGCAAGTCCAGGTAAGTACAATAGAAACACAGCAGCTGCACACAAAAAGGGGTGATTCCTGTGTCAATTAAGCAGTTAAAAAGGTAATTCACATTTGAGTTGACTTTTATTATGTTATAGAATAGTCAAGTCTAAGCAACTTTCATTATTATTTTTTTATATAGTTTTTAAATTATTTGCTTTTTTCTTCTGACCCGTCCCATCTTTCAAATGGGGGTCATTGACTCCTCTAAGGCTCTGTAAGGCTACAAATGTATTGTTACTTTATATTACTCGTCTTTCTATTCAGGCCCTCTACTTTTCATATTCCAGTGCTTATTCAAATAAATGCATGGTTGCTAGGTTAGTTTGGACCCTAGCAACCTGATTGCTGAAATCGCTAACTGGAGAGCTTCTGAATAAAAAGCTAAATAAGTAAAAAAACACAAATAATAAAAAATGAAAACCAACAGCAAATTCAATCAAATCAATCACTACATCGTACTAAAAGTTAAACTCAAAAGTGAATAACCCCTTTAACATCCCATCATGCTTGAATACATGCATACAATTTCCAAGCAGGTCCAGCTTCCCAAAATGCCTAAAATGTTGGCTTCCATGACCAGTGGAAAAGTCCTTAGTGACTGTGAGAAGAGTACATCCTACTCACCCTTGGTGCCCCATGTAGGTAGAAAAGGTGCCCAGGTCTGAATCACTTATATAAGCCTAGGGAGTGAACAGGTAGTAATATCAAGTACTGGTTTAGACCTTATAAATGTTATATTTCTGTAGAAGTTGGAAATCTGTGAGTTGGACATCCCCCACGGTTATTCTTGTGTCCCTATACTGTATATAACAAGTGTAATAAGTATACATTAACCTACACTACCCTTCCCCACCTAGGGACCCCTGTTGTGCTATGGGCATAGAGCACTGACTGATAAGAAAAACATCTATTCTATACGTCATGGTGTCTTAGCAACCAAAGCCCAACCCATAAGAGCAGCCTGTGATGCCACCCTGGTGTCAGATGCCCAAGGATAAATATTTCATTATTCTGTACACAACACTTACGACATCGATGAGCTGGGCTATGGAGAGTCCAAACCGGACCATAACAGCATCGGAGATATTGGCCACAGGGCGAGACCACTTGTTGTATCCGCTGAAGAGTCTTTTCAGCAGCCTCTCCTCTGCATGGGCTTGTGTCTCAATGTGGCAGAAAGCTGGGGGGAAAAGAATCAGGTTTTAGAGGCTGTGTCAGAGAGATACTCATAGAGCAGTTTTACCTTTAACAGTGTCATGCTGGGTCTCATAGGGTCCAGAAGAGAGCCTGACACCCTAGGCCCATTCTCACAGCAATTAAATACTGACAATTCTAAATGGGATAGATTATTATCAGACCACAATGGAAATAATGGCAGGCTGATGCAGTCCCAGACTATTTCCCACCAAAGAGCCTGAGCTGATATGCTCACTTTAGTACAGTATTAGTAGAATCAGGTGACATCTCCCACAGTCTAAAGCAGGCCTATAAAGACCACTCTCTAAAGGAGTCCATTTTTAGTATTAGAAGGGAGAACCAGAGCTGCCAAGGGCTCACCAGGATTGATGCTCATCAGGGTTTTCGCAGTATCCTGGTGGGTCATCCAAGCTGATCCCTACATATCTGTTCCAATGTGTAGGGATCAGCCTGATTCTGAATTCACTTGCATTAGAAGTGTCATAAGTGCAGGGAACTGCAGCCCAATAAGTCTCATTATTAAAGGCAATACAAGCAAAAATACATCCAGGGAGTTTTGGGAGTTGGTGGGTGGCAGATTACAAAATACCCTCCTGTTGGTCCCTGGCCTTCATGCTTTGGATTATTATAGAATAATAAATAACCATGTTTGACAGAGAAACAGATTATACACAGACATATTAAGGATTAGTATAAAATGCTAAATACATGATAGGATAGGTCCCAGCTGCCACTCTACTCAATCACATATAAAGTGCTGTTTCCCTCAGTGGCCCCAGAATGCACCCATGTAGCTTGTATAAAATATAGCAGAATTATTGCATGCAGTCACAGGTGGATATAGTTATAGAGGGAGCAGACCTTGCGACTGCTGGGCGGGGGGCTGGGGTTGTTCATGCTGGAGAAGATATGATAACTATGAATAAATATATAAGAGGATCATATAATAATCTCTCTAATGCTTTATTTACCAGTAGACACAAGGTCACCCATTCCGATTAGATGAAAGGAGGTTCCGCCTAAATATTCTGAATGGTTTTTGTACAGTGAGAGCTGTGAAGTTGTGGAATTCTCTCCCTGAATCAGTTGTACAGGCTGATACATTAGATAGCTTTAAGAAGGGGTTGGATGGTGTTTAGCAAGTGAGGGAATACAGGGTTATGGAATATAGCTCATAGTACAAGTTGATCCAGGGACTGGTCCAATTTTGGAGTCAGGAAGGAATTTTTTTCCCCTCTGAGGCAAATTCAAGAGGCTTCAAATTTTTTTTTTTTTTTGCCTTCTTCTGGATCAACTAGCAGTTAGGCAGGTTATATATTTAGACTTAAAAGGCTGAACTTGATGGACACGTGTCTTTTTTCAACCTAACTCACTATGTTACTATGTATTGGGGGCCCAGTGAGACAATGACTCATAAGCAGTTATTTAAGTTTATGACAAATGCCATTTTAGGGGGGCCTAAGGGGCCTTGAGTGATACAAATTCTCTTCCAATATAAATGATACATCTAGGCAGGGAATTCTGCATAGCAACTAGACATGCAATTCCTATGGCAATCAAACAAAATGCCGTACATGCAGCCAAGGACGTGGCAGGGAGGCTGATTCATGCACAGTAGCGCAGCACAGAGCAATACAGAGTATTACTCTGTTACAGAGAAGGAATGGGAGGGGGCAGCATGGGACATCAGTCATCAGATGCCCTTGTCCACATCGCACAACCTGCTGGCTCTGCAATAAACACATTCTCAGAAAACATATTAGAAAGTGGTCTCTGGGAGGGAAACAGAATTCACCCCCCCCATCTCCTGTCACTGGTAACAGTGAATCCAAAAAACAAACAGGCAGACAGAGCAAGGGCATGAATAATAGATTCCCAGGCGCAAGGATGATGTGCAGATCACACAAGCGGAAAGGCTTCACTTAAACACGCTAAGTGGGCTGAACCAACGCTCATTTTACCTCTGCCTCCCACCTAATGGACACCTTGAGATAATGGTCTTTATAGGCCTATTAGCACTTGCACCCTCCCTGGGCCCCCAAAAAGGGCAAAATTAAGTGGGAAAGAAACAAACTATACTGTCCCCTCGGATTTAACTCACGACGGCTGAAATAACTACATACAACATGGTAACAGCACCCAAATGGCTACAAATAAAGTGTGGATAGGTCAGATCTTTTACACTAGTGTTACGGAAGAAGGAAAGATTATGGAAATTGGGAATTCAGTTGTTGGAAAGAAAGAGGATAATATGTTGCAAGGACCCTGTTGAATTGTTTGCAGCTTGTGAAGGGGCAAGTGGGCAGATTATTGGAAGGCACAGCAGTCATGGCACATATTGGTACCAAAAGCAAAGTCATAGGACATAACAAAATGATTTCAGAATACTTAGTGAAAAGTATGTGTGGCACATGTCATTTTAGGAGGGATTTGGGTTTGTGATTTTTCTCTTGGCTACAGGCTGTTTAGCAGGGATAGGCTGCACATCAATGATGATGATGCCCGTTGTCTTGGGGTATAGGAGACTATTAGACTTCAGGTATATGTTAGGGAAGAGAGCAGTGAAAGATTCTGTCAAACATAGGTTACATACGGACCTAAGTATAGTTGGGGAAAATGGGGCACTGGATGTAATAAAAGAGAGCAAGAGTAACTGATTGTTTCACCTACGAAGAGCAATCCCCCTGAAATTTTAGTATATCAATAGTAAAGAGCTGTGGGTTCAAGTGTGAGGATACATGAAAAAAATGGGAAAGATTTAGTAACTTAAGCAAATGTTCCTAAAAAGGATTTTGCTCAGTATTTACAATGCATACAATACAAGTGCAACAGTTACAGGACACACACTGTAGTAGTTCAAATTTGGTCAGATTTGTTTATGATATCCCTGTATATTCTGCTTGTTATGATTGTTTATAATAAACAATACAAACATTTGAAAAAGGAACAAAAGGAGGTTCAGCTCAAACAAAATATCAGAGGCTCACACAAAACACAAAGTGAAGTTAAAGGGCACATGGCTTGGGGCCTAATGGAGTTCACTCACAAGTGCTTAGTGACCTTAGTTCTTATTAAGCCAGCCCATAATTTATCATTTTCTCATCTCTCATATCAAACCAATGGACTGGACAGTGGGGGTGCAGTAGTCAACAGTAGATTTTTTTTATCCAATCAGATTACAGACAAGGGGGTTCCATGTTAAAGGGATTGTTCAAATTTATTATGTGTAGTTCCTAAATTATTTCGTTTCAGCAGTTCTCCAGTTTGGTATTTTAGCTGCTACATAGTTTCTAGGGTCTAAATTACCCTAGCAACCAAGATGTGGTGTGTGTGAGACTTTGGAATATGAATAGGAAAGGCCTGCACAGAAAGATAAGTAATAATAATAATAATAATATTGTAGCCTCAAAGAGCAATAGTTTCCTGGTTTCTGTGGTCAGTGTCCTCTATTTAAAACTTGAAACAGTTGGAAGAGGAAGGCAAAGAATGAAAAAATAAATAACACCAATTGAAAAGAATTGTTCATTCTTCAACATACTAAAAGTTAATTTGAATATGAACTATCCCTTTAAGGTGAAAAATACTGATGCCTACCTGATACCTGTTCCATCTAATGGAAATAATATGGCAGTTCCACCTCGTTCAAATACATACAAATATGAAAAGAGATGTTTTATTTCAAATGTTCCCATTTAGAAATATAGGGATCAATAGGCGCTTGCGTGGGAAGTTGTTTGATGGGTCTGGATAGGTATCTGTGAAGGTATCTGACTTACTGTGGCCTTAATAGATTTTATAGCATGAACCCTATTAGAACCCTTGGCAGTTGCAAGGTGTGAGCTGTCTGTGGATACATTGCAGAACATTCTCCTGATGCTAGGCAATGGTTCGGAAGAGAAGATCTTAGAAGCCTTGATATCTCCTGAAGCTATGATTATTCTGCCCTGCTTCTGTGAAGCTGCAGTTACCCAGCATGCACATATTCACATACTGCAGTGCAAACGGGCGGCTGAGTCATTCATACACAGAGACTCAGTAAATATGGTTAATTAATTATAAGTACAGGAGGCTCCTTTCATCCTCATTCTGTATAAAATGCAGCCCAATCTAGAAAAGGTGATGTCGTTTTTAGTCTTCATTTTAGAAAAATAAATCGTAAAAACTACAGAGAACGGCAACCAAACTAATAAAGGGCACTAGACATTCCTGTATTTTACGTAGGCTGGCCTGATTGATCACAGTTCTGAATGGTGAAGGATACAATTGCAACAAATATGTTTATAATGGGGCATTGCATCATAATTACCCTAGGACCCCATTCATTAACTGCGCAGATTTCCAGAGCACATTTCTTGCATTACAAATAAAGGGAATTCCCATCATCACCTGCAGTTGCAGAAAGATCTCCCCGAGGCAGTGCTACCGGCTGATGATGTAAAGTTTTTGAACAACTACAGGAATCCCTTGAAAGGATTAATTCATTGCACTACAAATTGATATCACTGGTCTAATACATGGGACACTAAGAGCTGCAGTACTGCAAGGACACACTTTATAGATGCACAACAGGAACAACACTTTTTCCTACTCCAAAGAGCTTACAGTCGATGATTAATGCACTGCATGGGATGTGTAATAATCTTCTCTCATTAAACCTCACAACCAGCCAGAGACAGCATCACAAACCAAGATACACCAGTGTAGGATCCCCATATGCCTCCAGGCAAGAAAAGGAAACTGGTACTTGCAGCATTTACCAATAAACACCTTAACAAACAATCAATTCAGGTTTCCCCTTTTAGAGACCCAAATGTGATTCCCGCACTCTCAATATGCACTTCTTCTGATGTGTGATCATTATACCCATCCAGGATCCAAGGCATAATGCGGGAAAGGACAAAACAAGGGCAACAGCTGGAGGCTTGAGAATATCGGGCATCATGGGGGCTCAGTGGGTCACACTAGTGTCTATTAGAGCTCCAGTGTTCAGTTTCTGCTTGGGCACCATCTGAAAAGATTCTGTCCGCTCCTCTGGTCCATCTGTTTCCCCACACAATTAACTGGCTTGTGATAAAACTGACCCTTGTGTGTGTGAATGTGATAAGGACCTTAGACTGTACACCCACCCCAAGGGGCAAGGACTGATGTATAATATGCAAATGTGTGAGTGTTATATAAATAACACATAACATCACTAAGACCTTACTTGCCCCTTCTATTAACCTAACCCTGTATTGCCTGATCTAAAGCTGCCCCATCCCTACAGTATTACTCTTATTAATCTTATTCCCATTTATGCCTTCTTCCTTATTCCCACTCCCACTTGCCGTTCACTATTAATTTTATGCTTTCATTCAATAACCATCTCACTCAGTTAAATGTATGCTACTCTCCCCCCTTCTACCCCACTCACTTTGTCTAATCCCCAGTACATAGGCTCTTTGTCCTTTTACTCAGTGTTTATTAATTTCACTCACCCAACCCCACTGAACTGTCATTTTTCCACTTACATTGCTTCACCCCCACTGTCCTCCTTATGATGGAGCCCTATACCCACTCACACAATTTTCACACACACTCACTTTTTCACAGAGACGCAAACACAGACACAGATACGCACACTCTCACACAGACACTCACACTTACACAGAGACACAGATACACACCCAATGACACTTACACACAAACACAGATACACAGAAACTCACACAGACATTCACACTTACACAGACACAATCACAGACACACACTCACACAGACGCTCACAATTACACAGAGACACAAACAGACACAGATACTCACTCTCACATTTACACTTACAGAGACACAAACACAGATACACACACTCTCACACTTACACTGAGCCACAAACACAGATACATACACTCTCACACAAACACAGACTTACACACTTACACTGAGATACAAACACAGGCACAGATACTTACACTTACACAGATACTCTCACACTTACACAGACACACAAACACAGATAACACTCACACAGACATTCACACTCACACTGAGACACAATCAAAGCTACACACTCATACACACAGACAGACACTAACACACACACTCACACCATACACTGTAGCTCCCAGTCTATCACCTTGCACTGCTGCTCCCCATAGAGATACAGAATTTCACGGAGCTGTCTGCGGTGCTGAACTGACTGCTCTCCGGGCGGGGGATCCGACTCTCCTGTCTCACCACAGGCAGGTGCCACGGACCAGGGAATTAGTAAAGTGACCCCTTGAAGGACCGGTGCTGCGATGTGTGGCTTTAAATAGTCGCTATGGCGGCAGAGGTGCGCACTGCTTGCAGTTTGGAAGTCCGGGAAAGGGGTGTCAGAGGCTAAACCAAGCTTTTGCAAAGGTTCGCGTTAGAAGGGGTCCAGGCCAGCCCCTCACCCTAAAACACGTTACACAGCCCCTCAGTAGCAGAGCCCCACAATATGTATCGGAAGAAATCCTGCAGGTAACTGCCTTCACTTGTCCCTAAACTCCAGCACCTAAAACTCTGGGGTGATTGGGGGGGGGGCAGCCCGCAACTCACCCGGAGAGGGGGGGGCAGCCAGCAACTCACCCGGAGAGAAGAAAAAGCTCAGGAGCAGGAGAAGTCTTTCGGCCAGTGCCCGGGGACCCATGTTGGCAGAAGGGAGAACTTGGCACCTCTCTCTCTCTCTGACAGGTTTTCCAACTCCCTCCTTCACCGTCTCTTCCTCATCCGACCATTCAAGGAGAACAACTTGCTGGCACTACCCGCAGTCTCCTGGTGCCCCTCTGGATGCCCACCCATCCTCTAGTCACATGGAGCCCGGGTCCTGTTTCTTCCCTAGCGTTGGTCTCCCAGATGTTGCTGGAGGAGCTGCCAGCGGTGTCTGCTCTGGGCTGAGTTGGGGGCAGTTGGTTTTGCTTGGAGACCTGCCCACCCCTGTCATGTGGGGGGGGGGGTATGAGGTGTGTCTCTCCTGTCAGGTGCCCCACTACATACCCTCCCCTTTGGGGCTCCCACACGGCCAAAATATCCTCATGGGGGCACATAGCTGCTCTCTCTGCACCATCCCTGCTTCTATGATGTATAATTAAAGTGCACCGGCGCTAATCGCATTAGGGACCGTGTAGAACTGATACAATAATTACATTTGCCTCTGTCTTTGTGAGAACATTAGCAGCCCCCCCCCCAGCGGAGAGAGGTGCTCTGTGTGCTCTGCAGCTCTGGGGGCAGTTAATTGGGGGGGCAGAAACAAATATCTGGAGGGACCAGAAAAAACTGCGCCTCTTCAGCACTTAAAGAAGCTCAGCTCACACAGCACTAATAATCATCAAATATTGGATGCGTGGTTGTGCTACAGCTCTCATCATCCTACAGCCAAGGGCAACAAATAGGTGCATTTAAGTTAGTGCTATCCTGTCAATAATGGGGCTCAGGTACATGAAGGGACCCCAAAGTTCTGGCAGGGAAACCAACAATGCCCAGCTAATATTTCCATTTATCCTTCATTGGTCCCATATGGCCTTACATCTAAGGGGGGTGGGGGGGGGAGGCACAGTATCTACTGTCCTTATAACCCCCATATATCTCACCCTGTATAAAGAGCAGGAGGTAGGTGGTCACTTTACACACCATTTAGGGTCTAAGTGACCCTAAATTATCTACTGTCCTTATAACCCATATATTTCATCTTTTATAAAGAGTAGAAGGTAGGGGGTCACAGTTTCTTTACACACCATTTAGGGTCTAGGTGACCCTAAATTATCTACTGTCCTTATAAACCCATGTATCCTGTATAACGAGCAGGAGGTAGGTGGTCAATTTACACACTGTTTAGGGTCTAGATGACCACATTATTCCACAGTCACTTCCTTCTGAACTCAAAAGGTTTCTGCCTGGCTGGAGTCTTTGGTTTTATCACAACTGGCAGGTCCCAAGTGAAATCTTGTGTCCCCAGCCTCCCTAGCTTAGACAGATAAAGGAAACATCCTATCTATGTTTCATGAGTTCCTGGCAGCCTCACTCAGCTCCATGAATGAGCAAGATAGAGAGTGAGAGACAGAGAGAGGGAATAGAGCAGAGAGAAGATGGGATGGGATGGGAAGAGAAAAAGAGAGGGAGAGACAGAGAGAGGGAATGGAGCAGAGAGAAGATGGGATGGGAAGAGAAAAAGAGAGTGAGATTGAGAAAGGGAATGGAGCAGAGAGAAGATGGAATAGGAAGAGAAAAAGAGAGGGAGAGACAGAGAGAGGGAAAGGAGCAGAGAGAAGATGGAATGGAGAGAAAAAGAGAGGGAGAGACAGAGAGAGGGAATAGAGCAGAGAGAAGATGGGAAGGGAACAGAAAAAGTGAGTGAGAGACAGAGAGAGGGAATGAAGCAGAGAGAAGATGGAATGGAGAGAAAAAGAGAGGGAGAGACAGAGAGAGGGAATAGAGCAGAGAGAAGATGGGATGGGAAGAGACAAAGAGAGTGAGATGGAGAAAGGGAATGGAGCAGAGAGAAGATGGGAAGGGAACAGAAAAAGAGAGTGAGAGACAGAGAGAGGGAATGGAGCAGATAGAAGATGGAATGGAGAGAAAAAGAGAGGGAGAGACAGAGAGAGGGAATAGAGCAGGGAGAAGATGGGATGGGAAGAGAAAAAGAGAGTGAGATGGAGAAAGGGAATGGAGCAGAGAGAAGATGGAATGGGAAGAGAAAAAGAGAGTGAGAGACAGAGAGAGGGAATGGAGCAGAGAGAAGATGGGATGGGAAGAGAAAAAGAAAGTGAGAGATAGAGAGAGGGAATGGAGCAGAGAGAAGATGGAATGGGAAGAGAGAAAGTGCCTGACAGAGTAGGAGAGAGATAGAGTGAAAGGGGAAGAAAAGAGAGGGCAGAGACAGACAGAGAAATAAAGATGGAAAGTGTTGGACAGAGGAGCAACAGCAAATAATTGGTATAGAGACAGAATTTGAGAGATTGTTTATATTAGCTCCCTACAGAGGGCATTTAGAACCAGTTAAGGAGGGGCATAGTTTTTGAATGCATTTGCTGTATGTCAAGATGTGAGAGGAAAGAGATCCCTCTCTTGTAAGACACAAAGCAAAATCACTTTCCACAGGGAGAATAAATCATCTTGTTCTACCAATTAGCCTTGATAGCCTCAAGCTGCTCCCTAATTTCTTTCCCTGACCCCTCCCAAAATCTCAGGAAACATCACATTAATCCATAAGGAAAGCAGGGAAGGGATTGTCAGTGGGAGGGAGCGAGAGAGAGAGAAAGAGGGGATGAGACTAGGGGTGGAAAAGGTGGAATTTTTTTACAGAACAAGCAGAAGAGGAAGCTAAGCTATTAGAAGAATGAGACCAAAGTAATAGGTGAGAAAGAGAAGAGGAAGTAGGGAACGAGTGCCACCTAGATATATCCACACGTACTGTATAATAATAACAATATGGCAGCTCCCACACATATGTTTACTGAATATACTGTGCACAAAGTAATATACACTCAGACTGCCTTGTCACCGTATGGGATGATCTCCTGGTGTGTCCAGACCCTAATAGGGCCAAGGTCAGTCCCCATCAGCACTTTCTTAATTCTACTGTAGGCCAATATAATACACATCATATCTAGCACTATGCACATATCATTGTGGGGGATGCCAGGTTCTGTGGTAGGAAGGCCCTAGAAGGTCCAGTTTGTCACTATCTACATTTCAGTATCTGTACATAGTTACATAGTTGCTGAGATTGAAAAAGACCCATGTCCATCATCAGGTCCAACCATTAACATCTCCCATTTGGATTTATGATGCCCCTTGTCCTCTGCCCCTGCCCTTTCAAAATACATATTATTGTGCTAAAGCCATTACATCCTATGGGTTATTTAGTCTGTGACTGTCCCAAAGCATCTGCAAGATTCTTGTTCCTGTGAATCTCTTTATCTATAAAGTTTGTCTAGTAAGAACAGAATAGATTTCTCTCTTAATGAACCCGGGAGGTTTTGCTTAATGAATGTTCATATGAAGAGGAGCCCCCTGCCTGTAACTATATGGAGAGAAGCTTTGCGCGCCGTTTAGTTGAAATTCCCATCATCTCCTCTGTGTTTGTGCTGCAGGGAGTTGGACTGTTAATATTCCGATCGCAGATTTATTCATTAGATTTACAGAAGTCTCTGTGCAGATTTTATTGAGCCGGAACCAGAACGTTCCCCCAATCCATTGTATCTGTGTGGTGGGATATTATATTAAAATCTAATAATACCCTCCGCCTGCTTGCTGAGATCCGCCCGGAACATTCTATTTAATGTCAGTATCACTCTACCCTCACTGCTCCATCTTTATATTAAAATAGAGAATTATACTCAGCTGGAATCTTGCAGGATTAGCACAAAATGGGCTCAGTGGGCATAATGCCATGTTAACCCTCTGCTTATCCTGTTACAGGGCACCATTATCATATCATACAGACCCAGGTTTTCATTTTCTGGACTGAACCAGAGGAGTGGGCACAAGCTTCCTTTGTCTTTACTAAATTCAGTGCCCATTCTACTGGCTACATTATACAGTCTTCTGGCTACACTGTACTTAGTGTCCAACTTTTTGGCTATACTCAGTACCCAGCCTTCTGTCTACATTATACTCAGTGTACAGTCTTCTCTCTATTGTATACTGAATGTCCAGTCTTCTGTCTGTAGTATACTCAGTGTCCAGCCTTCCTGCTTCACAATCCTCAGTGCCCAGCCTTCTGGCTACACTATACTCAGTACCCAGCATTTTAGCTACATTATACTCAGTGTACAGCCTTCTGTCTATAGTATACTCAGTGTCCAGTCTTCTGTCTATAGTGTACTCGGTGTCCAGTCTTCTGTCTATAGTATACTCAGTATCCAGTCTTCTGTCTATAGTATACTTAGTGTCTACCATTCTGGTATCAATGCCCAGCCTTCTGACTACATTATACTCAGTGCACAGCCTCCTGTCTATAGTATACTCAGTGTCCAGTTTTCTGTCTATAGTATACTCTGTGTCCAGTCTTCTGTCTAAAGTATACTCTGTGTTCAGTCTTAGATCTGAGCCATTAGGTTGGCACCTTTATTAGAGCAGACACATCCTTGTTCAGTGGGTGACAAGCCTCAGAAGGTGACAGAGAGGATACTTTCCCAGAAGGCATCATTGGTTGAGCTCTGAAGGCTTCTTATCTCATGTGGCTGTTAAAGCTGGGGATTTTGACAGCAGCATGTTCTGGGCTCACCCAGCCCCATCATTGTGTTTACACAGAGAATCCACCACCTGACAAGCCCCCTTTGCTTTGCTCCCTATGTCACTGCTCCTGCTGGGCCTCCTTCCCCACCAGTATAATGACAGCATGGAACTGACACTTGGCCTCTAACAGCGTGGCACTAACTACAGGTACAGGGGTTATAACTCTCACCATCAGGGTTATAAAAGCACATGTTGAAATACCATTTTCAGCCAACTGATGGAGCAGTAGTAGTAGTTCCATTTACTGCACTTCTTAGACCATCTCTTTAATGGACTGAGGATGAGGGGCTCCTGTGTGTGAGAATGTAGTCTAGTTGTGCTGACTGGTAGTGGTGCTGACTTCATTACAGTGGAGAAACAGCCTCAGATACAATAGAAAGGGGCTCTGCTAAACCAAGGGAAGCTTAGACATTCCTGCCCTACAGACATATGAGGTTTAATTTACCCCCAGCAGGTTGCAAGTGACCAAGTTTTTGCACTTTTCACCCTGCCATGCACCCATAAGCACCTATGGGCACAGTCCTTGCACTTCATACCTGCATGCCCCCATCAATACAACAATGTTTGCTTTTGTCTCTGTATTCATGAGGGCACTGTATTCATGATGAGTTCCCTCCCCCGTTCCTACCTGTTCCATACCTTATGCTTCATTCAGACATGGGTGCAGGGTGCAAAGGAGGTCCCTGCTTTTACAACTTGACCTATGACAGGCAGGAAGGTCGAGGCTGCATTGTGCCCGATGTTGCTTCACTCTGCACCTTGTGCCAGATATAGAATACAACATGATGTATAGATTGCAGCTATGGCCTGGGCCTGGCCTACTGAGTCTAGCAAATGCTTCTACAGGTACATATGTGCTCTTTGTGGGTTGTTTCTGGCTTGGGGGCATCCTGATACCTGTAGCCTCTCGCTCCCTGGTTACAATTACCTGGCATAGATGATATAAAATACCATTTGTTACCCAGTTTACTTTGTCATTGTACAAGGGCATCTCCATGCCAAAGGGACCCAAGGCAACTGCCTCCATGACCGTCTCTAACACTGACTGTGCTCACACTGACAGGCTCCTTCTGCCCATCTCCTTGCAAGGCAGGTGCCCACATTGTGACAATGACATCAATCAGCCCCTTCCCAGGGAGGCCAAATGCTGCTGTCAGTTTAGGCTGCTCGTGAAATACAGGGGGGTTATGGTCCAGATGACTCAGGTGTGATTTTCACCCACCCTCAGAAGAATGAAGGCCCTGCCACCTCTCATGAATATGCAGACAGTTATTGATGGATCTGGGCTTGGAAGGGATTAGACAAGCTGTGCGCCTACTGGGTGAAGATTTGGAAACAGACCTGGCCTTGAATTCTAAGTAAGGGGGTGTGCGTTACTGGCCAGGGGGAGATTAACCCTCTTACTAAGTGTTAATACTAACAGACATTAGTTCTTTATCCTAAGAAATAGGCAGGAATCTCCTTACAGGGACAAAATGCCCCATTTCATGCACCTTATCCAACTGCTGTTACTGAACTACACTTCTCAACAACCCCCAGCAACAAGAACAATCAAGGGAAGGCTAAATACCTTAGATGCTAAACTTCTCCAGGGAGTTATGTCACAGCAACAGGAACATGTGGGTCTTCTTTCACTGTCCAGCTGAGCAGCTATTCTCAATCGTGCTGCTTTGAGAACTCATTGCCCATTGTGGGCACATGTACCAGTATAATGGCATCAAACAAGAAAACCTCTATGTGTTGTGTGTGATTCTCGGTCATTAATATAAGGCTAGAAGCTACAGCCTCCCCCCCCACCTCCCATGGAACTGGTTTCTAGTAGAATAAATAGCCCCCAAGTTGGTACATGTGTCTGTGATATTAAGTCAAGAGCAACAAAACCTTTGCATTCCCTGCGCATTGTCATTAGCCCATCTGTATCAAGTGCAGCACCCCAGCAGCCTGCCTGGGGGAAGATACAGTTCAGCAACACTCTGCAGCCCCCTCCAAACATTACTGTTACCATATCCTGCAGTCAATGAGCAGTTATATCTGATACAATGTTGCCTCTGATTAATTCCCTGAACCCCACGCCTGGAGCTGCTTTAATAAAATCTCATGTTTTACATCTGTTGCCTGATTGGCTGATTCTCTCACTGATTAGCACACATTCACAGCCGAGTCCTTGAGACTCATAATTAGGAACCAGTCTGATTCCCCCAGCCACTAATTGGGCCCAAGATCCCACCTACGTGGAAGTTATTGTGTCACAGGCGAAGGTGCCCAAAATGTACCTGTGGCCCACAAATTTAAAACAATATACAACAATAAAGAAATTGTTAGCCCTTTAGATTATCTCCCTCCTGCCGTTCTCTTTCAGTCTCTCGACTGTACAAAAAATGTCAAAAAAAAGAAGAAAAATGTTCCAAAAAATATGTTTTCTTGTAGCGCCTAAAGCAAATGGAGAAAGCAAAAAAGCAGGAACAAAATATGGTGTAGTATTTTCAACTGTTGTTAAAGTACTGGAAAAGTGCTGGAAAAGTAGCAGTTAAATAAAAAACAATAAATGTTTTGATGATGTGGATTTCCCTTTAAAGAGACCCACAAATTTAGCTGCTTCAAGCTGTTATTGACCTATAACTCCCTGAATGCTGGAAAATGTTCTTCAACATACATCTGTATGCTGTTCCATGGCTGAAAATATGTGGGTGTTCCAGAACAGGGATGTACAGTGGTCTTCCTATTACTGTTACACTACAACTCCCAGCAACCTCTGAGAGCTGAAGAACAACTGGGCTGGCTGCTGTCATTGAATGCATTGAGAGCACCAGAGATTCAGGACAAGATGATAGAAAAGAGTCTCATCTAAACATGTCACGTTCCTCCACCTCCGCACACTGAAGAAAAACATTGTAAGGGAAATCACTTGCACTCACAGTCCGGCACACAGTTGCTAGAAGCCCCCCTTGCGATTTTATTTTAATTTATTTTATTTGTGCTGAGGATGAAGGGGCTGAGATCCACAAGCCAACAGATGATTCTTGCAGTCAGGAAAGTGAGTGGAGTAGAACAAGGCCTGCCACTAACTCTTTTATGTGCAGCCCCTGCATTTCTATTCAGACCCTGGCAGTGGGTGGGGTAGGGGGGGGGCACTGGGAGCTTATTCTGCGGTATAACTAGTCACAGAGAGTAGGTCCTAATGGAGAGTACTCAGTAACATGCGTGGAGTAGGCTTGGGCAAATTTGACCCGTTTCATTTCGCCAAAAATTTGCCGCCGGTGAGATGTCCGTGCCGAAACTAGGCGAAAAAATTTGACTATCCCTAGCGTGGAGGACTTTACCTTCTGTAGATTTCAGTGATTTTCTGCTGGCAAACCAAATCAGGTCTGAGAATTAAAATAGGCCCTGACATTTCAGGTACACAGAAGCCCAAACAGCCCCAACCAGCCCACTAGATAATGACTATCTATGGCAGATTATAGCAGCCCCTCTGGCATTTGTCAGAACCCACAGATTGCCAGTCCAGGCCTGAACCAAATACATACATATGTATAGTCAGATAACCCATACAACTAGCAAGTTACAGTGTCACGAGTGCCCACCTTTTCTCTTCTGCGTCGGATCCAAAATGGCGGCGTCCACGATCTCCACGTGGTTAGCAGGGACGCAATGACTTCACACAGACTGGCACCAAATTCAAAATAAAAGGATGTCCAGGACGCCGGTTCAATGCCCGATCGTAGGAATTATTTTGTGAGTTCCTGGGTGCTTGTTTATTCATGTTATACTGTTTATTGAACTTTTGACCCTGCCTGGATCTTGACTTTGCTTCTTATTTGCCTGCCTATTGGACTTTTGCCTGGATTTAGACCACGATTTTGCCTGACCCCTATTTGTAACATGAACTTGGACTTTGCCCCTGGGCTTCCTCCTTGGTCTGAACTACTCCCACTGGGAGCCGATAGGCCCACTGACAGACAACAGTGTAGGACTGGGACACCAGGGGCCCACCCAAAAGCCTTAGATTAGGGGCCCACCAAAAAACCTTAGACCAGGGGCCCACTCTCAGTACTATTATACTTCCTCTCCTCACTCAACCTCTATTCTCCTAGTCTCTTTTCTTTACATACTATAACCTATTATTCCATCTATTTGGCCTCTTTGTTCTCATGTAAATAGGGAATGGCCATGAAATAGGCCAAATGTTTAGCAGCATGAGGGCCACTGAAACCTGGGCCCACCGGGAGTTTTCCTGGTATCGCAGTGGGCCAGTCCAACCCTGAGTGACAGGGAAGAGCAATGGCTGGATGTCAATGGGTCAGAGATACATAGTGAAACACAGTGACAAAGTGAGGTGGGTGAGGAATTTCATGTTACAAATAGGGGTCAGGCAAAATCGTGGTCTAAATCCAGGCAAAAGTCCAATAGGCAGGCAAATAAGAAGCGAAGTTCCAGGTTATATAACAGGTTATTGGTTCCTGGCACCGAGAGAGTTAAGGACTAACAGCTGAAATTGGAGAAGGGAAAGGGGAAAGTGTTGGAAGGGTTACTGCCTGCTCTTATGTATTTACTGTATAATATATAAGGTGAGGGAGCTGAATAGAATCTAGGGGTGAGTCAAGGTGGTTATGTGTTAACTAGACACAACCCACTATAGTTTGATGCATGAGTCCCTCTTGGAGAGCCTACAAATCAAACAGAAGAATAATTGCCCCCATGCCAGGAGCTCAGATAGCTAAAAGGGTTATATTAATTGCACCCTCCTGAAGGCAGAATATCAATTTTTGTCCAAGATCAATAGTTTTAGCGGCTCTATCTGGACTGGGGAAGTTTTGAAGGAGCTTCCTATATCAATTTATCTTACAAGCAGGCAATACATCTTCTCTCTCTTTCATTTACTGGGTGCTGTTTGCACTGCCCCAATTTCAGCTGTTAGTCCTTAACTCTCTCGGTGCCAGGAACCAATAACCTGGTATATAACCTGGAACTCAGGACATTTAGGGCCACACACTTTTTATATATCTCATATTTTGACCATTCATGAATCCTGGCCAGTTTGGGGAGCCTTTGGGGAATGACTGGAAATCCACTTAAAACAACATAATTAATTCAGCAGCCAAGAGCCTGGAATTCAGCCTGGCAGTGCCATGAAAGAGAATTCTGCACATCCCCATTCCAGGTGGGTTTAACAGGAGATGGGTTTATAAAAAATGCAGTTGCCCTTCCACTTTAATCTTCTCTATCCAGAATCAGCGTCAGGGATAATTGCTGCCAACTTGGAAAGGAGACTTTCTGCACACTTATGCAGCTCCACAATGTACAAATGGGGGTGCAAATGAGCATTATAGATCATTGAAATTCTTCAGGTATATCCAAAACAAATAAGAACTGATATATTGTCTTATATGTCCCTGTCCTCATAATATAAATACCTTATTCATTTAATATGCTGCTCCTAGTTATAAGTGACCCTTATAATTCAGCGTGCAGCCTTGTGCCTTTATATGATCATAGAACACCTCAATGACTTTTACTATCCTTATCATTTATGGTTTGAGGTACATTACAGTTACAGTTCCTGTATAACTCAGCCTGCAGCCTTGTGCCTTTATATGGTCACAGAACCGATCAATGGCTTCTAATATCCTTATCATTTACAGTAGGGGGTATATTATTCCTTATATAATACATGAGTGATACGCAGAGTTTTCTGTATAACTCAGCCTGCAGCCTTTTGACTTTATATGATCACAGAACTCCTCAGTGACTTCTAATATTCGTATAATTTACAGTAGGGGGACATGATCCCTTATGATACAAGTGATACTTAGAGTTTCCTGTATAACTCACCTACAGCCTAGTGCCGTCATATGGTCACAGAACCCCTCAGTGACTTTGAATATCCTTATTATTTACAGTAGGGGTTATATTATTCCTTATAATGTATGAGTGATACTCAGAGTTCCCTGTATAACTCAGCCTGTAGCCTTGTGCCTTTATATGGTCACAGAACCCCTCAATTACTTCTAATATCCTTATCATTTACAGTAGTGGGTACATTATCCCTTATAATACAAGTGATACTCAGAGTTCCCTGTATAACTCACCTGCAGCCTTGTGCCTTTATATGGTCACAGAACCCCTCAGTGACTTTTAATATCCTTATCATTTACAGTAGGGGATACACTATCCCTTAAATAAGACATGCATAAAACATGTATAATTCTCTGCACACGTCCTTTTCATTGATCTCATGTTGAAAAATTAAATTTACTGCCCCTTGAAAGTAACAGTAAAAAATACATTGCATTTAGTTGCTGGCAGCCCTGATGATATGATATAAATATTTACAGATGATTCATTAAGTGATACTTTTTCCTTAAGGAATATGTAATGGCCTTGTATTTAATCCACTCACGGGTTCATATATTCACTTCATTGATAAATAAGAACAGGTAAAAATGATCTTCACTCCCATATTCCCCTTGGCAAGGGGACGTGCTCTCCATCCCAAAGTGAAATAAATAAACCATTTATTCTTGTGAAACTCTCTGCTGAACTCGGGAAACTCAGATAAGCCGCCAGTTGCTTCATTCAATTAGACTGATAATGACTCCTACTGGGTATCTGCTTATAGAAAAGCAATGAGCACCGGCCGATCAATATTGTGACACAGGGGAGCATGTGTCACTAATGGCTGGTGCCCAGCAGCTACGGCAGGTACATGAGTTGCTGAGATTGAGGTGCCCCCCAACACGTGCAGCACGGCAGGCCTTTAACCTGGTCAATGAGAATGAATTGGGGGACTGAACAGAGATATCTTTAAAATATGTTTGTACTAAAATGACTTGAGCTGTCAACTGCAGGCATGGTGGGGGGTATTTCAAATTGCTTTGAGGGGCAGGTGGTAGATTTTTATATGTTTCGCTCTAGGAGGCAAATTGCTCTGTCTTCCATTCTACAGGATTATATGTGAATCTGTCACCCCAGCCTGTTATCTCCCAGCAATCTAGTTCCCTATCAGTATCTTGGTTTTTGCCTCTCCGTGTCCCATCATCCCCGTGTTTTTTTTTTATCTAGATCCTTCTCCGAGATGCACCAGAATCTTCCTCCCTTTCTTGCTCACCCTCAGCTCATTAATGTTTTGTCTATTAGATCTCTCTAAATGTACCAGGACTCTCAGAGACAGGATTCATCTTAGGCACAAAATACTGGAAGTGGTATATATTGTCAGGACAAGCAGTGCAGTGAATAGCAAGCTACAGGCAGACACTGTTTCCAATAACACAGTAACAAGCACTTTTATAGTCGTTAAATTCTCAGTAAAACTCAAAAACAACCAATAAACCAAGATATTTCAACAGAGTTTTAGTGTGAGCCAATATGACTCGATCCTGAGCAAGATCTCTTCCCAGCCAGACGCTTGGATAAATGAACTGCAAAGTTGCTTTCAATGCTTTGGGATTTAAGGAATATTTATCCAGCCTTAGCAGTCAAGCCTCAAAGGATTTATATGGTTCTAATTTTAATCTACATACATTGCCTTTATTCTCTGAGCTGGAGCGACTGGCGTGAGGTCGGCTGTGATGGAATGTGCAGAGGCAGAACCAAAGAGCTAAAACGATTCATTTGAACCAAAACACTTATTGCAAATTCTTCTTGTATCTGTCACATTCTCTTTCATGGGACCCAGAACTGCAGAATAAAATACATTATGTAATTCTGCGTGCATTGTTTGTTTTCAATTTATGAGGAGAGAGAGAGAAAGACAGAGAGAGAGAAGGTTTTCCATATGTTTGGCTATGCATTAAGGGTTGGAGTTAATTTACCCCAGCAGCATGAGGCCCCAGTGCAGGCTAGGGGCAGGCACATTTAGTGCAGAGAGGCTTTTGATTGACGAAGCAGCTTTATGTTACATAAACTCCCAGGCAGCTGGCACTGCAGAACTTCACATGCCGACCAATGCCAAAAAACTGCAGGACAAAACTGGATCCACTTCAGCTCAGGGCTATTTAGGAATTGCTGTTTGTGCTGATTTTCAGGTACAAGCTCTATAAGTTTGCATTTTGCTGCTGTAAACATCTAGAAAATTGTGCAAAGTACATACAATATTACCTGGGGTTGGCACCACAATTTTGAGTCCTGGTGTTTGTGTCACAGGGTTAGATTATATTAAATTCCAGCACAGGACAGAGAATACACTATTTTGCCAAGGTTATTTATACACTCTGTATAAAATACCATGCCCCCAAGTGGAATACTCACTGCTGAGCTCCAAACTGTCTCTGTTACAATGTCAGTACATGAACTGTTCATTTGGAATGTGGACTTTATATGGATGATCAGAACCAAACAAAACAGCATCATTTTCTGCAGTTCCAAGTTGGTGTGGAGTAAAAACACCACCATTAAGCTCTGGAGCAGTGGAGTTATGGTATATATAGCATCTCACCATCAGTCATTCTAATAGAAAAGTCTGGGTTGCGCAGATGCCAGGAGAACACTACCTACCTAAATGCAGAATGCCAACTGTAACTTCTGGTGGAGGAGGAATAAAAGGCTAGGGCTGTTTCCATGGTTTGGCCCCCTGATTACAGTAAAACCATAAAGCTACAGTCTACATTCCTGACAATTCCCTGCTTCTGATTTTGTGGAATAGTTTGGGGAAGACCCTTTCCTGTTTAGCACAATAATGCCCCCTTTGCACAAAGCCAGGTTACTTCAGAATGGGTTTAGTAAAATGGGAAGAACCTGATTGCCCAGAGGTCTGATCTTAACTCAACTGAACCCCTGCGGGATTAATTGGGACCCCAACTGTGAGCCAGGCCTGATCCCCAACATCAGTGCCCAACCCAAGGATGCTTTTGTGGCTGAATGGAAGCAAATCCCACCAATAATGTTCCAGCATCTAATGGGAACCTTCCCAGAACAGTAGGGCATTTTATAGCAGCAAAGGGAGTGGCCACATCATATTTATGTGGGGGAGGCAGGTACCTGGATACCTTTGGCCATATAGTATAGAAAATAAGATTGTGTGGCTCTGGAATAATTATTATTACTTATGTGTATTTTTGTGTTTTCCTACCAATCGCCAGTTCCTTCATGTTTGCTTGTTTTTAGTGAATATATATATATATATATATATATGTATATTTAAATACCTGCCACTTTGGTTAATAGTAAGGCTGTAGCATCCACTTAATCACTTAGGATTCCTTCTCCTCTTCTAACCCACTCAGTCCCCTCCCTTGGGAATTTACTTTGGCTGTTGGCTACTGAGCATGCTCAGTTCTTCTCAACTCATATAAGTAAACACTCCCACCAGTCTATGAGCCAATAAAGAGATTGGATTGCTGTTTGCAGGTGTAAATATCACTGATGATGTCAGAGGCAAAATGGTCACCAGGTGAAAGCTGCTATTTGTTTTAGGAAAATGTGATGGTGCTGCCGAATGGAGGGGAGATATGCAGTACAAATGATGCAGTCCGGGTGTAGGTGATGTGCCTAACTTATATACAAGGAAGGAGGATGTAGGGTTTGCATGTCTTTTGAAAAAAAAATTACTAAAATTCCTGTTTATCAGTGAATTCCAGTATTAGCTCCTTGGTACCCGTCTTCCTTCTGGCACACCTGCCTGGCATTAAATATTTATCCCTTGCGAGCAGGAGATGCCAGCTCTTTCTCTTCCCTATTGATATTTGGCTTTAAATAGATGCCACCAGTTTATAATTAGCAGCAGATGCAAATGGCCATATGATTGTAAAGACGACACGTCTGTCTGGAGTGAGTGATTGGAATGGCCGTCAGACACTCAGCTTTATAGCTTTCTTGTTGTGTCATTTACAAGGCTCAGTCAATGTGAGGCTTCCGAGGATGCGGAGATAAAGCCAGAATTCATTCCCAGACAATTTGCTTTAATCACATTACTAACCCTTTTGTTTAAAGGCATACAACACCTGCCAAACCATGTGCATTCCTTGCATTACTACACACAGGCTTCTTTCTTTCTTTCTTTCTTTCTTTCTTTCTTTCTTTCTTTCTTTCTTTCTTTCTTTCTTTCTTTCTTTCTTTCTTTCTCCTCTGTAAATAACCTCTCTAGATGCCCATATCTTTGTGATACCCTAAAAAGGGTCCAGAATTTCTTGGGCCCAGACACAGCAGGAACAAGCAATCAATATATGCGGAAATCATTCTATTCCCTGTGGTGCCCAGACTGTGACAGATTCAGCTCTTCTGATGATTCCATCAGAGGTGACACCAAAGTCTCAATCTATTTCTTTTTTTTTTCTTCAATCAGTATAGAGAGACTAGGAATCGATCGACTGATTCTCTATTTCCCAAGGAATGCAGTGCAGATATCACAGAAAGAAAGATTTTTATCCCAAAGCATTATAATTCCAGTTAATAACAGGAAGGGTATTTAGCATGCCATATATTGGCAAGTGATCAGTAGGACCAGCATTGCTTAGTGTATTGACCTCTTTGTGACAGCGTAAAAGTGTAACAGGGGGTGATTAGACTGACGCAACCCCAGGGCAAGTGCATTACCAACTCCAAGGATCCAAGGACTCACACTCTATAGCAAGTGGGACCTTTGCCAACCTATAGAGGAATTACTGGTTGAATCGTTATCCTAATCCCAGACAATTTAAGATAATGACATTCTAAAAAGTAAATTGATTAAATATTGATCTACTCAGGAAGTCACGCGATCCACAGAATACTCTCTCATAGAAATCATGGAAATTGATTCCCATTTGAGTCATTCTTCAGCATTAGATTAAACCCATTATGCAGAAAGCTCCGAAATACAGGAATGCCATCTTCGCAAACAAAGCTGCATGGCTAAAAATAATATATTTATTTGACCCATGTTTCATTCTTTCCATTATCATATAGCGTCTTAATCTTATATATTTGCCTGTAGTGGTGGCCTTGAGTCTCTACCACACAACTGAAAGTATAATCCCTGTTCTGGGCTATGTCCTGCCTTTGCCTTGGTAATGGTACCTAAGAGAGAACTTAGTACTTGGAGAGACACAGAGATGGCAGCTGCCCCCACCTGTTTATGGGCTGCTCCATCCTCTGCTCTGAACAAAAGTCTAACAATGAAAAGAAAGCAAGAAACACGTCTCATCCTCAATGGGTCGTCATAGCAATAAGTAACTGTAATTTTATTCTGTTATATAAGTGTTCATATTCTAATATGTTTGTTAAATGACGAAGGTTAGAGGACACCCTCGTGGGGCTTGTAATTATCTCTGATTCAGATATGTAACAAGACAGCAATGTATACAGGATTTCAGCAGGGTGAGGCTTCCACTTATTCTCAGCACTGTAAAATATATATGCACAGATATACCACCCCCCATATTTCCCCCAGCCCCAACCACTGTCACAGTGTAACCCCCATATCATATATGCACATAATGTATCTGTATACTATATAGGCACAGATATACCCCCATCTTTCTTCCAACCACTGTCACAGTGTAACCCCCATATCATATATGCACATAATGTAACTGTATAATCTATAGGCACAGATATACCCCCATCTTTCCTCCAACCACTTTCACAGTGTAACCCCCATATCATATATGCACATAATGTAACTGTATAATATATAGGCACAGATATACCCCCATCTTTCCTCCAACCACTGTCACAGTGTAACCCCCATATCATATATGCACATAATGTAACTGTATAATATATAGGCACAGATATACCCCCATCTTTCTCCCAACCACTGTCACAGTGTAACCCCCATATCATATATGCACATAATGTAACTGTATAATATATAGACACAGATATACCCACATCTTTCCCCAACCACTGTCACAGTGTAACCCCCATATCATATATGCACATAATGTAACTGTATAATATATAGGCACAGATATATCCCCATCTTTTCTCCAACCACTGTCACAGTGTAACCCCTATATCATATATGCACATAATGTAACTGGATAATATATAGGCACAGATATACCCTCATCTTTCTCCCAACCACTGTCACAGTGTAACCCCCATATCATATATGCACATAATGTAACTGGATAATATATAGGCACAGATATACCCCCATCTTTCCTCCAACCACTGTCACAGTGTAACCCCCATATCATATATGCACATAATGTAACTGTATAATATACAGGCACAGATATACCCCCATCTTTTCTCCAACCACTGTCACAGTGTAACCCCCATATCATATATGCACATAATGTAACTGGATAATATATAGGCACAGATATACCCCCATCTTTCTCCCAACCACTGTCACAGTGTAACCCCCATATCATATATGCACATAATGTAACTGTATAATATATAGGCACAGATATACCCCCATCTTTCCTCCAACCACTGTCACAGTGTAACCCCCATATCATATATGCACATAATGTAACTGTATAATATATAGGCACAGATATACCCCCATCTTTCCTCCAACCACTGTCACAGTGTAACCCCCATATCATATATGCACATAATGTAACTGTATAATATATAGACACAGATATACCCACATCTTTCCCCAACCACTGTCACAGTGTAACCCCCATATCATATATGCACATAATGTAACTGTATAATATATAGGCACAGATATATCCCCATCTTTTCTCCAACCACTGTCACAGTGTAACCCCCATATCATATATGCACATAATGTAACTGTATAATATATAGGCACAGATATACCCCCATCTTTCCTCCAACCACTGTCACAGTGTAACCCCCATATCATATATGCACATAATGTAACTGTATAATATATAGACACAGATATACCCACATCTTTCCCCAACCACTGTCACAGTGTAACCCCCATATCATATATGCACATAATGTAACTGTATAATATATAGGCACAGATATATCCCCATCTTTTCTCCAACCACTGTCACAGTGTAACCCCCATATCATATATGCACATAATTTAACTGTATAATATATAGGCACAGATATACCCCCATCTTTCCTCCAACCACTGTCACAGTGTAACCCCCCTATCATATATGCACATAATGTAACTGTATAATATATAGGCTCAGATATACCCCCATCTTTCTCCCAACCACTGTCACAGTGTAACCCCCATATCATATATGCACATAATGTAACTGTATAATATACAGGCACAGATATACCCCCTCATACACTGCCATCTCATTTTTAAAAATGTCATAGCAGCAGATATACTCTCCTTACCATGTTCCCAGCCACTAGCTTTGTTCTATTTCAAAGCATTGAGAACAGAGTGCAGCTCATACCTATCATTTTGAAGCCCTGTTGGATTTAGAAGGGGGAATAATATTGGTTTGTGTAGGTTGGGGGAGACAGACTAGCAGCTCAGGGTTCTGTGGCACAGTTGTGCTCGCTGGGGCTGTGAGTGCAGGTGTTGGAATGTTTCCGTCTCTGATGAAATCTGTCACAGGCTGGCAAAGTGTCAAACAAATTCACATCTAAAATGCTTCCACAAGCAGCGCTGCCACAGTCACACTAATTGCCCTGACAGAGAGGGTATATATATATATATATATATATTACACTCTTTCCTGCAAGCTCAGGATATGCCATGCCTGCTCAACACCATTCTGCATTATTCCGGGAGAGGGTACCTCATACTCAGCACTGATGTTGGCTGTTATCTGCTGGTTACAATCCCTGACCCTTTGGTATTTTATATTGCCAGCCTTTCTATCTCCTATTCATCATCCATAGCTCTAACTGCAATGAAAGGTAATCTGAAAGTGAACATTCGTGTTTTAGTTGGGAGGTTGGGCAAACACCAGTCGTCACCATTACTTTTAGCACTTCTCTGTTTCATTTTAGGAAATGGATTTCAGAAATTACAGTAAAATGCAGTGGTGAAAATATTATTCTCTATATGTGTTTGGAACAATCCTCCAATCCTTCCGTTTACAACACTTGCTAGTTCAGCTTGTCCTGGAATCCAACATTATATATTCAATTAATTAACCAGTAAATGTTATGCTGGGATGTATAATGCAGGTTCAGTGATCTTTGGGCTTGTCCCTTACATGTAACACTGACAGGAATGGTCACCAGGGACTGCAGAGGATTGAATTAAATATAACCTCACCCCATGTATGTACTATGGCTTAGCAGGTCTGTTCTCCAAAGGGTTAATTATTTTCAGTCACTTTAATCGACATTTATGAAGAAAACTGGGTCTTGCAAATCATCCTTCACCTCTACATGTGGTTCTGCTGAACATAATAAGCTCTTATTCAGTGCAACTGACTGGTGCATTGGCTTTAGAATCAGCACCATGGACAATGCTTAGTGCTGGTCTCACTGTAGATCTAAGTCAGTGAACCCCAACCAGTGGCTCGTGGGCAACATGTTACTGATCAACCCCTTGGCTTCAAATCAGGTGCTTATTTTTAAATTCCTGGTTTGGTGGCAAGTTTTGGTTTTATAAAACAGAGCATCCTGCAGGCTGCCAGTCCACAAAGGGTCTACCAGATGCAATTGCAGCATTTATTTGGCACTCCCAGGAATTTTCATGCTTGTGTTGCTCCCCAACTCTTTTTACAGTTGAATGTGGCTCACAGGTAAAAAAAAAAGTTTGGGGACCCCTGATCTAAGTGAAGGGACACTGGGGACATCAGAATCAGCACCAGGGACAGTGCTCAGTGTTGGGATCCCTAAAGATCTAATGACAGGGATCCCAGGCCAGCAGTCAGCACAGTGAGCAGAGGTCAGTGCTGGAATTCTCATAAATCTAAGAAGAGGGATTAAGTGCCAGTAGAATCAGCACCAAGAACAGAGGTCAGTGTTGGGATCCCCACAGATCTAAGCAAGGGGATCCAATGGACATTAGAATCAGCACCAATGACAGAGCTCAGGGCTGGGATCCCCACAGATCTAAGTAAGGGACCCAAGGGTCAGTGGAATCAGCACCAAGAACAGAGGTCAGTGTAGGGATCCCCACAGACCTATGCACAGGGATCTTGAGGCCAGTAGAACCAGCACCATGCACACCTCAGTACTGGTATCCCTACAGATCTACACAAGAGGATCCAAGGGTCAGTGGAATCAGCACCAAGTACAGATGTCAGTGTTGGAATCCCCCAGATTTCAGCAAAGGAATACAAATGACAGTAGAATCAGCACCAAGGACAGAGCTCAATTCTACGATCTCCACACATAAAAGCAAAGCGATCCAAGGGACATTAAAATCAGCACCATGGACAGAGCTCAGTACTGAGATCCCCACAAGCAAAAGGATCCAAGGGACAATACAATCGGCACCAAGGACAGAGGTCAGTGCTGTGATCCCCCAGATCTGTCTTTGGTTCTAACTCCCAGTAAATAGCCCAGTGTTTGTAACCAGGCTATAAAAGTTGACCAAGATTACAGATATGCAAATGATATATTCCAGGGAATGGTGAGAAATTTCTCATATTTGAAATTTCAGGAAGCAGGGGCGAAAAAGCTCAGTATAATACTGCCCCACCCATTTGCATGGAAATAAATACCCGTATATTGCTCTGCGTAATGGAAATGCTATGACGCATGCTATAATGCTAGACACGGTTACCTCCTTCCCTCCCTCCTGTCACTATAAAGGTAATTTTTCCACCTCCCCTCACATTATAGCACATTATAGCAGATACTCTGTTCCCCTAAATAAATGTTTTTCCCTAACACTCCCTCTATTACACGATCTGCTTATTTAACCCGCTGTTATCCCTCACATAACTTAACTTATTTCCATCCAGAATACTGACTATTTAGCTGTTGTTACCAAATCCAATTAAAAGCTAAAAAGTGCAGTAAATAGAGAGTCTTTCACTTCTGAAACATGTTTTTCATATTATGTAACCTTTCAGACTGTACATAGCGCTGGGAATTTTGTACAGATATATATACTTATTGCCCCTAAGAACATCTCTGGCATCTGCCCTGCATCAATCCCTGCTCTGGCCGTGTAGCTTTTGATTGTTGCTGCATTTGAAGCAGAGCAAATGTGAAATAAATCTCTGAGCTTGCCCCACTGGATAAATCAGGGAAATCTCCTGTGATGTTGCCAAGTCACATTAATAACGGAGTGACACCTAGGGATATGGAGGGGTAGCGTGCAGCAGCCAATTAGCCCAGATATATGAGCAGGGCAACCTGATTTGCCCTGTGTCCAAGTGCAGGAGGCATCCCAGTCAGGCAGCGTGGAGATGAACAGACTGAGCATGTTGCTTTTAATTAGCAACAGTCAACAGGAACATAAAAAGACAGAGTCTCTATGATAAACTGTTACAAACTTAATGCAGGAATGGGTACCCTCCATGTCTGTTTGACTACAATTCCCAGAAATAAACCCAAGAAACCAAGACAGGTGGTGCTGGAAGATGTAGTCTAAGTCTAAGCGCAGTTTGTTAACATTACTGGATTATGCTTCAAGTTTCCGTTTAGATCCCACATGTTCTTATTTATGTTTTTGTTACGCTCCTATGGACTGTAGAAAAGCTAACAGGGATATATTAATTACCCCAATGAGACTCATATCATTCATGCAGGACAGCCAAGTGGCCAAGAGGGTCCTAGACTCATAACTCAGTGAATTATTTAGTGTATGACTGGGAATTATTCATCTTTTAAAACAAAAGCCTGGAGCCTCCTTGATAATATTCCTGGCACAAATTGGCATTCGGCTATAATTACTGTAACGCCTCTCCATTGTTATTCTGCCTGTCACTGGCTGTCAGGGAAGGGGGTTTGGGCCAGAACACCTAGTGAGTTGATTTATCGGGCTAATTAATAATACTTTCACCATCTCCAGCACTTGTCTGCCGGCCCATGGGGGGTGTGATAGGCGCATGGTGCAGAATTGTATTTCACAAATTATATCCGAAGCAACCGTATACTTATACATATATATTTAAATTCACAGTGTATGGATCAAACAGAGCCGCTGGTGCTTGGCAGACAGGGGTTGAGGGGTATAAAGGGACCTGCTAGAAACTAAGATTTGCCGTTCAACAAGAGGTATTTAATTTGCATGTAATAAGTAAGTAAGACTCATTTATGAATGACAGAACAGGGTGCAAAGGGCAAAAAGCTGGTTCAAGCCACACCCTGAATTTGCACCTGTCCCTGCCATTTGTATCGACATGTTCCAAGGTTGTGCATTCTTGATGAATGCTGCACTACCTGTGTTTGGCAGCACTATATTCATGGCAAACCCCTCCTGCCCCCTAAATGTAATTTAGATGCACAAGTTTGGGAGCACTGGGGTGCGAAAGTGCAAATCCCTGGATCAAGATCTGATCAAATGAGAATTAAGGTGCTCAGTTTTGCCCCTTCCCAACCAGATCTGCTCTGGCTATTGCATTAGGATTCTTTGTAAATGAAGATTTCATGTATATTTAACTATCAGCATAGATATCAAATTTTGTGGGGGTGTCAACAGGGTAGGGGTAAGGGTCACCCTTAGGCAATAACAGCTGGATGACCTTAGGTTCTCGTGTGTTATACATAATCTGTTCTGCACAGGGGCGTAACTACAGAGGATACAGACCCTGTGGCTGCTGAGGGGCCCAGGAGGTATAGGGTGCCCATGAGGCTATAATTCATATACAATTTCAATAAATATTGGTAAAACAGGTCAGCCTCTGGATACGTTGGGGGCCCTAAAATGAATTTGCTGTGGGGCCCAGTAAAATCTAGTTACGCCACTGGTTCTGCACATCATCTCTTTGCCAATTAGCCATGTGCCGTAACTCATTGTTGATCACCCCTTCACTTCATCCAATAATATAATTAACAGCACCTTAAGTTGGAATTAAAAAGCCTTTATTTAAATATGGCTCAGACCAAATATAGCAAAGTTTCAAGCCGTTCCCCGGCTTTTTTTCAAGCTTCACTTCATTACTAATCAACCCATCCCAACTTATCACTAAGCAGCCCTGTACCCTAATTGGTGCCTGACTATCTCTGCACCTCGACTCATTAATGATCAACACGGTTATCCCTTTCTTTTAGCAAAAAATAAAAATAATTTATTTGGGGAACAGTTGGGTATTTATGTGAGTGATAAGGGTGTTCTGGGGACAAACATGAATATTCATTAGCTTTATTAGGGTGGGATTGTTAGCTTGAAGCCAGGCATAGTAATAAATGCATTCTGGATTCACTTTCCCTCATTCTGTCGCATTCTCGTTCTCTTACTCTGTCATCTCATAAAAGGCAGAGAAAATAAACATAAAAAAGACTTCATTTCACAGAGAGAAAAGTGGGGCAGGTTCTCATGACATATTCCAGTTACAAGAAGAGGTAGAAGTACTGTAAATAACTCATGCACAGGGACTGGCAGGACACAGTAAGGGAATTGCTCCTCTCATGCATGCAAATATATGTATAATTGCCATCACACGTGTGTATTTTGATGAAGAAACTACAGTGAGTTGTACCCATCTATGGGGTAAATTTACTAAGTGGCGAAAATTCACCAGTGACGGCTTCGCACCCAATGCTAGACTTCGCCAGGCGAAAATTCGGTCAGACAACGCTAGTTTACTAAAATACAGAGTTGTATCCAAGGTGCTGAATGCTGGCGATTTTCACTATCGTTACTTCGACATTCAAAGCGAAGATACGCTAGCGTTGCCTAATTTGCAAACAGCAGGAAATGATAACGTTACATAGATGTATATGTTGCTTCAAATATATCACATTTCACAAGTCCAGGGAACCTGTAAATAAAATAGAGTTGTTATAATGCCCTACACATGTATATTTTATGTTCCATATGTTAGAAAATGTAGGCGGGAACCCGGTTACCCAAAAACATTTTTACGGACCTTTGCAGGAAAAGACGCCAGTAAAGAGACTAAGTGAAATTTTGCACTAAAAATTGAAGAAGATCTATGCACTCCATTGCACTTTGCTGGCGAAGGCAAATTTGCAGAGTTCGGTCCATTTGCCAGAGCAAAAATTCGCCTGGCCTTAGAGTGCAAAGCAACGTCATCGTCTATCTCCTTCGCTAGCGAAGTGACGCCTGTGCCCGTTAGTAAATCGGTGAGGTAATGAAATGACGTCACGCTGGCGAATCATCGCCAGCGTAAGTCACTTCGCCCTTTAGTAAATGTGCCCCTATGGGTTGAGTTGGGGAGAAGCTGATAAAAATAACCCCTAATGGTGAGAACAGACACTGATTTGCCCCATATTATATTAAAACTGTCTATTTGTATATTCATTTACACCAGCAGGACATATGTGCCCTCATAATTACACAGCACCTTGGGAATGATGACTGAGCCTTTCAGCATTGAACTCATTAGGAGACCCCACTCATTAAGGGAAATTAACTGGCGCACTACTACTTACTGCTTATAGGGTGTGCTCCACCTCTGCTTAGTGGGTGGGGCATAAGCAACAGGCGCTAAGTGTGTAGTTAATTATTTCATGTTCAGAGCAGCCGAACGCCAAAGAGATCCTACTCCTAAACCAATCTCAGACTCCATTCTCCAGCAGACATATAAAGGCTCACCAGGGGTAAGGGCCACACTGTTAATAGGTTCTCCCATTGAAAAGAATTTTGCCCTAGAGAGGGGCTTTTCTCATTTTCCACCCGAGTTCTGCTTCTTCGTCCTCATGCTGCACCTTAGTTACCTATGCACTTTTAATTGATTGCAAATGGACAGGTATACTGAATAACAGTCAGTATAACAGTCAGTAGACAGACAGACAGAATTAGCAATCATGACCAAAGCTAATCACTCCTTGGGTTGATTGAGTACATATGGACAGGATGAATTATATAACATGACAGAATTAAGTTGCCCCTTGGTTCACTGAGTTTACATATGGACAGGCAGACTGAAGTAGCTTTTGGAGTGCTTACATCCTAGGCAAAACTGAAATGCCGTCACAAAAATCCAAGATCCATTTTCACAGCCTCACATGAGCACTCGGGAATACCTTTGAAGCCTCAACCACAAATTGCCTTGATGAAGCAGCGGCTGATTGATTTGCGCATCTCCTGGGAAGACGACCAATCATCTGTACAACATACACACCATTGTGTTCTAAAGGCCAGCGCAGTCACAGCTCGCTACATTGTTCTCCCTTGATAAAAACCCTTACAATAAAGAAAACAACTCTGACAGAGAGATCACTAGATAAAAAGAATCCAGATGATGAACGTCAGAGTGAAGGAGCGTGGGTAGATCAATGGGCTGGGTGATGGGGAAGATGGGGGTTCCATTCCCACTGTTTGCCCTGCCGTTATACTGCCCTGTACATGTATCTGGTGCTAGTGCTTTATATCTAGGATCTGTAATCTACTGCTCTTGTTGAACTAGAGAAACCATCATCCCTGACTGATTTTGTCTATATGTATATTGATCCATCTAATGAGAGAACATCTTTCTCATGCACTAAAGATTTCATGCCTCCTAGGTCTTTGCTTTACTGCATAGCACATAAGTGCCATAATGAGAAGGAAAGCTTTATTGCCCTCCTATGCCTGGAGATATTGTACTTGGTGCTGCTATTATCTCTGGCTGTGTGCACTGCAAGGCAAGCTGAATACAGAGGCCTTTGCACTTCTGCCTGAAACTGAAGGGAGTCATTGATCTCCTTACTGTGCTGAGCAGGCAAACAATGAACAAGCAACCCCCAGGCAACCTGTTGCAAATAAGAAAACACAGACGTTCCTGATTGGATCAGGTCTGTGTAAAAGGAGCTATAGAATGAAAGTACTGTGATTTGCTACAAAATTTCAGGCCATGCAAACAGTTAGTACCTTATTTACAAAAAATTGTGTCATTTTGGAGGTGTTTTCTACCATGAATAAACTCACAATTTAAAAACACACAAATGTTTCCCTGTTTATTTGAAAAGCAAAAAATAAAAGTGTGGAACAACTACAAATACAGGTATAGGACCTGTCACCCAGAATGTTCGGGACCTGCGGGTTTCTTGATAATGGATGGCTCCATTTGGATCTTCCTACCTTAAGTCTGCTAAAAAATCATGTAAATATTAAATAAACCTAACAGGCTGGTTTTGCCTCCAATAAGGATTAATTATATCTTATCTTGGATGAAGTACAAGCTACTGTTTTATTATTACAGAGAAAAAGGATATCATTTTTAAAAATTTGGATTATTTGGATAAAGTGTTATTCATAGCTTTCTGGATAAGGGGTATCCGGATAACGAATCCCTAAGCTGTACCTCGAAATTGTCATTTGCGAAAAAAAATGCTAAAATCTTGCAGCAAATAAATATTTTTAAAAGTTTTTCAGGATTTTTACACTTAATACATTATTTAAAATTTGTGGTTTTAGAGTGAATATTTAAATACACCATATAGCTAAAAACGTTCAGTTTGTGTGAAAGAAAAAAATATGAACGTTAATCAATCGGCCCCACAGTGTCTTGATACGACCCCATAAGCAGATTTATGTGTTTTGTGCACTGTTTAATTCCCTGCATCAGAATAACCGCCAGGTCTGAGCAATCCATTTTGTGTGCAATATAGAGCAAAAACTGAAATATACAAATACTGGAAAAAAATATCCCTGTGAGCTTCCAATATAGATTTTTAACTCATTTATTATGTAACATCTAGCACATTTCATGCCTATGTGATTACACAGTGGTTGGGGGAAAGACGGGGGTATATCTGTGCCCAGGGCTGCCGTTAGAAATCACAACAAAAAAAATGTGGGCCCCAAAGAATATTTTTTTAAAAAAACATTTACACCAGGGCCCCCCTTACAAGTTAAAAAAAAAATTTGGGCCCCAAAGAATATTTTTTAAAAAAACATTTACACCAGGGCCTCCCTTACAAGTTAAAAAAATTTGGGCCCCAAAGTATATTTTTTAAAAATACATTGGTGCCAGGGCCCCCCTTACAAGTTAAAAAAATTGGGGCCTCAAAAATATTTTTAAAAAACATTGGAGGCAGGGGCCTATAAAGTATTAAAATAATAGATTGGTGGCCAGGGGAATTGAACTTGTGGCTTCGGGTCTTTCGGCTGTTTTTGTGACTTCAGGTCTTTTAGATGCTTGGTACTTCGGCTGGTTGGCTTTTTGGCACTTCCGCATTTCAGCTGTTCAGGACTTTTTGAAGGAGGGGGCCCAGCTCTTTCAAAAAGTCTAGCACTGCTAGGCCCCCCTTCTGGGCCCGGTACACTTGTACCCCATGTGCCCCTTGATGGCGTCCCTGTCTGTGCCTATATATTATGCAGTTACATTATGTGCATATATGATATGGGGGTTACACTGTGACAGTGGTTGGAGGAAAGATGGGGGTATATCTGTGTCTATATATTATACAGTTATCATTATGGCTATATGATATGGGGGTTACACTGTGACAGTGGTTGGGGGAAAGATGGGGTATATCTGTGCCTATTATTATACAGTTACATTATGTGCATATATGATATGGGGTTACACTGTGACAGTGGTTGGAGGAAGATGGGGTATATCTGTGCTATATATTATACAGTTACATTATGTGCATATATGATATGGGGGTTACACTGTGACAGTGGTTGGAGGAAAGATGGGGGTATATCTGTGCCTATATATTATACAGTTACATTATGTGCATATATGATATGGGGTTACACTGTGACAGTGGTTGGGGGAAAGATGGGGGTATATCTGTGCCTATATATTATACAGTTACATAATGTGCATATATGATATGGGGGTTACACTGTGACAGTGGTTGGAGGAAAAGATGGGTATATCTGTGCTATATATTATACAGTTACATAATGTGCATATATGATATGGGGGTTACACTGTGACAGTGGTTGGGGGAAAGATGGGGTATATCTGTGCCTATATATTATACAGTTACATAATGTGCATATATGATATGGGGGTTACACTGTGACAGTGGTTGGGGGAAAGATGGGGTATATCTGTGCCTATATATTATACAGTTACATAATGTGCATATATGATATGGGGGTTACACTGTGACAGTGGTTAATGTGAGAAGATTTTATCTTTAATACCATTAGAACAAGCAGTACCCCCTCCTTTCACTGTTTATGCTTCTCTGTCCCAGGGGTCAATGGAGAAGGTTGGAATTTTAGTATGGGTGGGGGCTAGCAGTAGAAACCCCCAGAGAAATTGATATGATGATGCACATATAAATACATTATATATAGCAGTTGCTCTTATTTTGGGGAATCTAAGCCCCATTGTTCTCTCATTATGCTTGGGATCAGGTGAGTTATTTTCATAGGAAGATTTTCACTTTCCCCCCATCTTCTGCTGATTATAATGTCAGGATCTATGGCTGATTCTTCCCTCTGTGCTGCTCCATGTGAATAAGTATGTAACATCTGCACAGAACCGATTTGCTTTCCTCTAAAATGTCTTTGGTTTGGAAAATGAATTTCACTTGATGTTGCGACTGCCGAGCTCAGTACTGAGGAAGAACTGCCATTTATTTCCCCCTGTGGGGAGCTCCATGGGAATCCTGATTTCATGCAGTTTATAGAACTTTTAATCACTGGGAGACTGACTCACATATGAGGAACGGATACACCATTCATGATCAGATCCCCGCACCCCTCACACTCCCTGTTCCATCTTGCGCAAATAAAAGACTGGCTTCTGTAGGGCTGGTGAGTTCCCATTCCAGGATCTTTATCTGTCAGGTGGAGCCCAGTTCATATTCTCCCTACTAAATTTGCTGGTAGTCATGTGAGTTACCTGAGCTGTGACCGAGGGCAGTGTGATATCAGTACAATATGACGGCAGCGCTGTGCCAGAGCATTGGGAAGTTGGTGGAATAAGTCTAATTAGTGAAATTAGGAACAAGTGACCCCCACAAAATGGTTCTTGTCCTTGCTGAGTATGCATTAACGGCTAAATAGAATCATTCAATGGAATAATCATCTAATTTGTTCATTTCTAATTAACACAACTAGTAATGCAATGCTGTGCTAGTAGGTATGGGACTCCGGGGATGCTCCCTTCTCAAACAATGACAAATAATTCTGAGTTGGAATGAGTATCATATTAATTAATCTTTCCCACTAATGTTGCCATCGTTCTCCCCCTCAACTGTTTCCTCCTATCTGCAGCTTTCCCTGCTTCTTCCTAACCATTCCTCTCCCTCTCCCTTAAACTTCTTCCCACCACCTTCTGCCCTCTCAAAGCTTTCTTCTAATTTTCCTCTACTCTCTGGCTTCATCCCACCTACTTATGCTCCACCTCTTCTCCCTATATATCTCTTCCCACTTGTTTCCATCAGCTACAGCTTCTTCCCTATAGGAGCACTGCTCTTCTTCCGCTTCTCTACAGCCGTCTAAACTAATTGATTAAACTTCTAACCTTCAAACCCCCTCCTGCTTCTTTGCAACTCTTCTTCCCATTCCCTTTTTTTTATCTTCCTCCTTTATCTGTTAGAGTTGTAACTTTTGACAGTATTGGTGCTTTTGGAGTTATTATAGACAGAGTTTTGTGTGGTTCAGAAGTTTTGAACTAGACACCTTGCGTAAAAGCCAATATGTTAAGTTCAAAGCCCTCTGCAGTTTCCTTTTGACATGACTCATCTCAATGCTCCTCTCTACTGCCCACAAGGGCCTGCTTCTTTTTCTTATCAGTTCCATTCCTCTGGTCCTTGTTCTCATTCTTCACACTCTCCTTTTTCTCCACATTCTCCTTTTTCTGCACTTCACAATCTCCTCCTGTTCCATTTAAAACTTCCTTCCCACTCCTCATTAAATTATTCCTCCAATTTGGGCTCCTGTACAGGGACATGTGTTAGAAGAGGGCCCTCTAAGTCAGGGGTGTCCTAAAGGTAGAGATCGGGATCTACCAGTAGACCTTTAGTTGGTGATCAGTAGATCTCAAGACACTGTCAACAAACAGCTTGACTAAATTACCCTTCTGTTTTATTCTTTTTATTCTGATATTTGTTCTGTTATGGTTACATAAGAAATAGTTGTTTTTTAAATATAGTAATATAAATTCTCTTATAAAGCTAGGGTTGCCAACTGTCCTGTTTTGACAGCTCAGTAATTTGAAGGGCTGCCCGGGTCAAAACTTCCCAATGATTTATGTTGATCATTGGGAATCCTGCCCGGTTTTCCTCATTTGGAAAACCAGGCAGGATTCCCAATGATCAATGTAATCAATATAATATTTAAGTGATATTTTCCATGGAACAGAATGCTAACAGTGATATTATGGATGTAGATCATAATGGGACAACATCACAAAAAATAGACCCCGCATTAGTAAAATATGGACATTCCTGCTCCAAGTATATTTCACAGTACCATCTAGGAAAGTTCTGTTCTATTGTGCAATGATCTTTTATTGCCATCTTGTGGTCAGTACTCTTCCCTTTCCCTGCGAGGTACTCTCTTATGATAAATACGTTTCTCTTGCCATCTAGTGGCCTCTCTTGAGTTCTGCATCACTAATAAAATAATGCGGTTTTTCCAATTATTCAGCTGTTTTGTAGCATGTAAATAAGCTGTGTTTCTATCTATTAATGAGCATGACCATCCTGAGCAGGAGTGAAGTTGTTTTTTGTTATAAGGTTTATGGTACAAAGTTCCCCAGTGGTGACTTATTGGAAATGGTGCTACAAAGTTTGATCAAATATTTCTTGGAGTGTCTCTCAAAGTCATTAATATAAAACACTTAAATGGCCATAGTATTTCTTTATAAACTCACCAAATTGGTTATATCGTTTGGGTGCATTTGCCCCAAACCAGCCACTTATTTAATCTCGCATGCAGTTTCAAAAGCAGGGTCACTCACCGCTCTCCAATGGTGGTCTGAGTGATGCGCCCCGAACCTCTAGCAGGGGGAGAATGATGGAATGTGTGAAACAGCAAAGCCAGGGACAGATGGGCAGCCAATCGAGATATTCCCGCTGCAGTCCCTGAGAGTGATGCTCTTTTAATGGGCACAGTTGGTAGTGCCATGCTCCAGCACGCCCCAGTGGCTGCTGGATGCTGCCGAGGTGTGTAGAGATAGATAGATAGATGGATAGATGATAGATAGATAGATAGATAGATAGATAGATAGATAGATAGATAGATAGATAGATAGTGTGTCGGTAGTCAGGAGGTAACTATAGAATGGGTGCACAACTCACAGGCAGGAGGGTAGGAAAAAGTGAAACCAATTCACAAATTTGTTATTGATCATGTCCCATCTGAAGTCACACTGGAGATGCTAGAGAGTGTTCTGTCTGGTTACAGACATTTGGAGTCTGCACACCTGATAGCAGATGAGGGATCAGTATTAAAAAGGCCAGGCAGCCTCAGTAAAGCAAGAACACCCTGCCACTGAATCAGGCAAGCTAAGGATTTCAGTTACAAATCATTTCCTGAATGTCAATTCGACCTGAATGACAGAGACACTGGCTCAAGATCTTCAGCTGAGCCACTATAAAAAGTTAAAGACGTTTTCAGGAATAAAACCTGTTTCTACAGGGGAACAAAGAGTTGAAATCTGGGAGGTGACTGCTTAACTAGAGCTAGATGAATAGACTCACAAAGAAACATATTATGGAACATATACCTCTGGCTACAGCTAATAGTGTGCTATATTATAAAGCAGATCACACAATACAGCTATGGACATAAATGATATCCTCACTTCTGCATATGGGAAGCATGAGGATCCAGATCAATTATTAGCTGCCTCATAAATGAAACAGAAGCCTACAGAGGATGTATCTGCATTTGCATCCTGGCTAGAAAAATATGCTGCGGAAGCTGCTGTCTAAGCAGGTCATTGCAAGAGATGAACTAGGCAAAAAATAGACCCCAAGCACTTGGTGGGCATTCTTTTAAATGGGCATCCAGTACAAGCCCTATTGGATACTGGATCATAGGTCACAGTCATGCGCTATATTTACTATATACAACATTTAGCGCACAAATCTTTGCAGCCCACTAGAGGTTTATAATTGTGGGGGTTGAACCAGCAGGCCGCTCAGTACATGGGTTTCTAAAAGTGACTTTGACCATGCAGAGACCCCTGGTAAGTGTTGTCAGCCCAGAAGTGGACTGCCCAGATACTGGAGATCCTAAGCTTGTTCCTATAATCCTGGGAACAAATGTTAATAAAGTCTACCCTAAAATATTCAGTGACTTGCATGGAAGCCACAATGTTTACTAATACCAATTCAAAGGTTGAATGCAATACCTCTACTGTTACTTAAAAGTATGGGTTGCTACTCCATGTTGCTGGTCAGACTGCTAACCTTCCTCCAGAGTTCATTAGAACTGTGAGAACATTGACAGATGTAAAACCGTACATGATGCAAAAAGACAAATATGTGCTGGTTGAAAGACCCCCAGGGGCTGTCTCCCAGAATGGATGGCCAAAGTGGGGAAACTAAATTCATATAATTGTTCTAGTGACCATCCAAATCTTTCTCCACATGTAGTAATTCTGTCTTAAACGGGAGTTGGTATCTTACCACCCTGTTCATGAGATTACCGACTTTTCTGATGTTCAGTCTACTCCAGTATTTGCTTCTGTGTGTGCAGTTTAATTTTTGGTTTCCCCTGCAGGATAAAAGTAAAGTGGCATAAATGTCTGCAGGTACACAGATAAGTCTTTTCAACTAATGAAATTGATGTTGGATGTTCTAAGAGTGTGCAACACACCATCCGTTTATCCAACTCCACTCCATTTAGGGAATGGCCAAGTTCCTTCCAAGGACTGAGAGTGTCTCAGACGAACTTTGCAAAAGATGAAAGGGTGAAGAATTATTGTTAACAGTCAGAACCCCTATCGCTCCCCTATAGTCATTGTGAGAAGGAAATACGGCTCAATTCGCTTTAAAGGAGAACTAAAGCCTAACTAAAAGTAGCTAGAAATGTTGTACATTATGTTTTGTGCTTTTGTACCAGCAAAAGGCAACCACAGCCCTTTAGCAGTAAAGATCTGTGTCTCCAAAGATGCCCCAGTAGCTCCCCATCTTCTTTTCTGCTGATTCACTGCACATGCTCTGTGCTGCTGTCACTTACTGAGCTCAGGGACCCACTCACAATATACAGTACACATAGAATAGAAATGTCACAACATAAGGCTGATTAGTAATTAATACAGATAATTACTACATGGCAGTACAGAAACCAGTGCAATTAGCATCAGAATTTAACAATCGGCCCTGTAGCATCAGATTATATTACAGGGGAACCTCATTTTCTGCTGGATAATTAGTGACGACCCCTAAGCTTAGCTTCTCAACAGCTGCTCAGAGGCCACTGAGCATGTGCGTGTCACAGACACTTTCCAAGATGGTGACCCCCTGTGACAAGTTTGAAGTCCTGGATCATTGCTGCTATTGACAAGCTGAAACTTTAGGCTGGTGCAATAAGTTTGGTATATAAAATATGGCATTTTTAGCCATATTCATTTGTAGGGTTTAGTTTAAATGGAAGTACTGTACCTGACCAGTATACATTACCTTGACATATCGGTAGCAAATGGTTATGGACTTTTACTTTTTTGGTTATTATAAAGTACCCATTTTACCTGAGGATCAGAAAAAGACTGCCTTTAAATGCCCATTGGGATTCTGTTATTTCACAGGATACATCAAAGTATTTGTTGCTCTCCTACTACCTTCCAGAGACTTATGGATAGGTGTTGGGTGACCTGTCATCCAGAGAGTGCCTAGTGTATCATTGTGTTTGGAACTACACTAGAAGAGCACAAATACCATTTAATGAACATATTTGACCAGTTAATAGCAGGCCTGAAACTTTCAGGCCATGTGGTTTCTGCTGAAGTGATAGGAACTGACCCCAGCAAGATAGAAGCGCTAGTAACCCAGCATTAACCTCAAAATGTCACTACAGGTGATTTGTATAGGGGTTTGCAAAAGCGGCTCATCCCCTATACAAACTACTAATGTTTATAATGTGCCTGGTGAGGATAATTAAAAGGCTGCTAAAACCCGTTTTGGTGAAAGTGGACATCAGCATGTGAAGAAGCATTTGTTCAGTTAAAGAACAGGCTGGTAGGGTCTGTACCACCTACATACTGCTATCTGGTTGTCCGTGAAGATGTAGAATCCAAGAACGTCAACCATAAGTACATGGTAAGAAGCCATAAAGCTGATCTTGTAATTGGGCCTGTATGGAGAGCTGGTATGGCCAAAAAACAGTAGCGTAACTAGAGGGGGTGTGGGCCCTGGCCCGCTCGCACCCCCTGCTCCCCCGGTAGTTCCTGATTTGACAGGAGAGTACAGATTTTTTTCTGTGTGACTGGGGTAGTTCTTTGCAGAACAAGGACTGTTATACTGGCTGACACAATATCATGATCATCCTGGGAGACGCCAATTAGTGTTACCCGTCTGGAACATGGTATTTAGGAGAATGCATGATCATCATGATCATCTTGGAGTGAAGAAGATTTAGGGGCTGGTCCAAGACCACTTTTTTTCTGGCCTGAAATGAGAGATACAGTTGCTAGTTTCTTTAGGAGGTAGCTGTCTACAAAGGAGTTCTGCCATGAATCACCTAAAAAGTTCAGAGCCCATGGAATTAGTGTGTTTGGACATTCTTTGTATTAAAAATGATTCCAAAGTTACTGGTAATGTAGTGGTAGTTACAGATCACCTTACCAGGCATGCACAATATTTCCCTATCATGGATCTAAAGGTCTCCATAGTAGCAAAAGTACTATGATTAGTTTTTCATTCATTATGGGTTGCTGAAAAGACAGAATTCTGATCACGGAGACTTTGAGAGCAGAACTAGTCCCTGTCAACCTCAAGGAGATGCCTGAGAAGTTCAATAAAACTTTATTGGATATGCTAGGCATCATGGCAGTAGAAGATAAGAGGACTTGGAGTAAGCACCTGGAGGTTATGGTGCATGCCTTTAAAAGCACAGGTTCTCCCCATATTTCTAGATGTTTGGGAAGAATCCAAGGCTGGATATTGATATTTCTGCTGGGTGTTTCCACTGTTGGGGTGAGTCAAAGGAACCACTCTCAATATGCGTAACTACAGCCTACTGCTTAGCTAAATTAACAAGCCTAACACTGGTAGTAAGCCAAATACCGGAAGTGACAAAGTATTACTGAAAAATATAGGAGTCTCTGGTAAGCATAAGCGTGTTGACTGTTAGAAGCCTGAACTGTTTTATGTTGTAAGCAAGCTGCCTGGGATTCCTGTGTACAAGAGAAAGGTAAACACCAGAGGTGTGAGTGCTGCCATAGTGACCAGGAAAAACAAAAAATTTATTTCATACTTACCGTAATTTTTGTTTCCTGGTTACTATGGGCAGCACTCACACCTCTGGGTTATCCCCGCCCCCGCTTTTAATAGGACAGAACAATTAAGTTAATTAAATTAACCCATGATTATATATACACCCCTCCCCCCTCAGACCAGTGTCTTCTAAGTCCGAGCTTTAATTTCTTTGGGAGGGTTCGGCGTGAGTGCTGCCCATAGTAACCAGGAAACAAAAATTACGGTAAGTATGAAATAATTTTTTTGTTTTTCCTGGTCACTATGGCAGCACTCACACCTCTGGGTCAGTACCTTAGCAGTCAGAGAGGGTGGGAGAAAGAAATTCAAATAAACCTCTTCATTTGCAGAATAGTGTATTTATTTTGCAGATTTTACTGCTTCCAATACTTTCTTGCCAAATAAAGTATTATCTGGTGAAAACACATTAACATGATAATGTCTCAAGAATGTGTTGGCTGAAGACCAAGATGCTGACTTGCAAACTTGCTCCAACGTAGCTTCTGCCTGAAACGCCCAAGAAGCGCTCAATGCTCTGGTGGAGTGTGCCTTTACCCCTCTTGGAATTTTACGTCCTGAAGACTGATAAGCCATGTGGATACATTTTACTATCCATCTACTTATTGTAGATACTGCAGCTGCTTGTCCCTTCCTGTTACCGTCAGGAATTACAAACATTCTATTTGATTTTCTCCACTCTTTTGATCTTCTTAAATATACTGATATGCATCTAACTAGATATAGCGTGTTCCATATTTTTTCCTGTTCTGAAGCAGGTTCTGGGAAAAATACTGGCAAGATTGATTCTTGATTTATGTGGAAAGTTGACACCACTTTGGGCAGATACTCTGGCACTGTCCTTAACACCACCTGATGAGGTTGAATAACTGTAAAAGGTGGTTCTGCTGACAGCGCTTGTAAATCACTCACTCTTCTTGAGGAGGTGATTGCCGTAAGAAAAAGAGTTTTAAACGTCAGATTAATATCAGACACTTCTTCTATAGGCTCAAAGGGTCTGGATGTAAGCGCTTGCAATACCAAAGGTAAATCCCACGTGGCTGACAAAATCCTCCTTGGAGGCCTCAAATGCATTACTCCTGCCATAAATTTTGCTATATTTTCTTCCTTGGCCCATTGAACACCTGTTAATGCTGATAGCGGAGACTTGTGATTTTAATGTTCTCAGACTCAAGCCTTTATCAAACCCCAATTGAAGGAATTCTAGTACATGAGTAATTGCAATTTGTTCCGTAGTAATTTCTTTTGAAGAAAGCCATTGAGAAAATACTTGCCAGACTCTATCATATGCTTTGTTTGTTGAAAACTTTCTGGCCGACATCATAGTATTTATCACCAAGTCCGAAAACCCTTCTTTACTCAACCTGCTCCTTTCAATCTCCAAGCTTTCAGGCACAACCTTCTTGAGCAAGGGTGGTTGACTGGTCCCTGCGTCAATAAGTTTACTCTGTGGGGGAGTTGAAAGGGCTCTTCCACTATCATTGACTTCAGTAACGTGTACCAAAACCTCCTCGGCCAGTCTGGAATGATGGCTATCATTTCTGCTTTGTCTGCCTTGATTTTTCTCAATACTTGAGGAATCAGAGGTATGGGAGGAAATATGTATAGGAGACCCCTGCTCCATGATTGATGAAAAGCATCCATTGCTATTGCTTGGGGACAATGATATCTCGAAACAAACTTCTCTATTTTGCAATTGGCTGGAGTGGCCATCAAATCTACTTTTGGCATGCCCCATCTCCTCACAATCTGAGCAAAAACCTCCGGATGAAGCTCCCATTCGTGTCTGTCTATTACTGACCGACTGAAAAAATCTGCTACCACATTCTTCCTCCCTGGAAGATGCAGAGCTGAAATATTCTGTAGATTTTCTTCTGCCCAAACGATGATGGGACGAAGCTCCGTCATGAGACTTAGACTGTGTGTTCCTCCTTGTCTTCTTATGTACGCTACTGCTGCGACATTGTCTATCTTCACCATCAATGATGTTCCCCTCAATCGATGCTCGCAACGCTGAATCGCTTTCCATACTGCTCTCAATTCTAACACATTTGCTGGTAGTGTCTGTTCCTTGTCTGACCACCGACCCTGTAGATACACATTGTCCATGTGTGCTCCCCACCCCAAAAGGGCTGGAGTCCGTGGTCAAAACTTTCCAACTGATCTCTTTTAACACCTGACCTTGCGCTAGCTTCTCCTCCTTTAACCACCATTTCATCTCTTCCATTACTTGAGTCTGAATCCATATCTTCTGATTCCAATCTTGTAATTTTGTATCCCATTGACTCAAAAACATTCTCTGCAGAGGCCTGACATGCCATCTTGCCCATCTCAGCATTGGAAAAGTTGAATTTAGGAGACCCAAAATACTGCTCATTTCTCTTGCTGAACATGTGGACCTTCTCATAAGACCTTTGATTGTCTGCTTTATTTTGTTCTTTTTCTCTTCTGGCAGCACTACCACTGACTTTTTTCTAGATTGAACACCCAACCGTGATCCTGTAAATACCGGATAACATACTCTCTTTGTTGTTCTAGTGTGTTGGGATTCTGTGACTTTATCAATATGTCGTCGAGATAATGAAAAATGTGTATTCCCAACTTTCTGATTTCCGCAATGAGAGACTGCAGTACCTTTGAAAAGACTCGGGGTGAAGTTGCTAACCCAAAAGGGAGGCATCTGAATTGATAATGACTTCTCTGATCTATCGCAAATCTTAGGAACTTGTGATGTGCGGCTACTATGGGAATATGGAAATAAGCATCTTTTAAATCCAAAGATAGAAGCCAATCCCCCTCTTGAACTTCCTTTATGATTGAAAAAATTGATTCCATCTTGAATCTCTTTATTTTCAGATATCTGTTTATTGGTCTTAAATCCAGCACTGGACGAAAATCCCCTGTCTTCTTTCGTAACATGAACAAGACTGAATAAATCCCCTGTCCCTGAAAATGTTGAGGGACTGGTTGAATAGCGCCTTCCTCCAACAATTGTTGTACATAATTGTTCAATATTTCTCTTTGTTGTCTTTTCTTGGGAATTTTCGACATGACAAATTGATTGTGTGTCGGAGTCTTTTCGAATTCCAGACAGTATCCTTGTCTGATGGTTTGCAATACCCACTGATCTGTCACCGACTTTGCCCAAACCTCTGCAAAATGTATTAACCTTCTGGGTATTTTTGAAGTTTGGGCTGTCAAAACTTCAAAACTTTCTTGAAGGTCTGGTAGCCATTCCTCTACCCCTTTGACCTTTAAAGAGAGAGTATTGACCTCCTCTCCAACGGCTAGGCTGTTCAAATCTGCCTGACGGTCCCGCTTGTCTCTGTTCTTTAGATGCCTTATCTCGAAAGGAAGCTCGATTTGATCCAAAATCCGATGTCCTAAAAGATCTCTTCTCTTGTGGTAAAAATACACTTTTACCCCCCGTAACCTTCTTAATTATGTCATCCAACTTTGTTCCAAACAACATATTCCCTTCAAAAGGCAAATTACACAGATTCATTTTAGAAGCCTTGTCCGCACTCCATGCCCTTAACCACAAAGCTCTTCTTGCAGCTACTGACAAAGCCATTGCCCTTGATGAGGATCTAACTAGATCCACTGAAGCTTCAGTAACAAAGTCTGTCGACAGTTTTAACTCTGCTAATGCTTCTATAATGTTCCTTCTATCCACTCCTTCTCTTAAAGCTGTTTCCACGTTTTGTAACCACATCTGCATTGCCCTAGACACCGATGTAAGAGCTAAGGCTGGCCTACAAGTGGCCCCTAAAGCCAGATAGGTTCTCTTCAAAGAAGCCTCCATCTTTCTATCCATAGGATTAAGAAAAGAGATAACATCCTCCACTGGTAACAAGGTCTTTCTAGATAACCTTGATACTGCTGCATCAACTTTTGGTGGTTTATCCCAGATTAGTTCTTCATCTGTAGAAAAAGGATACAATTTTTGAACCTTTTGCGGAATTGGGAATTTTGAATCTGTTTTATTCCATTCTTTTATTACAATTTCTTTTATTATTTCATGCAGAGGAAAAGTTGACCTTTCCTTTTTTAGAAACTTAAAAGGGTTTGAGGAAGAGGATTGTTGCTCTGGCTTTTCCGGAAGCTCCAATTGCTCCCTAACTGCCTTTATTAAAGGTTCTACTAAAGTAAACTCAAAGGCTGAACTATCTCCTTCCTCCATCGAACCGTCTTCATCTGAATCTACAGGTGACCGATAAGTCATAGAAGCATAACTTGTTGATTGCAAATGTGATGAAAAGTTTTCTTCTCTGACATTCTTAGTGGCCAACTTTACTCCTTCAGTTACAGCTTCTTTAATCCATTTCATTACTTCAGCAGTATCTGCTGCTGCATCACCTGCTAATCTGGTGCAGCGCTCACACAATTTTGAATGTTTAAGGGCTTGATTGTCACATGCCACACAGACTCTATGCTTCTCTTTTGAGACAGCTTTCCTTGGGGTAGGCACACTGTAACAATATCAGAAAGAAAATGTCTTGATATATGCACTCTTTTGGAATTATTAACCACTTACCAATAGTGGCTCACCTCCTAATATTACTGGCAGCATTTTCAGGGCTACTAGGCACTTCAGGTAATGAGGTCATCACTGAGAAAAAGAAACAAAAAAATTAATTCTACATTTTAACCTAGAAACAAAAACTGTGTCCAGGAGGAAAAGTATATACCTTGTGCGACTAAATTCTCCCAAACCAGACTGCAGAGATCAGGAAAAGCGCATTGAACGCCAAACTGTTTTGCAGAATGTTTTTCGCGCCGAACTAACGTCTCCGCATCCCACAAACCGGAAGTGACGTCACCAGGAAACGCAACTTCGCTTTGGAACGCAGATTCCCTTCGCCGTCGCGTCACTTCCTGTTCGTGGAACGCATATGCGTTTCAGCATCATCCTAATACTGCAGAAGGAAACACACAGTCCCTTGCGAACCGAAACGAAACGAACGATTAAAAAGATCTTACCTAGTGCCGCCCAACACCCGGTCTGCGACTCAGGTAAAATATTTTTGAAAAATAAAACCCCCGGGCTGCCTAATAACGGGGTATCGACTAGCTGATCTCCTCTGGGAGGAAATACATTGCATAGCCCTACCAGGGAGAGAGGCTAACTCCCCAGGCTATGGTCCCAAAATTGGAACCGTGTGAGCCACAAAATAAAAACTCTACCCCAAAAAGGGCTCCAAAAAGCGAGGACAGAAAAAAGACACTGGTCTGAGGGGGGAGGGGTGTATATATAATCATGGGTTAATTTAATTAATTTAATTGTTCTGTCCTATTAAAAGCGGGGATAACCCAGAGGTATGAGTGCTGCCCATAGTGACCAGGAAATAGAAATTAATTCCTGAACCCGGTGAGTGATTTGGATGTTGATACAGAGATCGATTGAAGGGTACATCCGAATCACATGATACATTGAGACTTACCTCCTGATAAGCAGGCTCTTGGGATACTGGACAGGATAGCCTCTAGGATACTGAATACTGGAAGGACTAAACCTGTCAAGAATGCCAATCATATAGCTCAAAATCACTCCCTTCAAGAAAAAACAGAAACGTGGATATTTTAAAACAATGCACAATAAGTCAGTTCAGCACAAGTCCTATTTATTGCACTCATGTAAAAGGAGTATACTATCTTATTAAATTAAAGACTTTTGGAATTTGGACAGCAAAGTAACCAAGTAACACAGGTTACTTTGGGAGAGGTGGGGAAAGAAAGAACTTCAGTTTCATTTCTTCGTTTCTCCGTTCCTGCTTTCAGTAATGGCTGCTGCTAATCTGAGAGAAGAATTGGACTGTTCCATCTGCCTGAGCATTTACACTGATCCTGTATCCCTGTTATGTGGCCATAGCTTCTGCCAAGGCTGCATTGAGGGGCTGCTGGATACCCAGGAGGGGTCTGGGGGTTATTCCTGTCCTGAATGCAGAGCAGGGTATGAGGCGCCCTGCTCTGCAGAGGAACAGAAAGTTGAGTAACATAGCAGAGCGATTCCTTTCCACTCACCCAGAGCAGGATGGGACTGGGATTTTCTGCACTCATTGTGTCCATTCCCCTGTACCTGCTGCTAAATCCTGTCTCCTGTGTGAGATCTCCATGTGTGATGTGCATCTCACTGCTCATAACCAGTCAGTGGAACACGTCTTAATTGAACCCACGGCTTCCTTCAGCATCAGAAAAAATGTTCTGCACACAATGAGCCCCTAAAGTATTACTGTTGTCAGGATGGTGCCTGTATCTGTGCCTCCTGTTGCCTGGCCGGAGATCACAGGGGCCATAGCGCGGAGCTGCTGAATGAGGCCTCTGAGAAGAAGAAAGAGAAACTGAGTAGTGTTTTGGAGAAACTAAGCCTAGAGAGAAAGGAGACTGAGAGAGGAGCCCAGATACTGCAGGAGCGCAGGAGAGAAGTGGCAGAAAAAGCAACAGGTGAGACAGAGAAAGTCACTGCCCTGTTTAGGGACATCAGGAAGCAAATTAAAGCCCTTGAGAAGCGACTCCTGAGTGACATTTCCAAGCAGAAAGAGAAGGTTTCCCTCCAACTCCGGGATCGAATGGAGCAGCTGGATAAAAAGATGAACGAGCTGTCCAGGAAGATCCGTCACATTGAGGAGCTGTGCAACATGACAGATCCACTCACTGTCCTACAGGAACAGGAATCAGATGGAGCTGCCTTTTGTGGGGCTGAGGGGGCAGATAATGAGGGCAGAGAGAGATATGATATAAAGGTTCCTGCTGTAGGGAATCTGGATGTGGATCTGAACTCGGGGACATTACTTACTGGCTAAGCTGGGATTGTGACTGGGGTAAAAGAAACAATCTATGGGCAGGAGGCTACAGACATTCTACTGAATATAAACACAGCTGGGAATGTATCTGTATCTGGGGACAGGAAAACTGCTTCCTACTCACGTACTGACCCGTGTTACCCACAAACCTCAGAGAGTATAAAAAAGCCTCAGATTTTAAGCACCAGGAGTTTCCCATCAGGGCAACATTACTGGGAAGTAGAGGGCAGTGGGGGGTAGGGGTGGCCTATGCCAGTATAGAGAGCAAAGGGGGGAATTCCTTTCTTGGGGAGAATAACAAGTCCTGGTGTTTGTTCAGATGGAGGAATAATAAATATTCAGTAAGACATGACAGGAAAAAAATAGATTTACACCACATCCCTTCTTGCAGGGGAATTAGAATCTCACTGGACTATGAGGTCGGGCGTCTGTCCTTTTATGAGCTGAGAGAGCCAACCAGACACTTACACACCTTCACTGCCTCCTTCACTGAGCCCCTTTATGCTGCATTTTGGTTACGTTGGGACTCTATGAGAATCATTAGTTAGGGCAATACCCACAGCCACATGGACAAGAGCAGCATTATATTCAGTAGTGTATTTAAGTCTGGTGCCACCCTAGGTACCGGACCTAAGCACGCCCCCCAAGCATCCGATTTGTGCATGATAGTGATCTCACATGGGGTTGTGTGTGATGTCACTTCTGCCAATGCTGTGTATCTATCGCCGAGGTAACCTTCAACCCCCCCCCCCCAGTTCTGTCGCGGATATTCTGGCAACTGCTGGGAAGATTTTTTTCTGAAAAACAATTTAATTTGTCATATAGGCACTCAAGGGCTGCCTAAAGCTGCCACCCTAGGAACAGGCCATTGGGTGCCTATAAATAAATACAGCCCTGCCTGTATATTGAGGGAAGACACAATGGATGCTGAGCTTTGCCTCTTGACAGTGTTCCCTAGTTGCAAAGAAATATACAGTATCTCTGATATTCTGTCATTAAAAATGTGAATCATTTATATAAAAAAGCTGAATGTATGCCTCCTATTCCCCTTTGCTTTACTCCCTCTGACTTCTGCAGACATAGTTCTCTAGAGGGTCACAGGCTGCCGAGCAGGGAAAGGAGCAGGGCTGCCCGAGTTTTACCCGACTGGGATGGAATGTGCAGGGGGTTGTTCCACATGGAGGTTACCAGAGAATGGCAAAGGTTAACCAGGTAGACAAAAATTAAAACAACCCTTAAAAATGCTTCCCTACCAATCGTTTCCCTGCTCAGCAACTGGCGACTGTCTAGAGATCTGTTCCTGCAGAAGACAGAAGGAGTAAAGAGAAAGGGAATAGGAGGTATACATTCAGCTTTTTTATCTAAATGATACACATTTTTTAATGACAGAATATTAGAGATATATTTCTTAGCAACTAGGGAACAGTATAAAAAAGGTTTTATTTTTTTTTGTTGCCTTTACATCCCCTTTAAACTTCAATTTTGAAAAAAAATGGTAAAAATAAAAAAAAAAACGACTGAATTGAAAAAGTGTTTGAAAGGCGGACAGCCCTTTTAAATGAGTCATTTACCTGTGAAGTAAATCCCACCAATATACATAAGGGATGGATCTTGGAAGAGATGGCAGGGGTTGGTCTTATGTTGGGGCTTCCCAAGTCCATGACTAAGTGTCCCTTGGACACAAAATACGTAGGGCGATGGGGGATAGGATTGATTTTTTTAATAGCTTGAATTTTTAATACAGCTTTTTACTTTTATATTTTTTTAGACCATTTGTGGAATCCTTTGGAGTGCCCATTTGCCCAACCTGTCTATGGTTTGCCGACCCCAAGGGTGAGGGTTTGGAGCAGGTGCACATGACCACTTTTCCTACTTGTTGAGTGCTTCGATGTTTTAGTCCTTTGTGAGCTCTTTACTCCATTTATTTGGCATAAAAAAGACCCACACACGCAGCACATTGTATAAAGATGTTTAATGTTGTACAATCAATGCATTTCCAAAGCCACCTCCCTGCACTCAGAAAGGTACTGCCCAAGCCTCTGGCACCTATCTGGGTCTATATCTTTTACTAGTAAAAAGAAGGCAATTTCTTCACTGCTTGCCAGGACTGATGGGGTTAAAATATCTCCAGACCTTGGACTGAGTGGGTGGGATCCTATCCTAGGCCAGCAGGGTTTGCTCTAAAGAACCTTTATATCTAGCAGTGAATATGTTAATAACATTCAATCCTTATCTATAATTCACATTATTAAATATGATTCATTTGTCTTTTGAATGTCTTAAACATAATAATGAGGATTTTATGGGCTCCTTTGTAAGTTAATTGGCACTGCATTGGCTTTATGTGTGGGACAAGGACTTCAGGGCGGTCCAGAGAATACCGGTAGCAAACACAATATGGAAATAACGGAAGCAAAACCTGTACAGTAATTGCAGTTCAGTGTTACCAGAATGATATATGGGCCACAAGAAAGACAGTGGGATCGGCAAACAGGTACTTTTACATAGACCTTTATGATTATATTTATAAATTAAAGGCCCCACCCTGTGCCACACTCACTTCATGTACATACAAAGAGACCCTATACTCTGCTTGTATTCATACTAACCACAACACCCAAATCCCAGTCAGTCCAAGCCCTAGAGCAAGGAAGAAACCATTGGTGATACCATTTATTGTGCTCAACAACCCCCCCCCCCACACACACACACGGCCATTGGGCTACCAGCAATGACTGGGCTCACTGAATAATCTCTATGTAGAAACCACCTACAGAACAACTCCATGTTAAACTAATAATTAATTGTGTTATGTAGTTCCTGGTAGTCACGTTTGTCTGTTTCTACTTCCTTTCTGGCATAAACACATCCTTCTAGGCTTGATTTATGGCAAACATTCTAGATCAAAACAGATTATTTCAGTGAAAGGTTCATTTCCAGCAGTGATTGGGGAAGATGCGATCATGTGACTTGGTCACAAAAATGTTTGCTCAGTCTGGTAACACAACTCATGTTTTCTAGCCCCCTGAGCCAATGATAAAATTGCACAGTTGTCCCATGCAGATCAGTTTGGGGACAATGTTTTTCATAGCCTGATGCTGTCCTTATCCAATGTTATATTCCATCTGATAAATATCTGCCGGAGACCCACCAATGCCCCCATCCTCATGGAACATGGAGCCTGTAGGAACAAAGTAAGTAAATATTGACTCAATAATAAGCTCTTAAACTCCAGTGATACTGCAGCAACTCCTAGTATCCCAAAGCAAGCTGAGCTGAATCCTGGGGGTGATACAAATGATACCACAAGTGGAAAAAAAACATTGTACTTCTCCAATGCCCCCAATATGGAAAGGGGTGGTATTTACTTTCCCATAGATTGTGAGCACCTTCCACAGTGGAATGTATCTCACAATAATGAACTACAGGTCCATCTGACAGAGAAAGGGGTTAAATTGAGCTCATAATCCTGGTGCCACACAAGCCTATAATAACATGGCAGACGGTGCATGCAATTCTGGCTGTGAATGTGTCAGGCCAACAAATAACATAACAGAATTGGGCACAGCAATGTATCCCATCATTCACCTTGCAACGAGCAAGTTGCAGAACATTGGCACACAAAACCTATGCACATAGTGCACTAAACCCAAGATTCAGGCAGAGCGGTGAGGTTGCCACTGCCAACCCCACCCCCTGAGGTACACAGAGCCATGAGTCCCCACTTGAACAATAGGCATTCTTGTAAAACATTTCTTTGGAGTGCAAAAGTGCAACAGAAGCCAAGGCCATAAAGCAAAGAAATTCAGGCAAAGCCAAAGGGCAGGCAGGACATGGGGCGAATAAAGAGGGGCAGTTTAAGAAAGCCCTCAGGAGTTTCATTAAGTAAAAAAATTGGTTTTACCCAACAGTCTAAGCCCCAGTTGTAAGAAGGGAATGAATACTGAGCAATTCTGCAGCCACTAAGCGCTTTAGCAGACAAAAAACTTGTCCATGTTCCAGGAGAACTTGCAATTTCGCTAGTGTTTTATCCATATAAAATAAAGGTGCAACCAAGTTCTATGCATGATGTGAATTCTGGGACTTTTGCTGCAGAAAATATATAAAAATTGGATGAATCTATATGGTTACAATGTGGAATTGAGGTAAGTCATCTTCTAGGTCCTTGGAAGAGTTAGAAATATGAGCTCAGCAAGGAAGGACTTGGATGAGCATAATGGAAGCCCTTGCCATAATGCAGGGCAGCAGGAATACTCAGGGAACCTATGATAAACTCTTCCAGTGGGGCAGAGGCTTTCGTGTATCTGTTTGTAGAAGGAATGCAGGTCCTCTACACTTGTACAAAGCCCCTCATTTTGGTTGTTACCAGTTCCCCTTTGGATTGGTAAAATAATGTCAGATTCCAGGATCCTGAATATGCAGAAAGGTCAAGATCAATAAAGTAGGAATTGAATGTACTCGGCACAGGTCTGTCGGTTACATAGATCCTGCAGCTTATAATAGGAAATATTGAGGAGGTAATTGGTTGTCAGGGACACTGGCTGGGTGTTAGGAACTAAATATAGCATCTTAAATACGTATGGAGGCATCATTGGTCACACTTGTTCTCTCATGTCATCAATGCCTATACCATGAAGGAGTGTGAAAAGGTAATAAGTAGGAAGGGGAGAAGGATAGGAAAGACAAAAGAAGTAAGAAAGAAAAGGACATGATAAAAGAGGGAAATAAAGGAAGAAAAACCCATAAATGATTTTTTGAAGTGAAGAAGGCACCTGCATGGGACTGTAAAGCATGAAGACCTTTCAGTTACCTTATCTAAACCTAAAGTGGGTTTTTTTGGAAAGGATAACCAAATCCTACTTGTCTGAGCACCCAAAACTACAAGGTGACCTTAAACCAAATAAAGATTACTAGGACATGCCAGTGTTGGGTGTACATTGATGAAATTGGGAAGAATGGTATTCTGAGGTCTGTATTATGGAATTGGACTCAGCTGTTTGTGTAATATGCAGATATTAGGCACTACAGTATAAGGAATCTTGAAATCTGGATGTGGATATATGGATGTGCTCTGAATTTATGTGAGTTAATGGTTTCCAAAAAGTAATGTCTCCTATATACACAAAAGAAGACAGTTGTCCCCAGTCAAAATTGATGTTGGAATTATGAAAACATGTACATATACAATAGTCATAAAATAACTTCATAGTGATCTGATCTCCCAAAGCCAATAATGGCTATGACTAGACTTTGTTTAATATATGAACAGAGATAGTAGTGGTGTGTGCTTCTTGCTACAGTAGCTCATAATGGCTGCTACTTCTTGGGAGTAATAAAGATGATTAAAGGTTGCAGGACCAGCCTGAAATGAAAAATTACCGATGCAGCAATTGATTAGCCCCCTTACCTAGTGGCAACTGGCACAAGCATCCAAACTGTCATTTATATGGTTGCACCTTTTCTAAATAAAAAAAAAAACGACGCATAACCAAGATGCAATGCAGGCTGCCTGGTGGCCAATTTTTATAAAACTTTTAACAAACCCCCCCAAAAAAGGTTTTTACTTGCTAACTGGCCACCCCATATCACCGTATGGTCCTTCTCCAGTAGTTGACCTGGGTGGTGGGCCACATGGGGTGCAGAGATCAGAGTCTGTGTCTGACTCGCCCTCAGCAATATAAGGACGGACCTTGTGACAAGGGCCAGGCCCTGCTACAGCTCCATTGTTCAGCATTTCAAGGTTTTCCTTTGACTGAGAAATGCTAAAGCCACTGAATGATCGCTCCAATTCCTCATGGTCCACAGAAGGGATTGATATTGATGTGTCACTATCTCTCAGGGCTGCTGGGTCCCGATGTTTGCCTTCCTCAACTCCTCCCATCCTGCTTCCTCCAAATGCAGAAAGTGAGCGCTCATGTGATGGAGGTGGTGGTATCCTAACCAGAGAACCTGGATCCCCCACTGGAGAGGAGCCATGGCTATGTCGGTGATATGGCTGTTGCTGTTGCCATGATGTTGATGGAGGGCAGTGGGAAGTAGGAGTCACCTGGGTAGGTGGAGCACTGAAATTCTTTTGACCCATTGAGCTAGAAGAACGGATAATCTTTGTAATGCAGCTCTTATCAACTGGATCCCTGCTGTCTTCTGGGCTGTGGTAAGGCGGTGCTGGCTCCCTGTCCTTGGCCCCAAAGTAAGCTTCTGTTTCAGAAGGTGGGATTCCCATCCTTTGCATGTAGATGCTGACTAGAAAGTCCAGCTTCTTCTCCATGGACAACACCTTAAGATTTAATAAATTCCAACATTTATGGTTCATATTTCCTTTTGTTAAATCTTAAATATAACAATTTATTAGATTTTCTGTTCCTGTTTGCTTTAAACTACAAAATTCTAAATTCTACCAATTCTAGCACCAAATAAACTGCTTGCAGGTATGCATTGCTAATATTTACTGGCTGGTTAGAGAAAGGTAAACTTGGTTGGAAAACCCTCATATATAGTATGTGCATTACATTTATAGGTAGAAAATGTCATCTCACCTGCTTCTCAACTTTGCCTAGTCGGCCCATCATGCTCGGGTCATCTGGCATCTCAGCTTCAGCTACCCCTTTGGCTCTGTCTTTATCTGTGATTGATCCTCCCCGTCCAACAATCTGGTCAACTCTAACAGAAACACAAACACACCCCCAAATACCCAACAGTTAGTCATAAACCAGGAAGGCTTCTCTTTCTGCCGCTTTAGTGGATGAAGAGAAGTCTCTCATCTCTCACCCAGAGAGAAGTCCACCACCAAGAAAAGTAGCTCCTCTACACCAAAAGCTGCAGCAAATCATCACCCTAAAGGGCAGTGTGTTGTGTTTTTTTTTTTCTCCATGAAAATTTAACACTGGACATTATGTCAATAGTTTCTTCAAACACAAGTGGAGACAAGTAGACATAAAGCCAGCTATAAATTTGCATGTGCAAAAGCATCCAGCTTATTGGGTGGACTGAAATTCCTAGATTCCACCAGTTGCAAATGACTGGTGATCTTCCAAGGGCTATGAAGAGTTAAACATAAATGCTTTGTTTAGTGTTGTCGGGAAGTAGATTCCAACAATAAATACTATCTATAACCTATAACTATACTCTCTAACTATTTAGTTGTTTTTGATCAACTATGCATTAATGTATGAACGTCAGGAAGCATCATCTGACTTATCTTCCATCACACGTGTTTATCAGTCTTGTTTTCAATGTATATTGGGGATAAATTGGTACCTTCTAAAGCAAGCTCTAAGTCCTTTATCAATGCCAAAGATTTCATGTGTAACTCTTCTAGCACCTGTCTAGGGCCATAGATGTTTAAAGCAATATTTTCCTTTATACTTTCTCAATACACTCTTCATTAAGTCTGTGTCACGCTCAGATGCATCACGGTTCCCACAGGCCACCGTTACATGTGATAGGACATCGTGCGCTATATGAGAAGGTGGGGGGAAATGCAGGATGAAGAGGACATGGACAAACACAGGGACAGCAGTGATAATGACGGGCCAGGATACAGCAAGGCAGAAAGCAAAAGCCTACACCAATTGCCTGATTTGTCTATCGGGACAGATGAATTTTAATAAGAACTAGATTTAAGTAGCGTAAGGAAATCTGGAGAGTCTTTGAAAGTATGAACAAATGTCGTTTTTATTACCGCACTACGTGTTTCGGACCCAACATGTGGGTAATATTTGGTAATATTATAGGAGCTTTGAAATTGAGAAAGCAATTGTTTTGGTTATACCCAATTGGCTCCGTTAGACCTGAAAGTTATATACGTGTATAGGAAACTGTAAGTGTAAAAAACGAGAGGTTACATTTAATTGTGAGCTACTTTTCCCCATTGGATTAAGAACTTACTACAATGCATTTGAAATTATGTCATTTCTGTCTTTTCAAAGGGAAAATTTACATGCAAATTTAAGTGATGCTATAAGAAGTTGACTGCAAATCTTCTGCAATTTAAGTGCCGCTAATAGAAGGCTCATATGAAATTGTTTGATCTGATAAAGATGTTCAGGACTAGATAGGGCCTCTCAAATGGCAAGGCTGCATTTGGCTAAATCACATGCTGGCTTTCACAATTTGAACTGCATTGGATCAATAAATAGAAAAACATCCGATTTAGCAAAGGGAAAGATATCTCCCTTTAGTTGATGTAATTCAAATTGCAATTTTATCTTGTCATGCCTGACCTAAAATGGTCTTAAACTACTTGCTAAAATGCTTCCAATGGAAAGCAACTATGATCTTAAGCAAGATGACAACAATTCACTGTGATGTCTCTGCTTCCAAGAAAATTGCCACAACAAGTTGTGCATGCGTGAGGAATGAGCTTATCTTTCCAGAGATTATTATTCAAGAAATGTAACTCAACCTTAACTTAGACCTTATTTAAGGTATTTAGAGTTCCTCTTCTCCATAAAGATTGGGTAGCATACTGCAGCGGGTGCACGTTAAATAAAATAAATGTGTGTTGGTGTATATCTAGATATGGCTACATGGAGCATGAGCTTATAGGTGTTTAATATCTCCCACTAATCGGGAATGCACTGTGCTGATTTTGAAGACTTGGAAACACTTCTTGGTCGGATCTCGAGACCTATTTTTAGGAATGCTACAGTTAATAGAAAACATAAAAAATACTGCTTATAAGCCACAATGCCATCTCTGTCATGCTGCATATATCACATGCGGGCATGCAAAAAAACAAGGTAAGACCCCAGAGCAGATAATGACCATCACCAAACTGCTAGCAACAACCAAAAGAAAATAATGCTTGTCTTATGTCCTCGATGCAGCACAATTCAGCAAACCCCTTTCACCCACATTTGTGATGGACAATTGCTCCTTGATTGGGGACACATAGGGAGGCTGTATCTTACTATTAAGCTATTGTTGTTGTATTACATTGATTGGTTCATTACCTCATTAACTTGTCCACCAGCAACATTACTACTCCTATTTATAGGGAGAACTAATACTTGTCTATGACCTTTTTGTCCATCTGCAATAACTTATCTTCACCTATCAATTAATAAAAGGGTTATGGCAGCTACAAGAGGAAAGGATTAGGCTAAGATAATCTTAGGGGACAAACGTACTAGAACCAAGGGACAAACTAGACCCAATAAACCACCAATTATCTAATTAAATGTATTACTGGAATGACTTTCTAAAAATGTCTGATCTAATCAATAGGACTAATAATACTATAGTGATACCCCATTTTGTACAACTAGGTAATATGTCTTAATTTGATCAGATCAGACCAATCCTCCTTATTACATGGTGGACATCCCCTGAGTTGGAGTTGAGGTGATGCGTTTTCCAGCTGTATTTGCCCATCTTAGTTCCCCATTAGTAGATGCCATCACATTCCGTGGACTGGAAGGGGTTCACTTTTAAAGAAATAAAATTAAAAGAAGTCCAGACAAAGAGGCATTTTGCTGAATCCTAACCTAGGAGAGTACTGGGGAGATTCTTTGGTAGAATGGATTGATCCTTTGGTTGGATACTTCTTATGCCGGGGTGTTGAAGGGGGTGGGGGACCCACAATCATATCTATCCTGGCAAAGTAAATAGAAAACAAAATACCAGCAAAATGCATAATGAAGCAACGTGGGAGAAGGAGAGGAAAAAAATGTGTTTGTCTCAAACTGTATTCCACAGGGCCATGATGAGCTGTGTCAATGTGTCGGTTGCTGAAAACCCCACCAGTCACGAGAGAATGGCTTAGAAGGTTGGAATATATTTGCAAATGTCTATGTGGCAATATCCAGTTGGGAATATTGGATATAGATCAGCATATATTCCTGTGTTTAGCAGTGAAGGAAGCCTTGTGCAGTAACAGTGTAGAAAGGACTAGAAACTCTCAAAGAACAAGTATGGCTCCAACTGAAACAAACTTGGTCACAAAGACAGATATTTTGTATGCACGTGTATGCCAGAGTGTTCAGGGTGATGAATCCCTACAAGTCTATATGAACTGGTACGATCTCTCATATCCTCAACACCAACCAGAAAAAATAAAATATCAAGAAGCTTTATTTATGCAGCTTTCAGCTCAACGTCAACCGAAGTCTTAAATCTTAATCCAATTTATTAATTTAGTCTTGCTGAGATGGATACCAAAATTATAATATTCAACACAAGAACTTGCTAATCCATCTCTTTTACATATTTCATAGCAGATATTAACTATATTAAATCTTATGATAAGACCCACCCATGATATCCTGCACGCTACCCAGTTCAACCCATACGTCAACGTCTTACTTGCTACCTTAGTATCTAAGACTAAACACATATTTCAATTGCCCAAAATTAACATTCTAGTTTCATTTTCAGATTAGACTGATGAAAAACTCCAATAAAAAATTATAATCTCCCAACCCTCTAAATCAGTGGCGTTCAATGAAAAGTGTCAGTTATTATCTATATCCTGATACTTGCTGAATGGATCCTATAGAAAGAATAATGCCCTACAGACCTATAGAATTCTCAGGTACACCCTTAAAATCCTTTGGCAACATAATCTACATCACTATAGTTCAGTTTTCATTTACCCAAACACTCTGATATGCACAGACTCCCATAATGAACAATGTGAGGAACTTTTTATGATACAAAAGGAAATGTGCAATCCAATTATATTCAGGGTTTGACAGCAGTTTATGCTCTGTTACTGAAACAGAGTAAATTACTCCTGGAGGGCAACAATTTTACCCACTTTACTTAGCTTAGTGCACTGCGTTCTCCAGCATTACATGACCCATAACATTTGACTGAATCTCCATGTTACTGGAAAATGATGTTACTATGATGGCCCGTGGCATGGATGACCACTGTATACGTCTTTATGTGCCTGTGTAAAATTGTGTTGTAAATGTAAAGTCTGGGAAGATGCCTTGCCTTGACTGAAGGTTCTTGATCCTGGAAAGCATGTCCAGATGTCCTGCAGAATACTGCTCTATTACATCCATTACATCATAGGGTCTAAGGCTCTCTTTGAACTTGCGTTTGGCCACCAGAAAGCGCATGATGCTGCAATAGAAGAAAACTTCAGAAAGACAACCATCTTCATCACATAATCCAATACTATACTGCTCTAGTTGATAGTTGAGTGGAGGCTCTGCCTTAAAAACATAAGCTACTAAAATGTTCCTTAATTCCCTATAAATATAATTCTAGGTAGTGCCCCTCTTGGGATCTTTGTGACTCACCACACAGCTCTGATGGAAGCCTTGAGTCCAGGAGTCAGATCTTCTGCCAGGAATTCACAGTTACAGCTTCTGTTCTCTTCAGGAACAGCCACCTCTTCTCCAGGGAGACTTACTGTTGGAGGGAGTCATATCCATCAATTAGAAGTACAGCCCAAATTCTTTACACCTCAAAGCATTAACCCATGCAAACTGCTTGAATACCTGGGTAACAACCATTGGGATTACTACTGAAAGCACTTCTCGCTTGCTTTTTTTCCTAATGAAATTGCTCCCTCTCACCTTCAGAGTTTTGCCTGGATGCTGACCCCTTGATGCGGAATGCTTGCCGTGTACGGCTCCTGTCTCCAAAACTCCAGCTCTTGGGCACTTTGCTAGGACTCTCCTCTAGGCTCTGGTCAGCACTTGGTGATCGACGCATCCCTTGGGACTGAGGTGAGCTTTTTCCCTTAGCTGCGATGCCTCTGGGACTGGAGAATACCCTCTCTTTAAGGCTCACCTTCTGGCTGTTGGCAGATATAAGTAAGAGACTAACCAAGAGGTCATTGAGTTAAGAGAACATTCACAGAAATACACAGAGGTGAATCTGTAATGCCCTAATGCAGCAGTGTACACGCATGGATTGGGGGTGCTATGATCTTCTCCATGTCTTTTTAACCTATTGTCTTCAATGGCGTACTGGGCCCCTCAGCAAAACATTTTTCATGCTCTCAAAATGTCTAGAGGTTGACCTGTTTTACCAATATTTATCGAGATTTTAAATTAATTAGGACCTTATGGGGCTCCTATACCTCCTGGGCCCCCCTGCAGCCGCAAGGTCTGCTTCCTCTGTAGTTACACCCCTGATTGTCTTTCTTATCTTTACAATGTGTTGTGTCCATAGCCAAAACTTGGGATGTGGATAGGATTCAATAAACCAATCATAAAAAATTCTTCAATTTAAGACCTTCCAACGTCATAGAACTCCTGCATGTTTAGAAGCCCACATTTAGTATGGGAATGTGCCATGTCACTTTAACAAGGAGATCAGTAGCATCAAATAAAATTCTGATGTCCTTGTTAAAGTGACATGGGATTACTGGGACATTATGCAAATGTCCTGTTGGGTTGAAATGGGTAGTGTACATGCATGTTGTCATATCTCTTTGTATCATGGGTGTCTGCAGAAGGGGGCAAGAGGGGGCAGTTTACCCACCCTGACATCTCCAGCTAGTTCCAAGAAATTGTTTGTAAATTTAATTCCCAACAACACAAAACATTTTTTATACTTCCCACCCCAAGACAAGCCTTAATTAGGTTAGCTTCTGCATTGCCATGAATAGGTTCGTCTTCAGTGGGATGCTACCCTATGTGATATTAGCCTACTTGCCCCCTCCCCCACGGAAAATTTTCTGCCGACACCCATGCTTTGTACTAATGCATTTTCCTTAATAAATTACAAAGTTTATAAGAAATAAGACAAAATGGGAGTGTGATATTATTTAGTTAGGTAAAGAAGTCATGCAAAATACAATAAATTGTCTCAGACCTGGTGGGATGGTATATCTGCAGAAGTAGCCAAGAGGTCTAGATGGATTTAGCAAACCTGTTAGTATAGGGGACACATCTAACTTCTGTTTTGTTTCATTTATTTTTACTGTTGAGCCCAATGGCATAACTAACCACCAGCAGGCCTGGGTGGTTGTGTGGATGTGTACCCAGGCCCCCCCACATCCTTCACCCGGGCCCCCACCTGCTCCTCACCTATGAAAAAATATTACCACACCCTCCCGTCCCTGCTGTCCGAATTATACTGGAAGCTAATATTATGTAAAGCTACCATTCTTCTATTTGAGATTCTTCTTTTGTTGGCTACTTCTGCAGATATATGATGATGGTGATGAAGAAAACTGTAAGGGCCACCTAACCCCCTTAGCTCTGTTTAGCAAGAGCAACACCATCATGCAATATAAGAAGCTATATATTGTGTCTAACTGAGCCAGCGGGATACCGGGAAAAAAACCCAGTGGGCCCCAGCCTAGACCCACTCCCCATGGCCTGTGCTGCTCCCTTACCCCCCCTACCCCAGTCAAGAAAAGGTACACACTGTTAGAGGGGAAAGTGGGGTAAAGGGATTTACGGCTTGGGCAGGGCACCCATAGGGTTGGCCCTAGCAGCCCGAGGGGCCAGACCAACGCTGGCTATATATATGTATCTACTGAATCTGAAATCAATATTAGTGATGGGCGAATTTAGGTGCGAATTCACGCATTTTGCCACTGGCGAATAAATTCGCAAATTCGCTTGCGCTGGACAATAATTGACGCCGGTTAATGATTAACGATGATTAACGGACGCCCACTGACTTTAATGGGCGCCGACGGCAACTTCTTCGCCCATTTTGACTTTGTTAAAATCGCTGTTTCATGAATTTTTTGCCAGTATTGCGAATTTCGCGGGAAATACGTGGAATTTTTGGCAAATGGTAACGGGACAAATTCGCCCATCACTAATCAATATTCTCACAGCTGTTCGCTAGCTAAGGGGCAGTGGCATATTTGCATGTTTATTTGAGATATATTTCACTATATACCTTAGAAAGGACGCTGACTAAAGTCCTGTTGTGGAAGCAAATTATAGAGTGGGACAAGGCGTTGTAGTAAGGCAGGTTAGCAGGGGGTGAAAGAGACAGGGTCCATATGGTTAGTAGGGCAGTTCGTGCAGCAGGAGAAGATTCTCACAGTACCTATTTTCCCCTGCACAGCACCCGCACAGATGTTTCCCTTTACTGGAAACCGGGAGGGGGGGGAAGTCAAATAATTAATCTCAAAGAAAAGAGACAAACTGTGGATAAATCAAGGAGAAACAAAAGAGCAAGTCATTAAGGATATATTGTGTGTTTTGGTGCCTAACCTGACTACCCAGCCAGGCAACCACTTTCAAAAGGTCAATGCACCTTCAGGTTATGTATTATATTGTTGTGTTAGTCTAAGAAAAAAAAAAGGTTTATGTTTAATTAATTTCCAGTATCCATGTTTAGTTTCAATGTTAATGATGAGTCCTGCTTAAGACGGCTTTCTAGATTTTTCCTTAATTTAATCCCACAGCCCTCCTGTTGTGTTATTATCCTTTTAGATAGTTCATGGTTGCAGTTTGAGAACAACAGGAATGTGGTCAACTTGAAATCTCGGAAGGAATAATCCACACACATGAAATTAGCTAGCACAGGAATGGTGTCACAGAGGAAGGGGGCCCAGACTATTTCATAGAGAAGCTTTCCCTTTATTAAAACAGCCATTAGTCTTGGAAACTTACATTGATATTTAATCTAATTTTGCCAATAAAGTAATCTGCTTTTGGTTTAACTCTGTTGCTGCCACAGATACATTTTTTGGCACAGAGAGAATCACCATTTACCAGTCTAGGGACTTCAGATAAATTCCCATATAAGCGCCTATGTATAGACATGTACAAAACTTCATGATCACAAAGGTCAATGCTAAAGGTTAATCTGGAAGGTGAAGGAGGAGGAGGAGGAGAAATGGAGGAGCAGCAGGAATCAGAATGAAGAAGCTGGGTAATGTCCTGCTGTTGCACCACAACTTTCAGCAAGCCCTGAGAGACGAGGGTTGGACTTGCCAAAGCTAGTAGCTACATGAGAGGTTACATAGATGACGTACAGCCACAAAAAGCAGTTGAGGGTTAGTAGATTAGTATGTAGGGAACACAAAGATGTTATGAAGGCCACTCTGGGATACCAACCTTGGAGGAGGCTCAGCCTGCTGATCTTTCCTTAAAACAAGAAGCAATATCATGTTAGATGAGATGCCATGAAGGATGGTGCAGTCTTTGTTAATATTTGCTATATACTGGCAAAAACTCCAGGCAGAAGCACATACAGGCTGACAAGCTATAGACATCAGGGAAAGAAAGGAAGGGGAGGAATGATACAATGAAAACTTTGTGACTAAGCTACGGTTTCTGAGAAGTGGTGTCACAGTTCATGATAAGCTTCACCCTGGCTGACCCATTACTGTACAAGCTGATGTTTTGGGTGATTCAGCCTGTGCCCTGATCTAATCTCATTTCATGCAGCCTGATCCCATAGGCTTCATACTGGGGGTGGGGGGTTGTTCCTTCGGCACTCGCAGGCTTCACACTGGTCTCTTCTCTGCTCAAAGAGCTTTGAGACAGACGTGATTGTTCACTAAATGAAAAGGCTGCATTGTCATGGAAACAACTGTAACTGGGAGCCATGGTAACAACATACTGATTGGTTGACACGGAGAGAACCTCAAGAAAAACTTTTAGCAAAAACTAATTTTTCTGTGTCTGTCCCTCTAGAGGCCAAACAAAGACAGGCTGTCGCTAGAATGTCTAGTTTGTCCATGCCTGGACAATCCACCAGGTGGCAGCATTCGTGTTGTGCAGTGATGGGGAGCTAAGTCTATAAGAGGTTTATGTATAATATACAATAAAAAAGTGATGGATGATGGAATGGAAGCTGGGTAAATGGGGAAAACAGATCTACTGTATGTTTAAAATAATTAAGACTCAATATAATGCAAATGAATTGTGGTTTTGGTCTTCTTCTCTGCCCGCCTTAAGTCAACAAGCTAAGAATCCGTCCACCATTACTTCTAGTGTCTCTAGGAGTCATTTATTAAATACAGAATTGAACTAGGAAGAAGAATCTCATTAAATATTTCTCCAATAATCAAACCAACAAAGGGAGGATGAAATCAAGCAAGTGCTGCTTTTTTTGCATGGTGCTGCAAACAAACATACATTTTCCCTGGTATAATCCTGGTATAAAGCTGTGGATTTACTCTAGAAGTGTGTACCTAAAGGTGACAACAGATTTCCTTTAGGTAACCTGCTCCATTTCCCAGTTACTTGGCTGGAAGATGTCTAAGGCTTTCTAAGCCTCACATACGAGGACTGACTCTGGCTACAGTGCATGGTAGGTAGAAACAAAAGTACACAGACAAACAATAAGCTGTACCCTCATAATGTACTGTCTTTGAAAACCAATATGGCTGCTTCATTCCCTATATAAAATTACAAATAAGCAAATGGAACATCCATACATCCATACATGCTACCTAGTTGACACATTTTAAATAATGAAAACCAATAATCTAACAAAGGACACTTTGACATTCACTCACACTCCCTTCCGCTCCCCCCTGGCCCATCTGACCTGAAGGTGAGTCCTGATTTGCTTTTTAAGTTGCGCAGAAGGTCCAGCTGGTTCAGCGGGGGGATCAGCCTGCAGTGATTGAGTAAAAACAAAAGGTAAATGCCTATCATACAGAAAACGTATATTCTGAAGATGTAACTTTCCTCTGATGTTATACGTGTTACATAGAAAATGAAAAATCCATTTTAGTGCATAATGGATCATTTTTGATGTTTCTATGCTAAGAGCAGATATGGAGAGGAATATTCCTTATGACACACAGACAGGCAATAAATTCTAACAAATACACGGACCCTAAGGCTGGACAATGGAGAATGTAAACCATGCTAGGACTATGAGCAATGCTTGCATTTGCCCTTGGATAAAGGAAGCAGGGCCTTATCGCTTAAATGAGGCCTCTTTATTTCTGAGTTTAGAAAGAGGAATTCTTCGAAGTGAAATGCGGTGGAATTCATTCTGTGACCATTCCGTTCATCCAGGCACATTCACTGTAACACTCAGCTCAATAGGGATCTTCTAAAGCTTGGACCACTCCAAAGATAGTGGCTCACAAATAACAATAATAAACACAGGGTTACAACACAAACAAAACCAAATACATTTGCACAAAGTCACAAGAGTAGAACAGTAAAGCTGGCCATACTCGAGAAGATCTGCTCATTTGCTGTGGCTAAATGAGTGGATCTTGGTAAGAACTTGAGCTGATCCAGTTGTTTGGTCCCTCTTTGGCCCACTATGAGATCACATGAGGCCTTGCCCAAGTGGATTTTACAGCCTTACAATATATATCTAACTCCCAGTTTGGGTTGCCATCATTATGGTGTCATACAAATGGCAAAATGCTTTTGAGGAGCAGCCAAGTTGCCAACATTTGTCAAACCCCCTTCCCTCCCGGTATGGCCAGCTTAAGACCATTCCTTTTCATGGGTGAGTAAATCAATAGGTCACACCGTACCAATCCTAATTATTTACCAAACAAGGATCGGTCATTGTGTGCCTAGGGGTAGCATGGTGCACTGTGTGAGACCTCCCCCCTACACTGAGCCATGAATAACCTAAGCACTAAAATTCTCCACCTGAGAGGTTTCACTATGTACCAGAAACAATATTGTCTATAATATCAACTATTTGATGTGGTTAAGGTCCACTTTGTCTTGATTTGTCTAGATAAAAGACTTCCCTCTGCCTCATTTTCAGAATGCATGGGTATCGCAGACTATTTTACTATTTTTCATGCACATTTCCAGAAATCACTGTCATTGCTTTTAATACAAACTATTGTGCTGTGAAAAAAATCAGGATTTTTTTTTTTTAGGATGGATCCTAACGATCTGGCTAAATTAAACATTTTTGTTCAATTGGCAATAATCAATTAAATTTTGTTCAATTGAGCTTAAATTTGAAATGCCAACTATGATTTTGTTGAGATGAAACAAAACCATAATTTTTGGATTTGAAAAAATACTGACTCCTTCACAACAGATTTAACATCAAACCAAATCCTAACCTTAAAGGGGAACTATCGCGAAAATGCTAATTTAATATAAGCTTTGTCATACTGAAATAAGAAACTTTCTAAATATAATGAATTAAATATTCTGCATCATTTCTGAAATAATCAAATTTATCTTCACTATTCCTCTCTTAGCATCTGTTTATCCTCACTCTGTCTTCATGCAGGAGTTGGGTGTCAGGTGAATGATCCAATATATCTTATGGGGGGCTCCTTTTGCCTAGAAGATGTATTAGAGCTCACTCTATTAAAATCACCAGACATCATGTCTCTCTACATGCAGGATTTGTGCAAAAGGCAGTTATTTTGTTAGATTTTGTTTGAACTGGAATCAGTTACTTGAGTGAGCTCTAATATATCTGCTAAGAAAGGAAGTCCCCTATAAGATTTATTGGATCTAACTGTCAATGAATATCTGACACCGAACTCCTGCATGAAGACAGAATGAAGAAAAACAGATGCTGAGAAAGGACAGTTAAAGGAAAACTATACCCCCAAAATGAACACTTAAGCAACAGATAGTTCATATCATATTAAGTGGCATATTAAAGAATCTTACCAAACTGGAATATATATTTAAGTAAATATTGCCTTTTTACATCTCTTGCCTTGAGCCACCATTTCGTGATGGACTCTGTGCTGCCTCAGAGATCACCTGACCAGAAATACTACAACTCTTACTGTAACAGGAAGAAGTGTGGAAGCAAAAGACACAACTCTGTCTGTTAATTGGCTCATGTGACCTAACAAGAATGGTTTGTTTGGTATGTTTGTGTGTACAGTGAATCCTACGATCCCAGGGGGCGGCCCTTATTTTTAAAAATGGCAATTTTCTATTTATGATTACCCAATGGCACATACTACTAGAAAAGTGTTTTATTATGAAAATGGTTTATTTACACGAAGCAGGATTTTACACATGAGCTGTTTTATGCAATATCTTTTTATAGAGACCTACATTGTTTGTGGGGTATAGTTTTCCTTTAAGATACACTTGATTATTTTAGAAACAGTACAGAATATCTAATTGTTTTTATTTAGAAAGTTTCTTGTTTCATAAAATTTACATTTTCGCAATAGTTCCCATTTAATTTGCATAGTTAATTGGGGCTTCATAATAACATGAGAAAAGCTGGTCCAGTAACCCCTAGCAACTGTAATACCTGACACCCAAAGTGGTAAAGTACTGTGCATGCTTTTGAACACATGACTAGTCCACCATCTGTACAATAACAGCAAGAAATGATAATGACAAATTTCACAACTCTTGTGCAAACACAAACGCACAACTGTTACAGTACAACAGATGCACAACGCAAGGCACTGGTAAGTAAAACAGCCCCAAATACGAGCGCAGCATACCTGGATGCACCGTACGTTTGAGAGCTGCAAACCCAACAGAAGTATGGGAGTGGGAGAATATTGTCAAAGAAAAGAAAAATAAAGTGAAAGGATCAGAAGTGCTCGTGGCTTGGAAATGTCCTAATATTGTAGGACAGAAAGTGGGACAAAATCCAGACTTGGGTAAGAAGCAGTGCAGTTTGTCCTAATGCCAACATTTATGCAGATGTATCTGTTGTGGTGAGTGTGTAAAATCAGCTTCTTGGATTCTTGGATTAAGGAGTTGTCAGAAATGCCCGAAAACAAAGGTGGGCACTGGAAGGTTCGGAGCATGATGAATCTCTGGCAAGTTCAGTAAACAATCTTTCTAGTTTTCTTATTTCTCAATCTATTAGTCCATGGTGCCACCAAGGTAATGTCCCCGCTATTTTACCTGTCTCAATAGCTAACAAAGAAAATTGAAAAAGTCTGATTTTACCACATAAAAGAAAAAAGTAATAAAATATTTTCAAAATCTATGGTAAGAATTAAAACTGATTAAAAATTCAGTCCAATTGTCTTTCATTTGACTCACACACACACAAAACTCACATTTCAATAACTGGGGCAGGGCATACATTTAGAAGCATCATTAAACCAAATATCAAAAAAGCCATGAAATTTACTTTTCCAGTGGATTTGCCAAAAAGTAAAGGAAAGCAAGTCAAATCTGTGGCTGGAGAAGCCAAACAAACATACACATTGGTCCATGATGCTACCAAACGAATTGCCCTCTCTATATTATTTGTCGCAGTGAATATCAAGAAATTGAATTTTAAAGTCTGATTTTGCCGGGGAAAAAAAGCTTTTGTTCTTAAACACACGCGCACACAAAATTCATTTTACAAGAACTGTGTTGAAAGTATCAAACGTGGTCAAACAGTACATTAAAAATGGTCATGAAATTTGACTTTCCTAGTGAATGCTCTAAAAAGCAGAAGAAGAAAAGTCACCTCTGGGGTTGGAAAGGCCAAATAAACATACACATTTGTCCAAGATCCTACCAAATTAATACCGACTCTATATTATTTATCACAGAGACTAAAACAAGAAATAGAATTTTTAAAAGTTAGATATTACCAAAAAAAAATCATTAATCTTAAAAATGTGCATTTTCACTGCATTTTACCTTATTTTTTTCCAAACGAAGAATAAAAATGAAAACTGATTAATAATTCTGTTTAAGACTATTTTACACTTTTCAATTTACAATTTACTTGGTTAAAGGAGAAGGAAAGCTATGGAGGCATTTTATTGCCAATAGATTAGCCACAATAGTGCAAGCTAGAATGCTATATTTTTACCATACCTGAGTAAAAAGCTCTAGAAGCTCTCTGTTTGTTAAGTATAGCAGCTGCCATATTAGCTTAGTGTGACATCACTTCCTGCCTGAGTCTCTCCCTTCTCACTTATAGCTCTGGGTTTAGATTAGAGCAGAGAAGGGAGGGGGAAGAGGAGCAAACTGAGCATGCTCACGCCCGGGGCAAGGAGGTTTAAGCAAAAGGCAGGAAGTCTGATATAGAAGCCCATGTGTAAACAATAGAAGGAAATAAATGCAGTGTTTCTTTTAAAAAAGGACTCAGAGAAGCACTATTTTGAGGCTTTACTGGTATATTTAGTTGGACCTTTCTGATAAGGCTTACTTAGTTTTAACCTTTCCTTCTCCTTTAAGGCATACATTTCAAAGCAATTAAACAATCATTAAACGGTTTAGCAAAAATAGCGATGAAATTTCCTTTTCTTGTAAATTTTCCAAAAAAGCAAAAAGAGGAAAAGTCACCTTTGTGGTTCGAAAATAAACTTAATAAACCTAAATGGGCTTTCATAGCTATAAACATTTGTTACAATCCAATTATGATTGAGACCAGATTTCACCCCACACATACCCTATAACTTGATTGGAAGTTACCAAGGATCCAATGTTGGCTGAGACGTCTTCAGATGTAGGAATGATAAAAGAAAGTGCTACAAGCAATGGGAAGAGGTGAGAAGAGTAAATGAAAAAATAAAAAACAACAAAGAAAGAAAGGACAAGGGAAAATTAAAGAGAAACAAACAAAAAAAAGCAGAAAATTTATGTAATGATCTCAAGAAAACAAAGATGTAAAAACATGGAATCAAAATAAAATTAACATAAAATTTTAAGAACGAGTTGCAAGAACTGAATGTGAGGGCACTGGCATCAAGGATCATGGTGAGAATAACCTATTCAGAAATGATGTTAGAGATGGGGCAGTTTGCAATAAGTTACCTGTACATTGGCACAGTGACAGTACGCTCATAATACTGCCAGGTGGAGTGGAGGTCCATCCGGGAGAGGTTCGTGGCATAAAATCTCCAGGCACACTGGAAAAAGAAACAACACAGGAGCACACTCGGTGATAGGGTTCTTGTAAGTGGATAAAACAGAGCGCTTTATTGGACAGCCAGAAATTTTGTGAGTAGCAAGATGGGTACATTTCATGAAATAGATCTGAGTTTGATCCCAGTTGATATTATGTAATATGTGTGCTATTGATATGACTTTTACCCAACTATTGACCTATTTTCACATTTCTGTTCAAAGAAGAGTAAATCCTTCTTTTTCTTGCTGTGCTTGTGAAGCCATATCAGCCTCAAAACAACCCAAACATTTCTTCATGAAATTCAGATGAACTGAGGATTTTGTAGCAATATTTGATTTAAAATCTCTTTGCAAGTTAATGAGAATGAGAGTCCATCTCCAATTCCAAAGCAAATCCACCAAGACCCACTTTCCCCTGTTATTATCGTCTTTTCATTCGTCTCATCTCAACTGACCTTTATATGTTCTGAGGCAACCGATCAGAGGGTAGAAATTACTGGTCACCTGTTCCAAAAGCAAAGATTCTATTGGTTGCTATGGGTTACTGCTCCTGGGCAAACTTAGTGCCTTTTACTGTACATGGGTGTTGGGTTTTCAAAAACCACAAAGCAATAGATTTATCAGAAGCTTTCCAAAAACATATCTACCAAAATGTTTTTGTCTCCTATAGGAGTTTAGTAAAAAAAAATCATAAATACGCCCCCAATGCTTTGAAGCCTGGCTACGATTTTTATAAGAACATGACCAGTAGTTGCCAAGCCTTGGCACATAAAACTTTATTCTCTTAGAACACTGGACATCTCCACAATAGTCCTTTCTCTTAAAACATGAAATACTCAGCACAACATCTTGATTGATTTAAATACAAAAGAAATATTATTTTTGGATTTAGATCAGGTGCAGGATCGGCAGCAGGACAATCTGTTCCAGTCCCTTTTCTTCTATCTATTCAGTTTTGTCTCTCCCCTCCCTGCACCATCTGTTCCCAAGTCATGGTGTCTGGGTGCTACAGAGAATGCCTGTTCTGTGCTACTAGTGGGCGCACACACCTCCTACACATTCACTAAAGCAGGCAGCACCAGCAGAACTTATGAACCTCAGTGCTCTCCTCTGAACTTATAGTGCCCCCAACCTGTCTCTATGAAAAAACTTCTTCAACATTCATGTCACCTCCATGCCAATTGTCAACTCTGGCTCATGTTTTTGCCCTTTTATTGTGGTTATGGTGTTGTTCTTCCACATAGTTGTCCTTCAAACACCCCGCATTAAAGATGGCAGTCTGGTGTGTGGTCTGGTGAAATTAAAACAGTTTTGCAGTATTAGGTTAATTCCTTATATAGGAATGTTTTCAAGTATATGAAACCCTTATTGAGTGGGGCTCAACACTAAGGGGTTATTTAATAAACTCTGGAGTGACTTTTTGGGGCAAAATGCCAGACCGGGACCAGAATGTTTTTTAAAACTCCAATTTCTCAAGTTTTATTAAAGCCCAATGCAACAAAAAGCCAGAATCCGAAAATCAACCATCTCAGACCTGCCGAGGTTGTGTATAAGTCAATGGCAGAGGCCCCTATCCTATTTTGAAGTTTCTGTGCTGGAATTAGACCAAAAATCCGACCATTTCTGACTTTTAGGGCAAAAATCCAAAAAATTATGGCTTGTCGGGGAAAAAACCTGAAAAAATTAAGCGATTCGGGAAAAACTTTGGGAAAAAAAACCGTACAATTCTGGTTTAGCTTGATTTTTATGGGAGTTTGGTTGTGGTTTTTTATTTAAATAATGAGATAAATTTGGATTTTAGTACATAACCCTCTAAATTTTGGACCTACAGGGGCAAATTAAAATTATTACCATCCAAACTAGAGTTTTTTCCACACAAAAAACAGCAAATTTGAGCTTCCAATCCGGAATGATCGATATTTATTAAAAGCAAAAAAACTTGAATATAAAAATCTGCCGTCTCAAAGGCGAGTTCATGACAAAGTCAATGGCAGTTGTATTTGCAACACTATTTTTCAATTTGAGTTTTTGAGATTTGAGAAAAAGACGAATAGAATGTGTTTTTACTGCATTCAAGTTTTTATGCAATTGAATTTTCAATATTTGACTTTTTTTAAAATAAACAATGCCACTCTTGAGACTGGCCATTCGAAATTAGGTTTTTGAAAGATATGCCTCCCAGTATAGTAAATCCTACCATTACTGTACATCCTATAATGTCATGGTCACTGTGTGCTTGAACAAGGGAATACCATATTTTGGCACTTATGTTACTGTGGGACTCATTTATAAACACTGTGCAAATTTGCATCTGGAGAGTAACCCATAGCAACCAATCAGCGATTAGCCTTTTTTCCAGCCAGCTGCAGGTTACTGCCCAGGGGCAAATGTGTCCAGTGTTTATAAATGACCCCCAACTGTCTTTCCATATAGTCTACTTTTTAGCAACTATTTAAGCTATATGCTCAGCATCAAAGTGTCTTACAATACACGAGACAGGGTCAATTTTGAATGGTTATTTTTATTAACTATAATACTGGTTACACAGGACATAACTCAAAGTAGGACAAGGCAGAACAAACACAACATTCTTCCTTTTTCATTTTAAAATGCATATTTCTTATTATATTTTATAAAGTAGTAATAGAACATTGTTTTGCTTTTACACTTACTATTTGAAGTCGGTGATTTAGTTTAGCTAAAGTTATTGAGATCTGTATAAACATCCCCCCCCCGTTTCACCCTTTGTTGTGACTGTTTTGATTTACAGATAAGCAGGAGTCCATTATGCAGTTGGATTATCTGTGCACTGGGAATCTAATTATTGAACTCACAACAAGGGTCTTACATAGAATAGCTCAATTTCCCTGTGATTAAAACAATAGGCACAAATTATGTTCAGCACAAGCCCTATTCATTACACTCATTTTAAACAAAGGTGGTTTACTGGCCCTTTAAAATGCATACACACATACATACTATGTGTTATAGCAGTACTATTCTTGTTTTATATATATAAACCCAACCCCTGACCTACTGTATAAATATTACAATTTGTTATTGATGGATTAAGCATTGTGAAGATAAAGCTCTCTGCGGCTTGGACCACATTTCTCCAAAGGTTCCAAACAATGAAGCCAGTGTGTATTTTGTAGAGAAAACATTAATGATTTACAGTCTCACAGCTTAAACTTATATTTATTGGATTCTCTTGTATTCATTCGTCACCCATCCTGTTCCCCATTAATTGTCTCTCTTTACCTTCACTCATGATTGGAAGACTCTTCTATTCATGTGGCCCAGTTACAACAACCTCTACATCAGTGATCCCCAACCAGAGGCTCACGAGCAGCATGTTGCTCAACAACCCTATGGATGTTGCTCTAAGTGGCCTCAAAGCAGGTGACTATTTTTGAATTCCAGGCTTGGAGGTAAGTAAATACCTAAAAACAGCCATGTACTGCCATGTAGAGCCTCATGTAGGCTGCCAGACCTCATAGGGGCTACTAAATAGTCCGTCACAGCCCTTATTTGGCACCCTTGTGAACTTTTTACATGCTTGTGTTGCTCCCTAACTCTTTTTACATTTTAATGTGGCTCACAAGTAAAAAAGCTTGAGGACCCCTGCTCTACATAGGGATGAACACATGTTTATCTCTTGGAACATTCAGTGTTGACTCCCCATCTTGCCCCTACCTGTATGAGCCCAGCTGCTGGATTTCGCCTCTTCTCAAAATGCTTCTGCCTGTGCTGTTCTTGAACCTTCAAGGCAAATCCAGAGCCCAGGATTCCCTGCAGTGAACACAGAAACATTATAACCTACTTGACTAGGAGAAAAGGTCACAATCAAGATTTCTCTAATTGCCCAGCTGAACTGCACTTATCACCATTTCTTGTCTGTAAAAAAACAGATGGAGGACTGAGGCCATGTCTTAAAACTCCATACTTCCCTTTGTAAGGTCATGCATTATGGGCAGCATTTGGAAGTCTTTAGAAGTTTAGCAAATACTTACCGCAGGAAGAGCAAAGAATGAGACACCAATAAGAGTAAATGCGGCAGCCAGAAGACGCCCATTCCATGTCTTTGGAAACTTATCTCCATAACCAATGGTAGTCAACGTGATCTGAAGAAAAGAGGAGAATGGGGGTGTTTCCCATTAGTTGTCTTTCCAAATGATGGATTTGGGATTTTTGGAGCTTAAAGTGTTATCAGAAGATGTCAAGCAACCAATATTAACTTCACTTTGCTTTGGAACTGTCCTTGGTTTTGAAGGTCACCAGGTATCACAACTGATTATCTGATCACCTGTAATGGTTTTGCCAAAGTTTCCAATATTCCTTTCCAATATTCTAAACCCTACGAAGTTTCCAGTGCCCTTTGGATCTGCAAAATACTCACTAAGCCCCACCACAAGGCATCTGCATAGGTATCAAACATGTCATTGTCCTCTTTCTCAGCCAGATACACCAGGAAGGAAGCCAGAATGAGGCATAGAAATCCAATGTACCAAGCCGTTATCAGTTCCTGCAAGAGATGAAGACGTTGGAAGAACATTCTATGTACAGAAGCTTCTGCAATCATTTCTAAGTTCCAGTATGGGGGAATTATCACTGAATGTCTATAAGGTCTTCTACATTTCTGGAAAATTATTAATTTCAAAATTCTCAAAGAATGTTGATAGGTTACCTTGCTATGTGCATACACTACAGAACCCAGAAGCTTCCATGTCCCCCCTCTTATCACTGAATGTCTATAAGGTCTTCTACATTTCTGGAAAATTATTAATTTCAAAATTCTCAAAGAATGTTGATAGGTTACCTTGCTATGTGCATACACTACAGAACCCAGAAGCTTCCATGTCCCCCCTCTTCGGTCCATACGAATCATACGGAGAATCTGAAGAAACCTCAAACTCCTAAGGGCTGATGTGGCAAAAACATTCCCCTGGGAACCGGCAGACAGAACAGCTATGGACGCAATCAGCACCATGATGTCTGTACAGAGGGCAGAATATATGTTTTTTACTGTATTTCCCCAATTTCTCGAATTTAAATGTCATATTTGCACTGAAACAACTCACCAATTACACAGAATGGTTTGCGGGCAAATTTTAGCCTCCCTCTCCAACCACGATATCGACAGCAGCATCCGGCAGCCCAGATACGCACAAAATATTCTACTCCAAATACGACGATGGTTATAATTTCCTGGTAGAGTGAAAAAAGGGCATTTTTTTCAATGCACCCTGCAAATACCAGCCAGTAATGGACTCATATGCTGCCTGGCCAGTTGGCTTAGCACCCATGCCAGCACCATACTGTAGCTCTCCTCCCTTACAATAAACGCTTGTTCCTCAACCATATTTTATTTAAAGCAATATTGGTCATTAATGTCATCCAATGCAAAATAATCCACTTGATCTGTATAAATATAACTCAATGTTGTCTGTTCCTGCAACCGAAACTGAAATCACTGGAAACAAATAAATAATAGGGGGGAGAGTAAAGAGACAGAAGGAGAGTGAAGAAGGCAAAGGGTTTAGAGAAGTGATCCCCAACCAGTAGCTCTTGAACAACATGTTGCTCCCCAACCCTTGGATGTTGCTCCCAGTGGCCTTAAAGCAGGTGCTCATTTTTAAATTCCAGGCTTGGAGGCAATTTTTGGTTGCATAAAAACCAGGTGTACTGCCAAACAGAGTTTCCTGTAGGGTGCCAGTCCACATAGGAGAAAATCACAGCCCTTATTTGGCACCACCCAGGAACATTTTTCATGCTTGTGTTGCTCCCCAAATCTTTTTAGATCTGAATGTTGCTCACGGGTGAAAAAGGTTGGGATCTCTGGTTTAGAGAGTAGAGAGACAAATTGTGAGGCGATAGATATAGAATATATATATATATATATATATATATATATATATATATATATATATATATATATTCTATATTCTAGATATAGAAGGGGAGAGATAAGGGAGTCTGGGAGGAGAAAGTTCAAACAGTTGGGGGTAGAATGAAGAACATTCAAAGTGGAAAGGAGAAGGAAAAACTAGAATAGAAGTGGAGAGTGACTGGTAAGGTTTCCTGGTGGGCTCATGGCACCCTTGTGAAACAGGAACTGAAATCATGTAATACTGATGTGACACACGTTTTCATTTAGATGCTACACAAAAAACAACACATTTTTATAATTTTTTCTGTGGATAAACTTAGAAACTTACCAGTATATAGAGGGCTCCTTCCGAGCTGCTCTCATACTCCTTGATAGTAGAGAAGACAGAGAGCACAAGGCAGGAGAAAACCAGGAGGAACCTGTAGAGGCCAGAAGCATCCTGATTAATACAATAATATATAGGCACATATATACCCCCATCTTTCCTCCAACCACTGTCACAGTGTAACCCCCATATCATATATGCACATAATGTAACTGTATAATATATAGACACAGATATACCCCCATCTTTCCTCCAACCACTGTCACAGTGTAACCCCCATATCATATATGCACATAATGTAACTGTATAATATATAGGCACAGATATACCCCCATCTTTCCTCCAACCACTGTCACAGTGTAACCCCCATATCATATATGCACATAATGTAACTGTATAATATATAGGCACAGATATACCCCCATCTTTCCTCCAACCACTGTCACAGTGTAACCCCCACATCATATATGCACATAATGTAACTGTATAATATATAGACACAGATATACCCCCATCTTTCCCCAGCCAATGCAAAAGTGTAACCCCCATATCATATATGCACATAATGTAACTGTATAATATATAGGCACAGATATACCCCCATCTTTCCCCAACCACTGTCACAGTGTAACCCCCATATCATATATGCACATAATGTAACTGTATAATATATAGGCACAGATATACCCCCATCTTTCCCCAACCACTGTCACAGTGTAACCCCCATATCATATATGCACATAATGTAACTGTATAATATATAGGCACAGATATACCCCCATCTTTCCCCCAACCACTGTCACAGTGTAACCCCCATATCATATATACACATAATGTAACTGTATAATATATAGGCACAGATATACCCCCATCTTTCCCCAACCACTGTCACAGTGTAACCCCCATATCATATATGCACATAATGTAACTGTATAATATATAGGCACAGATATACCCCCATCTTTCCCCCAACCACTGTCACAGTGTAACCCCCATATCATATATACACATAATGTAACTGTATAATATATAGGCACAGATATACCCCCATCTTTCCTCCAACCACTGTCACAGTGTAACCCCCATGTCATATATACACATAATGTAACTGTATAATATATAGGCACAGCTATACCCCCATCTTTCCTCCAACCACTGTCACAGTGTAACCCCCACATCATATATGCACATAATGTAACTGTATAATATATAGGCACAGATATACCCCCATCTTTCCTCCAACCACTGTCACAGTGTAACCCCCATGTCATATATACACATAATGTAACTGTATAATATATAGGCACAGCTATACCCCCATCTTTCCTCCAACCACTGTCACAGTGTAACCCCCACATCATATATGCACATAATGTAACCGTATGATATATATGCACATGATATAACTATAGACACAGATTTTCTCTTCCAGTACATGTGCTGTGTGTGTGAATCAGTTAATCAGTTGCTAATGTGAATGTTGCAGAAGTATCAAGAAAAAACATTTAATGTTTTTGCCAAGCTCTTGTAATTGGATAATGAAAAAGGGAATTTATTTTGTGGTTTTTGTAAAAAAACAAGATTCAAATTTTTCCAGGCCCAGTAAAAATGGCAGTTCAGCCACAAGCAGAAGGATAGAGATGGAGAAATCCAGCTTTTCTTCCCCCACAAATGAATCGTTCATTCCCCCTCTCTTGGATGGGAATCCCATAACCTGACTGCCCTTACAGTCAAGAACCCTTCCTATGCTGATAGCAAAATCTCATTACTCTACTACACCTTTGAATCACCAGAAACAAGATATGTTTAAAACTATGTCGGAATATAACTCTACATTTTAGGATAATCCATCTTTTATATTCACAAATGAAACAAACCCCATTTGCAAGATTTATTTCCAAGCATCCTCCCAGAAATGCATCGAGGGCCCAATCAGCCCAAATAAAAACAGGTTCTGAAGCACGTAATTTGTTCTTGCAATGGCTCAGTGCTCAGCTGTCCTCTTTCTGTGCGCTCTGTGACGGAGCACATTTATCATGTTACCGTTGTGCGTCAGCGAATAACCTGTCATTAAAAATCTGATCCCTGAATTCTCATTATTAATTCCCTTCCTGACACAGTCCTGATGATTTCAGCCTTCTTTTTTTATCTCTTGAGACTTCCCTAAGTCTGTTTATGTGAGCTGCAGTACCGGATAATTAATGGCTACACTACCAATCTGAATGCTAAGCACAGAAATCACAACAAGACTCTGACCCAGAGGTTCCCAAATTGTGGGGTTGAATATGAGGGTCCTGCTCTGAAATCAGGGTGACAATAGCGTATTCAGGCCCGGTGCAGCATTTAGGGTCAACCTTGTTATGAACTAAGGAGGCCCAGTCTGAAGGTCAGTTAGGGTGAAATTGGGGGTGAGTGCTAATTTGTGCCCTGGGTACCCCTGGAACTATAGCATTGTGACTGTTACCCCAATGTTTCTATATATCTGTAACCTTGTTATGAGCTAAGAGGTCCAGCCTCAAGGCCAGTTAGGTTGAGATTTGGGGTGAGTCCTTATTTGTGTCCTGGGTACCCCTAAAACTATGGCAGAGTAACTGTTACCCCAATGTTTCTATATATCTGTAACCTTGTTATGAGCTAAGACGTCCAGCCTTAAAGCCAGTTAGGGTGAGATTTGGGGTGAGTATTTATTTGTGCCCTGGGTACCTCTGGAACTATAGCAGGGTGACTGTTACCCCAATGTTTCTATATACAGTATCTGTAACCTTATTATGAGCTAAGGGGGCCCAGTCTGAAGGCCAGTTAGGGTGAAATTGGGGGTGAGTGCTTATTTGTGCCCTGGGTACCCCTGGAACTATAGGATTGTGACTGTTACCCCAATGTTTCTATATATCTGTAACCTTGTTATGAGCTAAGAGGTCCAGCCTCAAGGCCAGTTAGGTTGAGATTTGGGGTGAGTCCTTATTTGTGTCCTGGGTACCCCTAAAACTATGGCAGAGTAACTGTTACCCCAATGTTTCTATATATCTGTAACCTTGTTATGAGCTAAGACGTCCAGCCTTAAAGCCAGTTAGGGTGAGATTTGGGGTGAGTACTTATTTGTGCCCTGGGTACCCCTGGAACTATAGCAGGGTGACCAGGGCCGCTCCGGCCATGAGGCAAGGTGAGAATCTTGCCTCAGGCGGCACGGAGCGGCCAGTTACCAGGGGCGGCAAAAAGCCGCCTCTGGTAACTTTAAGAGCCGAATTTCCGTTTTTTAAAACGGAAATTCGGCTCTTCTAGCGCAGCGAGCGCAATAGCGCTCACTGCACTAGCAATGCGGCCCCTCCTCCACCCGCTCCGACGCTGGTAGTTAGAAGAGCGGAGCAGGAGGAGGGGCGGCATTGGGGCTGCTGCCTCAGGCGGCAGCAGCCCCTGAAACGTGCCTGAGGGTGACTGTTACCCCAATGTTTCTATATACAGTATCTGTAACCTTATTATGAGCTAAGGGGCCCAGCCTGAAAGGCAGTTAGCGGGAGATTTGGGGGGAATGATTGTTTGTGCCCTGGGTACCCCTGGAACTATAGCAGTGTGATGCCCCAATGTTTATATATATATCTGTAACCTTGTGATAAGCTAAGGGGCCCAGCCTGAAGGCCAGTTAGGGTGATATTTGTGGTTAGTGTTTATTTGTGCCCTGGGTACACCTGGAACTATAGCAGGGTGACTGTTACCCCAATATTTCTATATATCTGTAACCTTGTTATGAGTTAAGGGGGCCCAGCCTGAAGGCCAGTTAGGGGGAGATTTGGGGTGAGTGCTTATTTGTGCCCTGGGTACCCCTGGAACTATAGCAGGGTGACTGTTACCCAATGTTTCTATATATTTGTAACCTTGTTATGAGCTAAGGGGACCCAGTCTGAAGACCAGTAAGGGTGAGATTTGTGCCCTGGAACTATAGCAGGATGACTGTTACCCCAATGTTTCTATATATCTGTAATCTTTTTATAAATTAAGGGGTCCCAGCCTAAAGGCCAGGGAGGGTGAGATTAGGGGTTAGTTCTAATTTGTGTCCTGGGTATCTATGGGAGGCTGACACCTCTATTTTGCATATGGTTATAAACATAATACATTATGTTAATTATAACCAGAAAATAAGAATTCCATTGCACAGCTGCAGGATCAATAGTACAACTATTGCTAATAAATCAACACAGATCAATAGAACTGACACAGCTAAAGTTTAGTGAAGGCCTCTCCCTGAGAAACTGTAATTAAAATCTGCACTGATAATTACCAGATACAAATCACTGCACATTCTGTAACTTCTCTGCTACAGAATAAACACAGACAAAGCCACAGTAACAATAGAGAGAGATATACCCAAGTCATGAATCAGAATCTGAACTTAGACAGTTTGTGCCCAATTTATACCAATCTCACCCACACTTTCACAGAGCTGCCTAACTGAAGTTGATTTAATTGCAAAAACTCCTAGTTATAAACTGTCCAGTGTCAACATGAAAGAGGCTCCTCCAAAGCCAGATCTTCGTATTTGAGGTTGCCCTTCTACAGACACATTGTACCAAAATGCTTTCCGAGTAGCTTGCTTTTAAATTAAGTTTTAGTATGATGTAGACATTGATACTATAAGGCAATTTGAAATTGGTCTCCGTTTTTATGATTTTTTGCTTTTTGTTCAGCAACTCTGTTTGCTATTTCAGCAGCTATATGGTTGCTAGGGTCTCATTCACCCTAGCAACCAGGCAGTGGTTTGGACGAGACATGGGAATTTGAACAGGAGAGTCCTGCATAGGAGATAGGCAATAAAATCTAACAATTGTAACCTTGCAGAGCAATAGTTTTTGGCTGCCATGATTACTGACCATTTGTAAACTGGAAAAAGGTAAAAAACGAAGGCAAATAATTCAAAACCTATAAAAATAAATAATGAAAGTCTTATTGTTAGGAATAAGACATTTTAACATAATAAAAGTTAATTGAAAGGTAAACCATCTCCTTAAATGCTTAATTGTGGTTTGAAGTCTTTAAAATAATTTTGTACTTATTCCATTCAGGTTTAAACTAGAAATGCACAGAATCCACTATTTGGAATTAGCCAAATTCCCGAATCCTTCGTGAAATATTCGGCCGAATAACGAACTGAACCCGAATTCTAATTTGCATATGCAAATTAGGGTCAGGAAAGGAAAAAGTGGAAAACGTCTTCTTTTATGACGAAAAGTCCCTACCCGCCCCTAATTTACATATGCAAATTAGGATTCAGATTTGGTTTGGCCTGGCACAAGGATTCGGCCAAATCTGAATCCCGAATCCCAAAACAAATCCTGGATTAGGTTCACCCCTAGTTTAAACTCCATATAAATACCTGCTGGGAGGCTGTTCCATGACTTTATTCCACTTTCTGTAAATAATTGATTCCTTGTGTTGCCTTTAGTGTTCCTCCAACTTTATGTTGTGACCCTGGGGTCTAGTTATCTCCCACTCCCAGACCTTCTGATAATTCCTGTAATTTATTTAATACTATCTATCATATCATTTCTCTCCCTTTTCTTTCCTTAGTTGCATATATTAAAGGGGAACCAAATTTTCCAAACCAAAATTTGCACATAATACCGAAACCCCTAATATACCAATCACAGTTACCTGTTTCTTCAAAAAGTATGATTAAATGCCATTTTCTATGTTGAAATCCAGCTTTTTAACAGTTCTTCTCTTTCTGCATCATTTGAAATCCTGGCAGGGAAAGAGGGACTAAAACACCGATGTAACAAAGTGTAACAACTTCTACACAGCTTACAGACAGCATGCAGGAACTACATAACCCACAATGCATTGCACTTTTCCTTATTGAAATCATGTGTGCAGGGAATTGTGGGGCTTGGAGGATGCAGGCTGAGGACAGATGACTGTTGATACAAAGTAACAGTAGTCAGCCAGCTCAGCAAAGTAGTCAGACAGATCAGCAGGAGAGCAGGGGGCTAGGCTTAGGGAACTGTCAGAAGCCATCAAAAATCATGAAAAGTCTGCATATTTTTTAATTTATATATATTGCAAAGTTGCTTGAAATTATGTTACTTTTCAAAAAGCTTAAGTTATGTTTTTGTGGAGTTCTTCTTTAAAGATTTGTGCCATTCTTTGTTATTAAGCCATCATCTCTGTTGCCTACCTGGACAGTTTCTATCATATCAAGATCATTCCGAAGACTGTGCCTCCAAACATGAACCAAACTAGTGTCCTAGATTGGCAGTATACCTCCTCTTCATATCACTGGCACCAATATCACCATCTTGGACTATATGCAGATTCCTTGTCATAAACACCTTTTTACACCATAACCCACAGGCCTTTGCCTCCAGGCAATACTTTATCCAGCTACTGATCTGGCCAAGCAATAGTTAAAAGGCAGACAGCCTGCTACCCAAACAGATATATGGGGGTAACAATCTTATATCTCTGCCAAATCCTGTCTGGTCATATGAGAATGACATAAATTAATATTAAGTAGGAAACTTAGAGGCGGAAGTACAGTAAGTGCAGCGGGGAAGGGAAACATGTGCCAAATCAACAGCCATGTAACCGCATTTCGTTTATATAAGGCTTTTAACAGAGGAAGCTCCGTCCAACCTCATAGGGAGGAAAATAAATCCCAGTGCCATGCCACAGCCAGGATGACTTCCTTGTTCAGCTGGAGGCTCTTAGGGCCCTTCCTCTCTTAGCCTTGTATTTGCTTGGGTCCCAATTGCCCTAAATTAAGTACTTTAAGGCAAACACTTGTCCACAACGTAACCTGGGTAAAATTACACATTATTGGTCTTACTGAATGAGACAGTGAGGCTCTTTGCTGTTCCTTCTGGAGCAAAATGTCCTGATGTACTAATTGGATACAACCTGTTCCCATTTTAATGTTCTAATTGGCTAGACGTTGGTCTAGCATTGAGAATATTCTAATACTCTGATTGGCTACATACTTTTGAACATCCAACTGTTATTTACAAAATCCAATAGTACATACTAATAATCTGATTGGGTCAAGCTTGGTTCATGGTTTTCCCATTTTAAAGTAGGCTGGGCACTGCCCAGAGAGAATGTCCAGAGAGATGCTTGCCCTCTCCCCACCATTAAACATGGGCTGCAATTTTCTTATTACTCAGTCAGTAACTAGATGAAAGCAAAAAGATGTCAGAGCCCTGGGACATTGGATTCCACATTAATGGAATGTTTTGTTTCACATTTCAGGGCTGTTAAAGGCAACACTAGGATATCTGTTATGTTTTAATCACTGTTCTGGCCAGAGCTATCCCAACAATGTAACATCAGACTATCACCGATTGCCATCTCTACAGCCCGTTGCTAGGCTGCATTCCTCGGGGGAATTGGATGGATACCTAAAGTCAGTGTCGAATATCAGTGGCTGTGTATGTGTGTCCATGTTCCCAGTTTCAATTAAATAAGAGCAAATAAATTAAAATAATTAAAACATAGAAACCAAACTTATCACATGTAATAAACCTGTTTAGTGAGTTTCAAGGTCTGTGCAATTTGCAGGGCTCTGGTCGTCTCATCTACCCCATGCATCCCATCTCCTCATCAGCAAGCAGAACAGGCTGTCAGCAAATCAAGAAAAGTGCACAAGTATATGGTTTGCATGACCCCAGGGACAGAAGATCTATACAGAGGTCTTATGTGTTCTCTTCTTAGCATGAAATACTGTAACCTCTGCTCCGCAATGCATCACACAGTATTGCCTTACATGCTCTGCAGTGTCTGAAGTTAGGTTACCTGCACACTGAACACTATACTTGGGCAGCTGGGTCAAAGTGAAACAGGCTTTTTAGGGCCCTCTGCAAACTATGAACATTCAGAGGTTGTACAGACCCCCTTCCCCTGACAGTGTTAGGCTGCATGGTAAGAGAATAATCTAAACAACCATAGGATGCAGGTTGAAGAACACATTTAATGTGTTACTGTCACCATCTTGTCCTAATGATACAATTGCACATCTGTCTCCATCTTAGCCTGTTATCTCTGACTTTTCTCCTGCCTTAATCTTGCCCTACTGTGAAGTTTTATGGTCTCTGTCTTGCCCTGCTGTCTCCATCATGTTTTACTGTCTCCATCTTGTCCTACAGTCTCCATCTGCCCTGCTGTTTATGTCTTGTTCTACTGCCTCCATCTTGCCCTGCTATGACTGACTTGTTGTACTGCCTCCATCTTGCCCTTCTGTCTCCATCCTGTCCTAATGCTACAATTGCCCTCTTGTCTTCATCTTACCCTTCTAGCTGTGTCTTGTTCTACTGCATTTATCTTGCCCCACTGTTTCCAATCCATTATGTCTTATGGTCTCTATCTTGCCTTGCTCTCTCCATCATGTCCTACTAGTTTCATTGTGTCTTATTTTTGATTGTATCCTACTGTCTTGATTGTGTCCTAATGGCTCCATTTTGCACTACTGACTCCCTCTACCCCTACTGTCTCCAGTACCACTGCCTCCATCATATCCCACATCTCCATCTTGGCCAACTGTTTCCATCTTGTCTCCAGCAGTACTGTTTCCATCTTGCCCTACCATTTCCATCTTGTCCTACTCTCCACCTGTGTAAATGCAGGGGATGCTGAAGGCCAGTTATGGTGACTAGCATGACTGGCATGACTATAGTGCAATACACCCATATAGCCTACAACACCTCTCTCTCTCTTGCACAGTGTATTGGACCAATCCGTGTCAGTGTGACTCAGAACCTCAGGAGAGATCATTAAATCTCTGCTAATTCCACATTCCTCCTAACAGGCTACAGGGCTATAAATCTATGAATTGGAATTTAAGCAGATGCTGAGCCAACAAAGATCCTGGCAGAAACTGCTGAGCTCATTTGGCTTCCCAGAAATCAGGTCTGGATAAAGGAAGATGGCTGTGGATCCCAAGAACTCATCAGGAAGCAGGTTGTGACCCAGTTACATGGGGAGAAGTGCTAAGTGATGATGGATAGGTCAATATGATTTCTGCCTCCCAATTTAATGGCACATTCACTACTGAGGTTGAAAAAAGCAGAATTCTACCCTGCACTCAGCCTTTTTTTTCCTGACCAATATTCCTTTCCTCTTGAGCTGAAACTTCCACTCTCCATGAATTATAGATAATAAGACAATGTGCAGCTCCTTCTGACGCACTATTTCATGCTTCCCAGTCCCACTACAGGTACACATGTGTATAGCTCAGGCATTATTATACTCTAGATTTGTAATGATACATTTTTAGATTGTAAGCTCTTTTGGATAGGAACCTCTCTATCTCTTGTATTGGTTTTCTTTTGTATGCAATCTGTATGTTCAATGTATACACCCATGTATTGTACAGCGCTGCAGAATATGTTGGGCACTTTAAAAATACATGTAATAATAATAATGCATTTGCCCCTACTGTAAATTATAAGGATATTAGAAATTAGTGTTAAGTGAATCTGCCACATTTTGCTTTATATGCAAACCTGCATCAAAATTTTCGAATTGATTTGGAGTCAATGGGAAGGCAAAATCACATGCATTTATAGTTGGTTATACTACTACACACATACCCTACATCATTAGAGGACCTTCCATCCCCTACACTACAGCTGTTTTTTCAATAGAAAAAAAAAAGACTATCATGTTGCCAATATCGTAAAAACATGTGTCTGTGATTTTGGCATTACCTCTATTAGACTGGTAATAGTACCTACTGCAGGTACGGGATCCGTTATCTGGAAACCCATTATCCAGAAAGCTCTGAATTACGGGAAGGTTGTCTCCAATAGACTCCATTTTAAACATTTTATTAACATTTTTAAAAATTATTTCCTTTTTCTCTGTAATATTAAAACAGTACCTTGTACTTGATCCAAACTATGATATAATTAAGGCAAACCAGCCTATTGGGTTTATATAATGTTTAATTGATTTTCTAGTAAATTTAAGGTATGAAGATCCAAATTACGGAAAGAACCATTATCCAAAAAAATTCTGGATTACAGGTCCCATAACTGTACTACACTTGTAACTATGTTGCTGTTTAGCCAAAAAGTACTATAGTTTATATACTACTATCTTACAAACACAGGCACAATTAAAAAATCACCAACAGATATCTGGATGCTCAAATGCCAATTGCTTATATCCCATGTGGATGGAGATGGGAGAATACTATGATGCAAGAGTTTTTCACCGGCCGGAAACTCAAAAATGTGTGGTGATATCATACATGGCGGAAAAAAAGTCCCTCATTACTATTAGAATTCACTGACGAGTTCTGTGACCATATAAAAACACAAGGCTGAGTTATACAGGGAATTCTGAGTATCACTCATGTATTATAAGGGATAATATTCTCCTACTGTAAATGATAAGGATATTAGAAGTTAGTGAGGGGTTCTGCGACCATATAAAGGCACAAGGCTGCAGGCCAAATTAAAGAGGGAACTCTGAGTATCACTTATGTATTATAAGTGGATAATATACCCCCTAGTGTAAATAATATAGTGAATAAAGTACCCCTTCTTGTAAATTCTAAGGATATTATAAGTCACCGAGGAGTTTTATGACCATATATAGGCTAAGTGCTTTTACACAGGTCACGGAACTCAGAGGTTACTTCTAATATCCTCATATTTTCCAACAAGGGATACTTTATTTATTATAATACACAAGTTTTAGTGAGTCATGTCACAAAAATGACATCCCTGCTCACCGTTTATAACTGATGACATCACTAGTCACCGTTTATAAGGATATAATTTGCAAAATATTCATGGCTTTTGTGTATTATAACGGTATTAGAAATCACTGATGGGTTCTGTGATTATATAAAGGCACAAGGCTGCAGGCTGAGTTAAACAGGGAACTCTGAGTGTCACTCGTATTATAAGGCATAATGTACCCCCTACTGTAAATGATAAGGATATTAGAAGTCATTGAGGGGTTCTGTGACCATATAAAGGGACAAGGCTGCAGGCTGAGTTATACAGGGAACTCTGAGTATCACTCATGTATTATAAGGGATAATGTACCCCCTACTGTAAATGATAAGGATATTAGAAATCACTGAGTAGTTTCTCCATTTATTTTATCAGCACCAAAGTGAATGGTCTGTAACTCACTGGACTAATCAGACTCTTTCTAATCCACAGTAATGAAAGTGCCTGAACTGCCCCCCTCCCCAAACCCAGGTTAGATTTTCAGAATAATTTTCTATGGCTGAGCTATTTTCCCATTATTCACTGCATGGCTTAGTCCATATAGACACAAGGAGAGGGGAATATGGCAATTGAGGAATTGCAGTCCCTTCCTGATATGACACATGTAACATTCTCCTTAAATAAACAAGAAGAGGACTGTGCTAGTGATTGTTCTATGGTTGAACCAATGGAATTCACTCCCTTTGTGCCAGTACAGACTGGGTTGGGCTCAGGGCAGAGTCACAATTTTCAATCGCAGTTTCTTCATGTTCAGGAAAAAAAACATGAGCTCGGAGCAGGGGGTGCAGGGGGTGCAGGGAGCACAGGGGGACAGGAATCATATCCCCAATAAATCAAAGTAGGCAAAGGAAAATAAGAAATAGTTTAGCCCCTCGCAGTTTTATTAATACAGGGTGGATAGAAGTTTACAAATCACGTCTAGCACAGTTCTGTAAAGGGAGGGGGAGGTTTTTGCCTGGCACAATGAACTCATATAAACAGTCATAAATAGCTTTGTTTAAAGGCATACCCTCATGTCAGAAAACCCATTTTTAAATTATATTAACTACTAACTGTTAACTGAGCAGTTTTCTCCTAATAAATACTGTATATCCAGGTTACATAAAAGGAGTCATTTTAAAATGGACAAAGACCCTGCAGCAGGCTTTATTTCAATTGTTCTGCCAATTTATCCTGTTAGGCTTCAACCCTGCAGTGATGCAAAAAGTAGGTATCAGATCTGTGCAGCCACTGGGACAGAATACTCTAATACAGATAGTTAGACTCTCAGCCATAAAGCAGGGCATCACTGCTACTTACAAACAGATAGGATCTGTGTCACTTTAACAGAATGCTCTGTTATACAGATAGCTAGAATCTCAGCCATAAAGCAGAGCGGACTGCTGCTTACAATGGGGATGAGATAGGATCTGTGCAGCCACTGGGACAGAATGTTCTGTTATACAGATAGCTAGAATCTCAGCCATAAAGTAGGACAGGACAGGGCTGCCTACAGTGGGAGAAGATGGCCAATCCAATGCAAATACCAAATGTTTCCCTCCAGTCATACAGTCTGTCCATGGCCAAAGCTGGTTATCTCTCAAACTTGGAGTTGTTTACACATAAATTCCCACCTTGGGTTAGGGGCTTCAGATTCGAACACCCATATATCAGACCGATACTGCCTGATATGTGGGTGTCTACCAAACCCATACTGATAAAGGAATGTATTGGAAAATGACGAGAACCCCATTCTGCTCTTTTACAAACACATTTGATGCATGAAGCCCTCTATAATAACATGATATAAGAAGGCCTCTTGTGGCCCCAAGAAGAGTCACACACAGTAAGTTACAATGCTTATTTGCACACAGTATATGAGACAATATGGTACAATACACACACATAGTACAGGGCATGAGGGGGTACAGTTTCATGGTACAACACAAGACACACACATAGTACAGGGCATGATGGGGTACAGCTAACTGAACACTTACAAAGACCCAACAGATTAGGGCTCTTTGTGTCTCTGGCACACACCAGCAGATATGGTATTATTTTCACACATAGACGTTGGCCCCTGGGGAGCATATAGTACAGGTCCCCCGGTACATAGACATAATACAGTCTCTCACACACACATACACCCCCCTGACTGAGGGCCCCAGGGTACTTACACATAGGCATGGTAGATGAAGGCCCAGCCCCGGGGTCTCTCCAGCACATTGTAGAGGAAATTCTGGAGTTTGCGATAGAAAGCATTGCGTTTGGGTGGCTTCCCGGTGCCCGAGACCCCCGAGTGGGGTTTAGTAAGGATACTGCTGCGTCTATCTGAGCCATCTATAAGGAGAGCCCCGTCCCTGCTGGTGTCTGGGGGTCCTGCGTCCAGTCCCACAAAGCCCACCTTTAGCTTTTTCTCTCCAGTGGGGCCGGGGTACACTCCCCCATTGCGGGATTTCTGCACCATGGTGGTATCGGGGTCTCAGGCTGGGGGGCTCTCCCAAGTGCTCATGGTGTCAGGATAAGGGGCAGTAGTGCTGGATTTAGGGGAAGGCAAGTAGGTGTCAGGGTGGAAAGAAGGATGCTCAGCACTAGGGTGAGGGCTGGCTGTGTGTGGGAGTGGGTAGGGTACCAGGGTGGGAGCGATGTGGGTGAAGAGGGTGCACCTTGATGGGGGGAGGATGTAGTGTCTTCTCTCTCCGCAGCTCAATGGGAACTGGTTCTGAGCTGAGTGAATCTCTGCAATCCGCCTGAGTGCTCCTCCCTCCCTATTAACCCTTCCCAGACTCTCTCTCACCCTCCAGCTGCTAGTGAACTACAATTGCCTTGGCTGCCGCGGATGCTGGAAATAGTAGATCAGTCGGAAACCCGCAAGTGGTCAGTGTTTGCATTGCCATGATCTGTGTGTTATAATATGAATGTGAGTGATTGGTCATCTCGTCAAGAGGTTCTGCAGAATCCGCACCAGCTAAACAACTGTATTTATTCTTTGTCCCTCGCTGGCAACCAGTCAGTCACTATACTATTGTTAATAGCTGCAGCCCCAATATACAGGAACTCTATTTAATGTTTAATGCTTCTGCCTAAAGCAACATTTGTGTTTGGTGCTAATCAGCAATGCTTGGCCCATTAAATGTAGACATATGGCAACACTTTCAATTGCTCCTCCTGAATCCATTTAGTCGCCTATAGGCTATGGTTGATGATCAGCCAGACCTCCTTATTGAGCCTTTAAACTAATACAAATCTCCTGGATTATGTTTCCATCTCTTCTGCACTCAGATGGGAGCCCACAATCAGTAATAGGAAAGAAGAATGACAGACCATAAGTACAGTGGCTTAAATAATGAGTGCCTACAATGTCCCTTTTGTCCTAGCCTCTCCACTGCTAAAGACTTTCTAGTCAGGAACTAGAACATTTTAGACACTGACACCCAGGCCCTGAGATCTCTCACGATTGCTATCCATTCAGCACCTCCAGATTGACTCACAGTCCCTGTCCAGTCTATCCAGTGCTATCCATTCAGCACCCCAAGATTCTTGCACAGAGAGCTGTTCTAGGGCTCACTTGGCTAATCCTCACTTGGCTACTATCCATTCAGGCCCCAGCACCAATCAATAACAGTGCTCCAAGACATTAAACACTGTCCTTGGCAATTCTACCAGACTCTAAGCACTCTCTTTGGTAGCTTTTCATTCTGCACTCCACCATGAACACTTTCCATTGCTGCTGCCCATTCAGAACCCCCCAGTTCTCCTTGGCAGCAGTCAGTGCTTGGGATCATCCCTAGGCCCAAGCAAAGGCGGGACACCCTAAGCACTCGCTTTGGCAGGCACTCATTTTGCACCCCCCAAGCTCATCGCACAGACCAAAACAAAGAGCACTTTCTTGAGTCGCTGTCTTTTCAGTACCCCACAGCTAATGATCCCAAGCCCCTAACAATCTCCATGGCCACTGTGTTTTCAGCACTCCCCCATCTCTAGCTCTACACAAACAGCAATCCCAGTTTTATTGTGCCCATTTGCCTATGCAGCTGTACACACAGCAATGATTTCCATTCCCCAAGGGGGCATCAAGGACTTTGAAGGGTCATTAGCAGGAGTCATTGTCCTGGGGATAATCAGAGCAGTCATTTATTTGCTCTGTCAAATAAACACACTCCCCAAAATATGACAGGCAGCTGGTGGCAATGGGACCCATGGCTCAATTTACAGGGCCTTTATTAAGTTCTAGACATCCCCCAATCTCTAACCCAAGGGCAAATGTCCTTCTGGATTTTCAGCTTCACACTTCAGAAATTTGACCATTCTACAGAAACACATTGCCTCCAACTGAGCTCCAGTTCCACACTAGCTTGATGGCTACAGGTTGGACATTTTAATGTATTTACTAAAAATATAAAGGAATTCTTAGGGAGCTTATGTTCACCCCTATACTGAAGTGAGTGGTAATATGTGACAATAATAAGTGATACAGTGTTACTCAGTGTGTAACTGGGTGACAGTGTTACTCAGTGTGTAACTGTGTTACTCAGTGTGTAACTAAGTGATCCAGTATTACTCAGTGTGTAACTGGGCACAGTGATACTCAGTTTGTAAGTGAGTTATACAGTGATACTGTCCAGGGGGAACCTTAGTTCAGAAACCTATGCCCAGCATAGGTCCTGGTTTACTCAAGTGGCAATAGGAACTGGAAGAGGCTTATTTGCCCTTATCCCAGGTAGGGTACGGCTCCTCAAGAATTGTGACTACAATTCTCAGAATTCCACTGACTTGGCCATCTCTGTCATATTCATTGGCTCCTAAGTTTCCAGCCTGCAGGTCTGTAACAGTGATGTTTTCCTCAGACATACATATAGGGTTTTGCAGATGTAAATGGATCTCTGTATGTGGAATCAGACATACTACAGCTGTTACTAGTAGTGATGGGTGAATTTATTCCGGCAAATAAATTCGTGAAACCGCCGCGAACATTCGGCAGCGTCCAAAAAACGGATGCCGGCGTCAAAAATGAGACAAATTTTTCGGCAAAGCAAAACGCCCCAAATTCGCCCATCACTAGTTACTAGCAATGTACCTCAGTCTTCCCTGCAGTTGGTCCCACTCGGCATAAAACAGATTTATATGCCCCTCCAACCAGCAGTTCTCACATATAGAACCCCCTTGTGGCAGAAATGAACAGCCCATTTATTGAGTTGTTTACTTGTTTTCTGCACCTCCTTGCATTACAGTCCCAGCTCTGACATATACTGCAGTGGTTTTAATGTGTATCCCCCCCATATCACATATGTACATAACATAACTGTCTAATATATAGGCACAGAAATACCCCCCTCATTTCCCCCCCAACCCCAACCACTTTCACAGTGTAACCCCTATATATATATATATATATATATATATATATATATATATACACATATATATATATACACATATATATATATATATATATATATATATATATATATATATATATATATATATATATATATATATAGGCACAGATATACCCCCATCTTTCCCCCAACCACTGTCACAATATAACCCCCATATCATATATGCACATAATGTAACTGTATAATATATAGACACAGATATACCCCCATCTTTCCCCCAACCACTGTCACAGTGTAACCCCCATATCATATATGCACATAATGTAACTGTATAATATATAGACACAGATATACCCCCATCTTTCCTCCAACCACTGTCACAGTGTAACCCCCATATCATATATGCACATAATGTAACTGTATAATATATAGGCACAGATATACCCCCATCTTTCCTCCAACCACTGTCACAGTGTAACCCCCATATCATATATGCACATAATGTAACTGTATAATATATAGGCACAGATATACCCCCATCTTTCCCCAACCACTGTCACAGTGTAACCCCCATATCATATATGCACATAATGTAACTGTATAATATATAGGCACAGATATACCCCCATCTTTCCTCCAACCACTGTCACAGTGTAACCCCCATATCATATATGCACATAATGTAACTGTATAATATATAGACACAGATATAACCCCATCTTTCCTCCAACCACTGTCACAGTGTAACCCCCATATCATATATGCACATAATGTAACTGTATAATATATAGGCACAGATATACCCCCATCTTTCCCCAACCACTGTCACAGTGTAACCCCCATATCATATATGCACATAATGTAACTGTATAATGTATAGGCACAGATATACCCCCCCATCATCTATCTGTCTATCTATCTATCTATCTATCTATCTATCTATCTATCTATCTATCTATCTATCTATCTATCTATCTATCAATCAATATATCATATTGTACCCTTCTCTCCTCCATACTGTTACTGATGTATAGGCCACTGTGGGAACCCTGTAGTTACTGCCATCTCGTGGTGGAGGTGGTGGTAACTCCAGGTTTCACCTACATCAATAAGCATTCTCCATTCAATTTGGAACAGAAGACTGGAAGGACTGAGTGGTGCTGGGTGCAACAATATGGATGTGCAGAGAATGGATTTTGAGCCCTTTTCTCTGAGACAGAGGTTGTGACCCATTGATAAGAGGGGATTCTCAAAACAAACTAGATTAGGGGAATCACACATATGTATCGCAAGCTGGTGACATAATGAGAATTGATCCCCTTACCTCCAACCTCTTTGTGAGTCAAAAAACACAATCTATTTACTTTTATTTAACTATTTCTCTCCCAGTGACTCCTCTCTGGGGAGTGGGGATCTCTAGTTTATAGGAAGATGGAAGCAAAGATCGAGAGATGGAAGAAGAGAGAGAGAGGCGGAGATGGAGGTAATAAGGCAGGGACTGAGAAAGAGAACAGGGGTATCATTTGTCTGTGACAGACCCCCCCTCCCCCTGTTATGGTTTCTTCCCTCCAATGTCCCTAGCCTGTAGTAATTGCTCTCAGTCACTGCCGCCTCTAGAGATTCCTACAAGTGAATACATGTGCACTATCATGCATTAACTCATTCATTGCTGCATATATACTGGGCGACTGGGTCCAGTATGTTGGCAGCCCAAACTATAAAAGGAATTTAATCACTCAACTCTGCACTGCCTTCCTTTACAACTGATGGTGTCCAAGACAAATTAAAATAAGTGTGGCCCCAGTGGCCTAACTAGAAGTTATTGGGCCCCACAGAAAATTAATTTTAGGGCCCTCAACATACCCAGAGATTGACCTGTTTTACCAATATATGTTGAAATTGCTCTTGATTTGGGCCTCATGGGGCCCCCTATACCTCCTGGGCCCCCCTGCAGGGTCTGCTTCCTCTGTAGTTACGCCCCTGTGTGGCCCCTTAATCTGTGAAAAGGGTATAAAACCTGCATTAGATGGAGACTACAAGTTGGATAGCCCTAACTATGAACTACTGACAACATTTTGCCTTATTATATACACTCAGAGTTGTATATATATATATATATATCAGGGATGCACCGAATCCACTATTTTGGATTCGGCCGAACCCCCGAATCCTTCACGAAGGAACGGCCCAATACCGAACCGAATCCGAACCCTAATTTGCATATGCAAATTAGGGGTGGGAAGGGGAAAACATCTTTTACTTCCTTGTTAAGTGACAAAAAGTCGTCTGATTTCCCTCCCCATTTCTAATTTGCATAATCCTGGATTCGGTGCATCTCTAATATATATATATATATATATATATATATATATATATATATATATATATATATATATATATAAAGATTCCGAAAGTACCTGCACTCATACACTGGTCAATGGTGAGTGCACGGTCAAAATATAATTTCCACAGAACAGTTCAAAATGGACCAGCACTCCAGCAGCAGGCCTCATAAAGAACAAAGTGCCTACAGAAGTTGCTCCTTCTACCCCCTCCTCAACAGAGACTGCTCTAAGATGTAGGTGATGCACTCAGCCGGCGAGGTCACCCTCTGAATTAAGGTGCATTATTAATGAGTTTCTGCCTTTCTGGCTTCAGTTACCAGCAAGTCCCCACTTTAGTGCTCATCCTGTAATGCAGCTGGGTCTCAGCTCAAGTGACTCCATTACACTCACCTTCTTTATTCCCTGTGCTGCAGTAAAGCAAACACAGCGGGCAGCTTTCTGCACTAATTCCCTCTCATGCACTAAAGTCAGGCAGCAATGATAAGAACAAAGCCTATGTGTCTGGCCCAATGATAAATACACTGGGATGGGGGCTTGGAAAAGACAATTTAACATTAACCCAGTGAAACTGACTGATCACATCACTCTTGACAGGAAAAAGAATTTTGACATCCCTTAGATTGCATTGTCCCTTTCGGATTCGTGTTTGGCTTAAAGGGGACCCGTCACCCAAAAAAACTATTCAAAATCCTATTTTATCACATTAGTCAAGCAAAATGAACTTTAATTACACTGTATAAATTATTTGATTCTTGTTTCCATCAGTCTGGGAACTCATAATTATAACAAGCAGGCATTTTGTGGAAACTGTTAGTAAGACAAGCCTTGCATCATCTCAGAATCTTGTTTGTGCCCCAGAATGGGGGAACCGATGTTCATCCCCATGCCCTGGCTACAGAATTAAATGATGAAGAGAATGGGGGAATGTATGGAGAGCAGTGACAGAAGAAGAAGATTATAATATTCACATTATGTAATACTAATTAGTTATCATTTAAGTTGCAAATATTCTTTGGCATTCATTGAGTTGTAGAGGTGATGGTGCCAAGCCTCCAACTGACAACTATCCTCCGGGATATAAGTATTCTATATGTATGTGACTTTCCTGAAAATAAATCACTTTGGACAGTTATAGGTATAGAGTATGACAGTTCTTACCCAAAGGACCTGTCAGAACATGATAAATGATCCAAGTAAGACCGCTGATCTGTTAATTCCAACACACAGACACACACAACCGTTGCTTTATATTCAGGAACTCTGCCCCCTTCCAAATTAATAGGCATCTATTGGTAGAACATACCTTGTTTAGCTAAGGCTGAAGAAAATTATTTAACCCAATTAATTCTACCTAAAATGTAAAGAAAAATATATCTAAGTATCCAATTTGCTTAAAAAGGGCAGTTGGACCAGTCCCTGGAGCTGTTGTAATGCCCAGAAGTTTCCTTTTCTGTGTATTATTAATACTTGCATATTGGAACTGCCCTATTGTTTTCCTTAGAACAGTATAATTGAATGACTTATTGTGTGGCCAGATATACTTTTTATATATGTGTTTCTGGGAGCTGTCATACTGTTTACCTTAGACAACACAGTATGGGAGTTGGACATTAAATTCTAGTTTTATTGGGGTTTTCTGTCCTGGAATATTTCCTTGCAGGGGCAATCTACAGCCAAGAGACTGGGTACCTTTAAGCCAATGCCACTGTTGGCTCCTGAGAGCAAAGAGACCAGCATCATAGTGTCACAAGAAAATAAATAGACTAAACCCCTGGATATTGAAGGGCAGTCTATCAAACTGACACCGAACAGCACTCCCTTCTCCTGGACATGTTGCACAACCATTCTCACATAGAAGTTGTTCTGACCAATGACAACTAGAAACTAGAGCAAAATACATGGACTCTATCCCCTAGAACCCCAATATAGTCTTTTAGCAGCCTGATATGTGCTTGTGTACAGCATTCTAATTCTCTATAGCACATTTAGAATAAATACTGTGTGCAATAGGCCGCTTTCTACTCAATAAATGCCATAAGAAGCCCTGGCATGTGATTGCCATTCAAATTCTCACACTGTTCCATGTGCCAAAGTCTTTAAGAAGAGGTTTTTTATGACTTTATTGGTTTAAAGCCCTATAATTTAAAAGTAATTTGACTTCCAGGCTTAGCTCCTACAATTCACTGCTTTGGACCCCCACCCAAGGGCCAGCTCCAAAGTTTGAGACATTTTGGTTTAGGTGATTCCTAAGTCTCCAACAGCCACACAAACCATCAAAAGAACCCCACAATGTCACATTATGAATGTTGCACAAGTTTAATTGGTAAAATGGACACTAAAGATTACAGAGCAGGAGCATGCTTTTCCTTTTAAAGAACTTCCACTGGACTTTAATGGTGAGCATCCAGTCGTTGACGTACAGGCTTTTACAAGCAGATGGGCTCGCGTGCACCTCAAAAGGAAGAGGATGGACCTTCTCAGAGGGGCAAGGCTTGTGCGCCAGGCGAAGGGAACCGGCAATTCATTTTCCAGCCTTCTGGGCTTTCTGTGCAGACTTGGTCACCTTGCCGGCTCCTCCGCTTTTCTTCTCCACGTTCTTAATGACTCCCACCGCTACAGTCTGCCTCATATCTCTCACAGCAAAGCGCCCTAGAGGGAGAGGGGTGACAAGGTGACAATGACATCTCACCATGCAATTAAAGGCAAGACATTCACACTAGCTTTCAATTTTTCATCTTATTCAATGACTCAATGGTTGTAGGCTCAGTTGAAGAACTTATTCAGATTGGAGTCTACATTGAAAACATTTAAGAGAATGATTGGTAGTTATATAAAAAGGTGATGCAACAACAAATGTACCTGCATATCTTCCCAAGAAGAATGCTAATATTGTGCCATGATATCTGCCCCTTCTTGGTGCACCAAACAATGTCCAACTGTAACTAAATTATATTGTTCTCTCATCCCATGCCATAGGGTCTGTGATACTTACCAAGAGGTGGGTACTGGGAGAAGCTCTCCACACACATAGGCTTCCCAGGAATCATCTCCACAATGGCAGCATCTCCAGATTTCAGGGACTTGGGGTTGTCCTCAAGCTTCTTGCCAGATCGGCGATCAATCTTCTCTTTGAGCTCTGCAAACTTACAGGCGATATGTGCAGTATGGCAGTCAATGACTGGGGAATATCCAGCACTTATCTGACCAGGGTGGTTCAAGATGATCACCTGAGGACAAGGAATAAAAATGTTTGTATATATCACTATCATATCCAATCACAGGTTCTATGTAATCATTCAAGTATTTAGCGGCACTCTTTTAGTTGTAGTCAAAGTGAAAAGTAGCTTGAAAAAAGGCCCAGTGGGGTCCAAAACGTTGTCTGCCTTACCTTTTGCAGCACTTAATATTTTTTTCACTTTGACTACAACTAATAGAGTAGAGACAGCTAAATTCTTCAGTGTGACTACAAATACGTCTCCAGGTGCAGGCTAGAGACCTATTAGCAAGAAACCTACCATCACACCGGATGGATATCACACCTGTATGGGTAAGAGCACTCTAACTTTCATTGCCTATTATAGGTGGCTTTGATCTCTGAGTCCTCAGCATATGGAGCCTCAACACTGTACTACAGTGGCAGGCTACATGGACCTATGCCTGTCCCCTAGTTCTGGTGACCCCCCATCCTTTCTCAATATGTCCTTGTCTATTTATCTCAATAAACACTTGTGGTACCCTGTGTGGCAGATGAGTAGCTAAGGGTTTCTCAGTAAGAATAGTGAGACACATCTGTAGACTGATGATGGGCTTTAGCCCTACACAATTTCTTACCTGAGAAGTGAAACCTGCAGCTTCTTGGGGAGGGTCACTCTTGCTGTCTCCACAAACATTGCCTCTGCGAATGTCCTTGACCGACACATTCTTGACATTGAAGCCAACATTATCCCCAGGCAGAGCCTCACTCAGAGCCTCATGATGCATCTCAACAGACTTTACCTCAGTTGTGATATTGACTGGAGCAAAGGTCACCACCATGCCTGGCTTTAGAATGCCAGTCTCTACTCGACCTACTGGAACAGTGCCGATACCTGACAGTGCAGCAGAGTAGGTTAGGAATACAACTCAGCAAAATGGAGAGGGGGAGGCAAGACACAAGAAGTAAAGTAATTACCTCCAATTTTATAGACATCTTGCAGGGGAAGACGGAGAGGTTTGTCTGTTGGGCGAGATGGAGGAAGGATGGTGTCCAAAGCCTCAAGCAGGGAAACTCCACTGGCATTGCCTTCCTTCCTCTCCACTTTCCATCCCTTGAACCATGGCATCTAGAGGACAGAAGCACAATTAGGGTGACTAGTAACTAGAATAGAATGAGGGGTTGTCGAAGAGGCAGAGTAGGAGAGCAAAAAGATAGCTGTACACCAAGTACGTGGGTTAAAAAAGAGCTGAAGGTGTGTATGGGATGAGGACAAAATAATGGAAGGAATAAGAAAAATAAAAAAAAGGATAACATACTGCTGGTGAAAAGTGGAAAGAGGGGTGTACAATAGATGGAAAAGATTATTAAGTGGTACCAGCTGCATTTGCATCCAAGAGACTGGCAGGATGGGGGTGCAGGTAGGAAAGGTGAGTTAGAGGGAGAAGGAAGATGTGCAGGTATGAGGGTGAGAGAGGGGAGGAAAGAAGTGCACGAATGGAAGTTGTGTTATGGGTAAAAGAAAGAGTTTCATGCAGGGAAAGTGAGATAGAGGTAGAAAGAAGAGGTGCATGGATAGCAAGGTGAGTGAGTGGGGAGGTAAAACTGCAAATACAGAGGAGGGAGCAAAAGAGACCTACTGTATATCTGTTCCTGATAACTATAAAAGTGAAGTGAGGAAAACATTCCCATATAACTGTGCCACAATCTTAAAGAACTGAATAGGATTTAGTAAAGAGTGTAGTAAGGGACACACAATCGCCCCTGCCCCCACCAAATGGATTCTTTTCTGAAAGGAACAACACAGGCCCGGACTGACAATCTGTGGGTTCTGGCAAATGCCAGAGGGGCTGCTATAAGGTGCCATAGAAAGTCAGTATCTAGTGGGCTGGTGGGGGCTGTTTGGGCCTCTATGTGGGCTGAGTGGGCCTCTGTGTACCTGAAATGTCAGGGCCTATTTTAATTCTCTGTCCGGACCTGGAACAACATATTAATGAGCGGAACTAACAGATCAAAGTGGAAGTACAACTGACTCAATCAGGGTGCCATCTGCAGGGAACAAATTGTATTTATATAACAAGGGCAAAAAAAGGGAAGAAATATTCATTTCAGGGATTCTTCCCAGGCTGAAGGAAGCGAACTGGGAACTGCAATAACTTGCACCCTATTGAAACATACAGTATGTTAATGCAGTATGTTCATAATACAGATATTCTAAGAACAAGAGCTCAGTAAGTGGGTTTGTTACATGATATATAAGATATGTCCCCCACCAATATTTAAATATTGACTGCCACTCTCTTTGATATGGTGACCTCAAGCATAATATTGGTTTCTGAAATAATTGGCCTCTTATTGTGACAATACTGAGATGACATGACATCACCATTGGGATTGCATAAATCTTAATATGCTAATAATTGATTTAAATGCCATGAGCCACAAAGCCTTCTGGGCAATATATTAAAATTCTAATAAAACTGCTTAGGGGGATTCGATGGAAAGGCCATGTTTGGCCGGCTACTCTTGTCTTCTGGCTCACAGCCCTGGTCCTTTTATAACTGGGTTTTATAGCATCTGATGAGTACAGAATTTTTGGACCTGATGACTCACGGTCACAGATTACTAAATGGAGATGGAGGCAGGGGGTGAACATCCCTAAGCCAGGAGCAACACTCCTAGCTAGCACCCAATACTGGCAAGGGAGGTCAGTCCTAATGCAGGACAGTTACACTGGGTCTCACTGCTGGGCAGAACCTGCATGAAGATACTCCATGTGTGTAAGACTCATATACACTATACCAGACTAAATGTCTCATTTGCTAAAGGAGTACATAGTGAAAAAAATTTACCATATTCTTTACCCACAATGCAACATTTCTTCTCAGAATTCCAGTGTAATTGGTCCACCACATTTAGCTCAGATACCAAAGGTCCAAAGATCATCACTGGTTATTAAACTGCTCACAGATGGGTGCAAGCTGCGACTGAGATGGAAAGGCCTACATGTGGGTGGGGCATGGGTTTACCTTATACGCCAAGCAAAAGCCGGACTGGGCCGGGAAATAACCCAGTGGGCCACGGCTCTCATGGGCCCCTCCAGCCCAGACCTGCTCCCTGTCACCGCAGCCATGAACCTCCTGGTCCAGGTCACGAAAGGTGAAAGGTACAAAAGCGGGGTAGGGTGTGTACGTGCGGCAGGGGCCCCAGAGGGGGCTTTCTGGTATGGGTGGGTCAGAGGGAGGCCCTGAGACAGCAGCCCAGTGGGCCCTGGGCCCCCCAGTCTGACCCTGCACCAAGCAGTACATAGTGATTCAGCTTTAGAAATATCTGCATAACCTCAACTACTATTTGCCTTATAATAAACACAAACCCATCAGTTTCCAATTCTTAACAAACACCAGCCAGTTCCAAAACACCAAATATCAATCCAAAACTCTTCTCAGTCTTTTTGCCATTATTCATTAATATGTAATAATAAAGGGCAGAAGCAACAATGGTTTTAGCTCTGTTGTCCTGGTAGCCTTATTTCCACCTCTTATTAAAGACAAAGACAGGTTGCTGGAAGGAAAGAGTTTATAAAGCACTGGCTACAGAGTTATAGACACATCATAGATTTTATGAACCCACAGTAGGCGGTTCTTCACAGTCAGGACAGTGAGGTTGTGGAATGCACTGCCGGGTGATGTTGTGATGCTGATTCAGTTAATGACTATAAGAGGGACTTGGATGATTTCTTGGACAGACATAATATCAAAGGCTATTCTGATACTAAACTCTATAGTTAGTATAGATATGGGTATATAGAATTTATGTGAAAGTAGGTAGGGGTGTGTGTATGGATGCTGGGTAACTATGTATAACTATGTAACAGTGTACACAGAATGGCAACTAAGCTGATAAAGGGAATGGAGAATCTCAGCTATGAAGAAATACTGGTCAATTTGTGACCTAGACACATTTAAGAAGAGGGGATATAATTACTATGTATATAAATATAAAATGGATATATACATAATAACCTCTTTGATGCCTTATTCATCAGAAAGTTCCTTCAAAAGAAAACCATAAGGACACTATGACATCTGCTGACATTAGAATAATAAAGATTTCACCTTAAGGTCCCGAAAGGATTTTTTTTACAGTCAGACTAGTAAAGCTGTGAAATTCTCTATCTTAAAGGGATACTGTCATGGGAAAAAAACATTTTTTAATAGTGCTGCTCCAGCAGAATTCTGCACTGAAATCCATTTCTCAAAAGAGCAAACAGATTTTGTTATATTCAATTTTGAAATCTGACATGGGGCTAGACATTTTGTCAATTTCCCAGCTGCCCCAAGTCTTGTGACTTGTGCTCTGATAAACTTCAATCACTCTTTACTGCTGTTCTGCATGTTGGAGTGATATCACCCCCTCCCTTTCCCCCCCAGCAGCCAAACAAAAGAACAATGGGAAGGTAACCAGATAACAGCTCCCTAACACAAGATAACAGCTGCCTGGTAGATCTAAGAAAAACACTCAATAATAAAAACCCATGTCCCACTGAGACACATTCAGTTACATTGAGAAGGAAAAACAGCAGCCGGCCAGAAAGCATTTCTCTCCTAAAGTGCAGGCACAAGTCACATGACATGGGGCAGCTGGGAAATTGACAAAATGTCTAGCCCCATGTTAGATTTCAAAATTGAAACTGAAAATCAGTTTGCTCTTTTTAGAAATGGATTTCTGTGCAGAATTCTGCTGGAGCAGCACTATTAACTGCTTCATTTTGAAAAAAAATTTTTTTCCCATGACAGTATCCCTTTAAGCTGGCAGATACAAAAATAGACCATTTCAAGAAAGGGTTGGATACCTGAATACTGGGTGAGAAAATACTTTTGATATGAGCATTTATATTGATAGCAATAAGAGTGTCCTAAGGGAATGTTTCCCTTCTGAGGGGTCCTCTATATCTAGAAAATAAAAGCATTATACTTTGTGAATGAATTTCAGCCTTGACTAAACTGTTATTATGTTTTTATGATGATATGAATGTTGGTAAGTTTTTCCAGTCACTGGACTCCACAAACATCATTGTATGTTCTCCTGTTACTTGAATATTCTCTACAAAGCTCCACCATCACTTGAATGGTTTACACATACCTCCACCATCACATTCACATAACAACTAGGACCTGGGACCAAGTCAAACCAAAACTATGGCAGATTAATTTCATTATTCCCTTCCTTCATACACAAAATTCCACTTACATTGGGAGAGGGTTCCAACATGTTATCTCCATGCCAGCCAGAAATAGGTACGAAGGGGACAGTAGCTGGGTTGTAACCAATCTTCTTGATGTAGGCGCTGACCTCCTTGACAATCTCATCATAACGTTTCTCACTGTAGGGAGGCTCAGTGGAGTCCATTTTATTGATTCCCACGATGAGCTGTTTGACTCCAAGTGTGTAAGCCAGGAGGGCATGTTCACGAGTCTGTCCATTCTTGGAGATGCCAGCTTCAAACTCACCCACTCCAGCGGCCACTATCAGCACTGCACAGTCTGCCTGGGGAAGAGGAGAGGGATAGAAGTTAGAAACAAGGGACATCACAACCAGAAACAATTATCTCCCCCCCAACAGGGAAACCCTTCTCATTATATTATGATATTAGCCTTTGGTGGAGCTTTAGAACTTCCCATTGGAACCTTGGTAAGGACTTCTCTCCTCTTCCTCTTTCTCTCTTACCTGAGAGGTTCCAGTGATCATATTCTTGATAAAGTCTCTATGTCCTGGTGCATCAATGATGGTGATATAATATTTGTTTGTCTCAAACTTCCACAGGGAGATATCAATGGTGATTCCTCGCTCCCTCTCAGCCTTCAGTTTGTCCAAAACCCAAGCGTACTTAAAGGAACCTTTTCCCATCTAAAGAAATATATACAGATATGCTTGAAAGCTTAATAAGCATTGGACTTCGTTCTATACCTGAATGTTAACGCGGTTCTGGTGGTCACTTACACTTTTTGTTGAGAAACTTGAGTGGACGTTAACTTGACCAGGTTTGTTATAAAATAATATAAACGTTTTACTTTAACAAGTATCAGTAACTTATTGTTTAGTCCATCGGGGAATAAGAGTCTGACTGTAAGTGATATACTGATACAATGTAGCTTCAATTGTATCTACAACATGTAGTATTTAAATTGATTGATTTTAATTGTTGGGACAGGTGGTACTTATTGTCAACAACATCAAACAGTATCATTATCTTATTAACAGTGGTACGAAACAAGCCAAGACTTTATAAAAAATGTTATGCTCTTGAAATATTGCTATTTGCACTGCTACTGAGTTGTTACCATCACTGGTAATCAGGATTTGTGTGCATGCCAACAGGATCAGCAGACTACAAGCATCTGCATCATGCTATGTGCTGGATTGCACAGGATGACTTCCCCTTTAATAGTATCAGAAGGCTATAAGCACAGAAGGTTTAATTCGCATCAGCTGCACATAACTGACTGAAGGTGCATTTACCCTGAATGTTTAAGATCAGGAGGACAGTAGAAAGAAGGAGGGCAGTAGAACGTTACTCACAAGATGTCCATTTTTCAGCATGAGAGGACAACTTGCCCTCTGCACGCACACATAAAATGGAGTCTGCCAGCTCGCAGCAGCTATAATTAAATCCTGGCAGAGATTCTGACTCTCTCTCTCTCTCTCTCTCTCTCTCTCTCTCTCTCTCTCTCTCTCTCTCTCTCTCTCTCTCTCTCTCTCTCTCTCTCTCTCTCTCAGGCTTCCATTACCAGCTGATCTCAGATATCATTGGGACTTATCCTGCTGTTGAACAACACAAAGAAGTCTCCAGGGGAATTCATAAGAGCGTTACTGTTACTTCCCAAATTCACCCCCTAAAATGAACAATGAACACTATAGACTCCACAAACACAATGTATTCCTTTCAGCGGGTGGTGCCCCAACCCCGTGGCATAACTGAGCTCCACAAGTATAGTGACATTATTAGTACCCCCACTGGGACCTCTTTACTCCTGTGCCCTTTGAGGCCATGGAGTGCTCTTTGTATTGTTACACTCATTACCATACCCATTCTATGTAGGAGACATCACACATTACACAAGCAAGAAACTCAGTTTTTTGCTTTAAGATAACCACATTTTTAAGCCAGGGTTCCCCAAACTATTATACCTGTGACTATACTATAATACCTGTGAGCCACACTTAAATGTAAAAAGAGTTGGGGAGCAACACAAGCATTGAGTTCCTGGAGTTCCTGGCTATATGGTAGACCTTTTATGAACAGGCAGCCCCCAGCAGGCTCTTTATGGAAGGACACCAATTTTTTTCCTACTTGCCTCCAAGGAATTCAAAATTAAAAGAGAAGTAAAGCTCAACTAAAGAAATAGGGTAGAAATATTGCACTTTATGTTTTGGGCTTCTGTACCAATCCAAAGCAACACAACCCATAAGCAGTAAAGATCTGTGTCTGCAAAGATGCCCCAGTAGCTCCTCGTCTTCATTTCTGCTGATTCATTGCACATGCTCTGTGCTGCTGTCACTTACTGAGCTTAGGGACCCACTCACAATATACAGTACACATAGAATAGAAATGTCACAAAATAAGGCTGATTAGTAATTAATACAGATAATTACTACATGGCAGCACAGAAACCAGTTCAATTGGCATCAGAATTTTATAATCAGCCCTGTAGCATCAGCTTATATTACAGGGGAACCTCATTTTCTGCTGGATAATTAGTGACGAGCCCTAAGCTTAGCTTCTCAACAGCTGCTCAGAGCCCACTGAGCATGTGAGTGTCACAGACACTTTCCAAGATGGTGACCCCCCTGTGACAAGTTTGAAGTCCTGGATCATTGCTGCTATTGAGAAGCTGAAACTTTAGGCTGGTGCAATAAGTTCACTATATAAAATATGGCATTTTTAGCCATATTCATTGTTAGGGTTTAGTTCTCTTTTAGGGTAGGGACACACTGGGCGATTTGGGGAGATTTAGTCGCCTGGCGACTAATCGCCGCGACTTTCCACGACCAATCTTCCCCGAATGCCTCCCCTCACTCTGCGCCTGGATAAAATGAAAAATCGCCTGCGCTAATCACACGCGGCGATTTGTTTTCCGAAGTCGCCCGAAGTTTCCTCGTGAGGCAACTTCGGGCGATTTCGGAAAACGAATCGCCGTGTGTGATTAGCGCCGGCGACTTTTCATTTTATCCAGGCGCAGAGTGAGGGGAGGCATTCGGGGAGAAAAGTCGCTGCGATTAGTCGCCAGGCGACTAAATCTCCCCAAATCGCCTACCCTTAAGCTCCTTTATTAAAGCCACTGGGAGCAACATTCATGGGGTTGGTCATGAGCCACTGGTTTTGGACCACTGCTCTAAGCTATGGATTATGTAAATGACTTATGTTAGTACATTTGGATATCTTTTACGGCCTTAGAGCTGTGATATCTGGTTACCAATTCAAGAGCAGGACTATCCAACTATAGGCTGCAGATGCAGCCAAACATCGAATTTTATTGCCTACTACTAAAGAACTCCATACACATCTTTGTATGACATGACATTTCTAAATGGCATCCTCACACACAGAGGACAAATTTGGGTACTTGGGTTTGAGAAGAAGTCCTCACCTCAGCTGCTTCCTTCTCAAACTTCTCTATCGTCCTTTTGTCGATGCCTCCACACTTGTAGATCAGGTGGCCAGTGGTCGTGGACTTGCCAGAGTCCACGTGGCCAATGACCACGATGTTGATGTGTGTCTTCTCTTTCCCCATCCTCTTGGGGGTGACACTGCCGTGAGTGCAAGGAAGTCTGTGGAGAAGGAATGGAAAGAACATCACCCAGTCACAAGAGACAATGATAGGGAACAGTGCCAAGGTACCAAGCTAGGATAATGGGGCAATCACTGGCGTGATAGGAACTTACACTTAACTTAATAGCACCTGATTCAGCCTGTCACTGTCATATAATGTAGATACTTCCTTAAAGGGATTCTGTCATGAATTTTATGGTGTAGTATTTATTTCTAAATTACACTGTTTACACTGCAAATAATTCACTCTACAATATAACATTTCTTTCATGAAGAAGGTTTTTTTTAGCTATAATATTGGTGTGTAGGCAGCCATCTCAGGTCATTGTGCCTGGTCATGTGCTTTCAGAAAGAACCAACAAGGGTAGAACTGCTGGAACTGTTTTCAGGCTGTTGTTTCTCCAACTCAATGTAACTGAATGTGTCGCAGTGGGACCTGGATCTTAGATCTACCAGGCAGCTGTTATCTTGTGCTAGGGAGCTGTTATCAGTAACCTTCTCATTGTTCTGTTGTTAGGTTGTTGGGGGGAGGGGGAAAAGAGGGGGTGATTTCACTCCAGCTTGCAGTACAGCAGTAAAGAGTGACTAAAGTTTATCAGAGTCACATGACTGGGGGCAGCTGGGAAACTGAAAATATGTCTAGCCCCATGTCAGATTTCAAAATTAAATATAGAACAATCTGTTTGCCCTTTTGAGAAATGGATTTCAGTGGAGAATTCTGCTGGAACAGTACTATTAACTGATCTGTTAAAAAAAAAATTCCCATGACAGTATCCCTTTAACTTAACAATTGTTTTCATTGATGCCCAGTTGGGACATCACATTATAAACACACTGGACATGATTCTTATTGAGTTGGGGCACCAAGGCAGTAGGACTCTTCTGACTTTGACCATGACTCTATGCACTATATTAGTTGGATGATCAAAATTGTGGTAGTCATTTGGGTGTCATAACCACATAGGTCATTTGGTTGTAACCATGACAAAATCCCCTATTGTGAGCCAGTTGGTTGAACCCTGAGTCAGTTGGTTGTGCTGCAAAAGAACTCAGTTGTACTAGACAGCATGAGTAAGATGGTTTATCATGACTGTATCAAGTATATCTGCTTGCTGCCATGACTATTATGATACATTTTAGCATTAGTATTAGAGTGTTGTTGTTGTTGGTATGAGACCATGACATTGGTGACACCAGGACAATATGAGTTATTTGGTTTCACCCTAACATCATGTATCATTTGTAGGCACCACAACCTTAGCAGATGTTCAATATTTTGTGAATTTTATTGATTTGATGTTGACCTTTAACACTTTCAAATCAGGTGCAACAAACACAATTAGCCATTAAAGTGCATGAGCAGTAACAAAAAGCAAGTCAAGTTATTTCTAAAATCTTGCATGTTCTCAGATATAAACTTTTCAGAGGATCTGTTCCTGGTATTGACTACCCCTTAAGAAAATGAATCATTTCTACCAAGTATGAATGTTCTGCCTTTACAGAGGCTTCTGGGACTGGTCCTGCTGGATGTGAGTGAAAATCCCAATATGTCATTGTGTGCAGGCCAGTTATACAGATAGGTGTATGTGCAGGGAATTGTGTATGACTTTATAATACACAAAAGCCATGAATATCCTGTAAATTATATCCTTATAAACGGTGAGTTCTGATGTCATCAGTTATAAACGGAGAGTTCTGATGTCATTTCTGTCACATGACTCACTTAAATTTGTGTATTATAATAAATAAAGTACCCCCAGTTGCAAAATATGAGGATATTAGAAGTTACCTCGGAGTTCCATGATCTGTATAAAAACACTCGGCCTTCGGCCTCGTACTTTTATATGGTCATGCAACTCCTCGGTAACTTATAATATCCTTATATTTTACAAGAGGGGGTACTTTATTCACTATATACAGGTAGCTCACACATTTAAGACTCACATTGTATATAATTACTGTTACTGCAGATACAAAGCAAATCTGACTGGCACAGGGCAACTCTTACAATGGCCGACCTGTCTTCCACGGGCATTAATCATGTGACTTCCTTTCGGGCACAGGATCAGTCCAGCTTTAGCTTTAGCTAAAGCCCAGAATTAGTGTTGGATGCCAGTCTGTTGATCACTTCTGCTCTGCGCTAGCTGTGTGTAAGTGTCTGTACCCTATCCCTATGCACCACATTATGTGCATGTCTGTGTTCCTGCCCCCTGGCACTGTTTATTTGCATGTGCCTGTTCCCTGGTACTGTATATATCTGTGTGTGTCTGTCCAATGGCACTGCGTAATGCTATGTGTGTGTCTGTGCCCTGGCACTATGTACAGCTGCGAGTGCATTTGCATTCTGACACTGTTTATACCTGGGTATCAGTGTCTGGCTGTGCCCGCTCCCCTCCCATTCCTGCCTCCGATGGTTTTCACATTACGCCACACTCATGAGATACAATGTCCCTGTTATCGGAACAACTGAAAATGCTCCCTGCCCAGCAATGTCCTCTGTTCCCCTGCATGCCAATATATATATATATATATATATATATATATATATATATATATATATATATATATATATATTTTTTTTTTTTTTTTTTTTTTCCTTTTAAATATATATGTGTGTGTGTGTGTATTAAAAAAATACAGGGGGGAGGAAGGGGTTTGCCAAGGTGGGCACATAAGAGGTACAAACCAGATTTCAGCAAGGGTACAGGCAAGGTGATTACAGTGTGGGCACAACTAGACTTCCATGCAGGCCCCTACATGGCACATTAATAGCACAGGAGATAGAAGTGGTGGCAGAACATGGCACAGGGTGGGGCAGAAAGAAGGAGCAGAGAGGGCAGTATTTTCAAAAGGTATTAACCCTGCATATTAATTCTAAAGGCTGGGATAATATATCTCGGGGGGGGGCATGCAGGGAGATAAGGGGGGGGCATTCCTGGGTCCGGGGGTGTATAAACTTGGTCATGGAAGGGGCACCTCTTGGGTACCTAACAGACAGCTATGGGTAAAGTGTAATAAAGACAAATAGGGGGAGTGGTGCAGAGTGGGGTTATATTGAGGGATGGGAAGTAAGAAGCAAGGGGTTGCATAGAGAAGTAGGGGTACCATAGGGGAGAGATGGAAAGTGGGGCACCATGCAAAGGTCAGTAAGAAGGGGCGTTACACAGGGGGTAAGGGTAAAGTAGGGGCAAAGGTACCTATGGGGATGCTTCACACAGTGGGTAGGGACACCATGCAGGGAGTTGGTGGGATGGGGTAACTTACTGGGAGTGTGGGGAGCAATAGGGACACCCTAAAGAGGGTCGGGTACCAACCAGACATTTAGTAAGGGGAGCAGAAGGGCAGCGCTTAGCCTCTTACCTGCAGCCGAGCTCTCAGACAGCAGGGGCTGGCGGCTCCGGATCAGGCAGTTTTATTTCTCCGGGAGGGGTCCACCTATTGACGGCCCCGGCGCAATGCAGTCACCCCTGCAGCACAGCAATGCGGTACCGGGCTGGGGAGGGGGAGGAGGAGCACAGAGCGGAGGGAGGAGGAGGGGACAGCCCCGGGGATGAGCTCATGTCAACCGGGACATTCGCCTCTGTCATTACGTTATTGTGTGGATTACTCTTTGTATTGTGTGTGTGTGTATGACTTTGTGTCATTGTGTTATTGTGTGGATTAATTTTTGTATTCTGTGTGTGTGTGTGACTTTGTGTCATTGTGTTATTGTACCACTATGGGAGTGTGTAAGTGTATCAGTACTGTGCGTGACAGTCAATAATATATGTGTCATTGTATACATCATTATACCACTGTAACAGGATAAGTCAGTACAGTAAGGGAGACTAACCTGTCTGCAGTTGTAAATAAGTTGGGTTTTTATTGGGGGTAGGGGGGGTTAATGTAACTGTTTATGTTGTTGGGACATCAAAGCAGACAGTAACCCTTCCAACACTTTCTTATAATATTTTTCCCTATATAATAGGCACCTATCTAGTTCTATCAATTTCTATGTCTGTGCATAAATGAGAGCAGAGTAGGCAGTAACCCTTCCAACACTTGTTTCTATTGCTACCAATTTCTACTTCTGTAGGGAAATGAGAGAATAGAGCAGGCAGTAACCCTTCCAACACTTTCCCTTGTTTTTGTTCCTAATTAGGCACCTCTATTGGGACCATTTTCTACTTCTGTAGGTAAATGAGAGCCTTCCAACACTTGTCTCTGTCCCTTTATATTAGGTACCTATCTAGTCCCTTTATATTAGGTACCTATCTTGTACTACTAGACCCTATATCTGTAGGGGAAATGAGAACAGAGCAGTCAGTTACTCTTCCAACACTTTCCGTTTGTCTTTATCCCTAAATATTAAGCACCTATCTTGTGCTACCAATTTTTATTTCTGTAGGGAAATGAGAGCAGAGCAGGCAGTAACCCTTCCAACACTTAGCCTTGTTTTTTATCCCTATATATTACGCACCTATCATGTGCTACCAATTTCTATTTCTGTAGGGAAATGAGAGAGCAGGGCAGGCAGTAACCCTTAAATACCTTTTTCTTGTTTTTGTTCCTATATATTAGGCACCTATCTGTTGCTAACAGTTTCTAATTCTGTAGGGAAATGAGAGAATAGAGCAGGCAGTAACCTTTCCAACACTTTCCCTTGTTTTTGTCCCTATTTGGGAAACCTATCTATTGTGACCAATTTCTACTTCTGTAGAGAAATGAGAGCAGGCAGTAACCCTTCCAACACTTTCCCCTTGTCTTTGTCCCTATAAAAGCCACTTATATATGTGCTGGGTGTCCTCCTTTCTCTGTTCAGAACAATAAATACTTGGGAACCATTTAGTCTCAGGAGGGGCACGGTGGCCCAGATTTCTCTCTTTATGCTACTGCAAGTCTTTATACTTATCTGGATGAGCCACACAGTGTTGGACTGGGATGCCAGGGGCCCACCAGAAAACTTTAGGCTGAGGGCCCACATTCCAAACTATTATTCCTCCTCTCCTTACTCAACCTCTTTATTGTCCTAGTCTCTTTTCTCTACTTACTATACTCTATTCTTCCATTATTAAGCCTCTCTGTCCCCATAAAGAAATAGGGAATGACCATGAAATAGGCCAAATGGTTAGAAGCAAGAGGCCCACTGACACCTGGGCCCACTGGGAGTTTTCCTGGGCCAGTCCGACACTGGAGCCACATCTGATTGGCTACTACACATTCCCAAGAAAACATTACCCACGTATTTATCAAAGGATGAAAATAGGGGTGCCGCTTTAGACTTCATTTTCACACTTTGATAAATCCCTCCCAGAGAGTCTCCTGCATCCTTTCCTGTTGGTATTAGTAGAGAATGGAAAGCTGTATGACTGGGCACTACAAATACTCCCATGTGAATGTAGCAGTGATATACAAGAGGAGGCATCCACTAGAATCTAGACTGGTAACTCTTGTGGCCAGGGTGCTCACAGATGATTATTCTTACACTGTTTGTATTTACCCTCCCCCCTCCCAATGTCCAATATGTAGGGTTCTGATGGCAGTTTAGAAATAATTCTATGGGAACAAATATCTGCACTGGGCTGACAGCAAGTCTGACTTCACTTATTTGCAATGGTTTTGCTTGCTCTGCTTGAGCAACTCCTCCTTATCAGTCTTACTATCTTAGTTCAGTCTATCACAGGCAGCAGTGATGTAAGTGTATATAAGGTCAAACTGTATATATATAACATGTTTACCGAGAGACAAGTGCTCGAATTCCGATTCTCATTATTGTTTTACTATTCAGACCCTTCACCTATTCCTCCTTCAGTTTTACTGTTACATGAAAGCTTGGTTGCTGGGGTCAGTGAGCCTGACAACCAAAATTAAATGAAGCAGAAGATGAATAAATGAAGTTGACCACTATAAAAAAAATTAGGACCAATATACAGATTGCCATAGTCTCCACCAAACCAGTGTTGAACTTGTTCTTTACATTAAGATACCCAATCAGTGAAGTCACATTGCTCTTTTGATCTCCATGTCCAGCCTATCCTAATGCCTTATTCTCAGAGATAGGCGATAGCTGCTTTGTAATTGGCTCAGGCCTGTATCCACAACAATGGTTCTGTACAGCTGCCTTCTGGACTTGTCCCCACTCCTTCTGAACACCAGAGGGCAGTGTCTCACATTTTGTTATTTTTTTGTAAAGTGCTCATTCTACAATGGCCTGTGCATTGTATTGAATAGTTATTAAAATCATATAGTCATTGTAATTAGCAGTTATAATATATATAAAAGGAAATTAGTCAAAAGAAAAAAATGTTGCTTTACTAGACAGACCGATAGATGATAGATAGATAAATAGATACATAGATGGATAGAAAGACATGTTAGATTTTAAGGCTTTTATTATCTGGAAAAAGATATTCTTCTAATAAAAAAGAGACCATTAACAAATGCATCACATGAATCTCAGGATCTACCCTCCAAAATTGTGGCACATCCCTTATATTTTCAGCAAATATTTTTTATTCTGATGACAATATTTCTTTAAAGGATGCTTCTTGTTTTGTCCAGCAGGTGGCAGCCTCACTTAGCGTTACCAGGCAGCGTTGGTTGGCATGGGCAGCGCATGATCACATCGTGCTCACAATATGGTTCATGGGAGGTGGGTTATGGCTGCAGAATGAAAGCAGAAATGCCAATGACCCTAGTCCTGGGCTTTTTTTCTAATTCTGACTCAGATTACAGGGACACATGAGCTAAAGCAGGAGATGGTATTCTCCTTAGTGACAAAGAGCTGACTGGCATCTCTCATACATATTTACTGGCACTGCCCGGCTTATCGTGTATTTGGGAATTAGATCCTGAATGTTCCCTAATGCTAAGATTAGCTCCTCAGAGCCCTGAGCCAAACATGGAGTGTGGGGGGAAAAAAACTTTTCATTAGGTGAAACATATAGGGGTGTCAGTGAGATTTGGTATCTCCCTACAGAAAAAAAATTGTGCCACTAATCACAACATTACATGGCACATTGGCACATTAACTTAGAACCATCAGTATGCCCTGCATGTGAATGTTCTTTGAATCCTCATCTTGGAGACCCCACATAGGTCAGTAACAGAGAAATACCCCACGGACAACTGGAACAGAGTTTTATTTAGTAACTAACTTTATTCCCTAGGGATTTAGTCTAAGGCAGAACCAAAGTGCATCATAGGACAGAATTCAGAGACAGCTATCAGAGTCTGCGAATGCGATGCCTCACCTAGTGATGAAACCCATGGAGGAAATTCTCCTTAGAGAAGGAGATATAATAACTATCTCCTTCTCTAGGGCATCAGCAGTCAGAGAAAGGGACTGTAGAGACACTGTAAGTGAGAAAACTCAGACAAACCCTCTTCTAGGGCAGTATTACAGTCACTATAACATAGGGATGTACCACTATTTGGGATTTGGCTGAATCCCCGAATCCTTGGTGAAAGATTCGGCTGAATACTGATCCGAAACCTAATTTGCATAGGCAAATTAGGGTCAGGAAAGGAACAAGTGGGAAAAATTCTTCTTTTGTGATGAAAAGTGATGTGATTTCCTTACCCGCCCCTAATTTCATATTCAAATTAGGATTTGGCTCTGCCAGGCACAAGGATTCGTCAGAATCCGAATCCTGCTGAAAAAGTACTATTACACTAACATGGGCCTGACATTATATCCAGCAAACTGGGGCACTGAATCAGTCCTCCGACTCATATGAGCCTGGTACATCATATAAAGGCCAGGGGCCCCTCTATCAGTACTCACAATCAGACTGTAAGTTCTGCAGGGCAGGGAACTCCTTCCTACTGTCTCTCATGCTACATGGCACTTAAAGGGGTTCTTCACTTTTAAATTAACTTATAGCGTGATGTAGAGAGTGATATTCTGAGACAATTTGCAATTGGTTTTCATTTTTTTCATTTGCGGTTTTTGAGTTATTTCGCTTTTTATTCAGCAGCTCTCCAGTTTGCAGTTTTAGCAGTCTGGTTGCTAGGGTCCACATTACCCTAGCAACCATGCATTGATTTGAATAAGAGACTGGAATATGAATAGGAGAGGCTTGTTTAGAAAGATGAGTAATAAAAAGTAGCAATAACGATTTACATATAACATTTGTAGCCTTAAAGATCATTTGTTTCTATATGGGGTCAGTGATCCCCACCTGAAAACTGGAAAGAATCAGAGGAAGAATAATAAATCAGAAATAAATAATGACCAATTGAAAAGTTGCTTAGTATTGGGCATTCTATAACATACTAAAAGTTAACTTAAAGGTGAACCACCCCTTTAATCTCTATATATTTTTACTTATTAATAGGTGACTAAAAGTGACGTGATTTCCCTACTCGCCCTTAATCTACATATGCAAATTCGGATTCGGTTCGGCCAGGCACAAGGATTCGCCGAATCCAAATCCTGCTGAAAAAGGCGGAACCCTGGCCGAATCCCGAACCGAATCCTGGATTCGGTGCATCTCTACTTATTAATTGTATTTATTATAATATGAGCCTGCTACTGTGCCAGTTTTAACAGGAAGAGGAGCCAGAGATCTCATTGATACAACAGAAGGAGGTGTTGCAACATTACTCTCGTTTGCTTGGGCATGGGATTCCATACAGTGGGCACTGTTTCAGCCATAGGTACAAGTCAGATCTGAATATGCGCAGTGACCCTTAACTGATTTATTATACTGTATGTATTGATGAGGAGGCACCGAAAGGTGCAGTTGAACTTGTAGTTAATTACAAGCCTTGCTTCTTATATTCAGTGAGCTGAACTTCAGATATGTTTTTAGGAGGCTCCACTGAGCAAGGGCCCCTCTGGTTATAAATGAGTCCCACAGACAGCTGGTAGGAGGGTTGCACAGTCTAAGAAGTCTGAGTAGGTCCCAGAAGGACAAGGCAGGAGTCTGGCTTTGAGGTAATCACCTTTGTGCCACATTTGCTTTAGGGCAGAGGTCCCCAACCTTTTTTTTTTACCCGTGGGCCACAGTCAAATGTAAAAAGAGTTGGGGAGCAACACTAGCATGCAAAAAGTTCCTGATGGTGCCAAATAAGAGCTGTTATTGAGATATATTGGTAGCTTCTACATGGATTTGCAGCATTCAAAAGGCTCCGATGGAAGTACAAATAAATGTTGCCTCCAGGCCTAGATTTAAATAACAAGCACCTGCGTTGAGGTCAGTGAGAGCAACAGCCAAGGGGTCGGAGAGCAACATGTTACTCATGAGCCACTGGTTGGGGATTACTGCTTTAGAGAGAACAGAAAATCTGTGCAGTTTTTACTCTTTCCAGAGACAAAGACAAGACCCTCTGTACTCTCCCAATATCAATATATTAATGACATTAAGATATTCTGCACATTAAGCTACCAAATATGCCCTCCCTTTTAAACAAAACAGGGAATGTTTGACCATATATTAAAATATATTGCATCTGGCCAACTACGGCTGGCTCCCTTCCCCTCCTCACAATACCCCCAAGTGACCATTTTAAAGTGGCAGCTTGAATAGCGGCAGAGAAACCCTCTGCAGATGGAAGTGACATGGCAGCTCCCAATGCAGTGATGGTGTAATAAAACAGTGGGGGTCATTTATAAACAGTGGGCACATTTGCTCTTGGGCTGTAACCCATGACAACCAATCAGATGATAGCTTTCGGTGCTTAACCTGCAGCTGATGGAAAAAAGCTAACCAATGATTGGTTGCCATAGGTTACTGCCCAGGCGCAAATTTGCCCAGTGTTTATAAATGAGCCCCACTGTGTCACAAATCAGGGTCCATGAGTTGGGCAGCACTTATATAAATGTCTTACCCATAGGGTGTCTTGAGAGGGTGCATGAGAACCCCATGGTAGGGAGAGGGGCTACTGTAATACACAGTACCGCCCGGACCAGCAGTTCTCCATGAGCTGCCTGGAACCGGCTGAATTTTGATTTGCTGTTGCCATAGTAACAGAAGAAAAGCAGTCAGCCAAAGAAAGTATCAGAACCTGTTACTGTTTGCTGAGGTTTCTTATCCCCATTATGTGACAACAGATAATCACAGCTACATTTAAGACCCCCCCCCCTCCCAGCAGTCCCATAATAACATTTATCTCACTATATGCAACAGCAATTGGATCTCTGTAACCCTTTCATTCTCTGCTCCTTTTATAATGCCCGTCCCTTGCCAGATTATCTAAAATATCCCTATAAATAAAACTAACCAGATTAACCACTTGCCTGCCATGCATATCCACATTATGTCTGGAAAGAACATTTAAAACAAAGGAAGTGGATCCAGCTCTAAATTTACCAAAGAAAGTATCAGAACCTGTTACTGTTCGCTGAGCTTTCTTATACCCAGTATGTGACAACAGATAATCACAGCTTCCATAAAAACATGTATGTAAGACGCCCCCAGCCAAACATATATTTAAGGGGCCCTGCAGTCCCATAATAACATTAATCTCACTATATGCAACAGCAATTGGATCTCTGTAGCCCTTTCATTCTCTGCTCCTCTTTTAATGCCCATCCCTTGCCAGATCACCTAAAGTACACCAATACATAAAATGTTAGCATCTGCCATTTAAGTGCTATTGCCAGTATTTATATTGCTCAGTGTTTTTACAGGTTGAAAATCCCATCAGTTAAAAAAACCATTAACATGTTGATGCATTCTCCACCTGCATAATAACCTGACCATTGACCAGATCGACGCCTAGAGCAGTGTTCTCCAACCAATGACTCGCCAGTAACATGTTGCTCACCAGCCTCTTGGATGTTTTCTCCCAGTGGCCTAAAAGCATGTGCTTATTTTAGAATTCTTGGCTTGGAGGCATGTTTGTGTTGCATAAAACCAGGTGCACTGCCAAAAAATCCAATCCTAGCCCTTATTTGGCACACCCTGGAACTATTTTCATGCTTGTGTCGCTCCCTGACATTTTTTACATTTGAATGTGGCTCACTGGTAAAAAAAAGGTTAGGGACCCCTGGCCTACATCATTGCTAGTTAAAATCAGTCAGAGATCCTCTCCTTTATTGCCTAAATAAACAGATCTCACCCAGGACTGGATTTACATAGCGGGTGCCCCTAGGCCAGCTGCCATTCATCACCCCTGCCCCCTTCATTTGTGCACACGCACACATTTTTATCATCAGGTCAGGAGCACTGGGGATTGGTGCATGGGAAATTAAAAAACTATTGTATCTCGTGATCAGCCCCAGAGCTTCCGAACCAATGCGGGTATGGATGGGCTTCCTGCCGACCCTTAAAATCCTGCTGCCATAGGTTCGGGCCTTGGTGGCCTTTCCACACATCCAGGCCTGATCTCACCGTGTATATTGAGCTAAAAAATATATTTTAAATGTTTTCCTTCCTCTCCAAAATGGAACATTGTGGATATAAAATGAATCAAGTGGGGCAGACCCATAAGCTCTAACACTGGGGTACTAAACTGCTTCATAAAAGCCCCCAACCACAGACTTCTGTATCAATAAACAGCCTATAGAGCAGGGACTCCCAGCCTTTTTTTACCTGTGAGCCACATTCAAATGTAAAAAAAAGTTGGAGGGCAACATAAGCATGAAAAAAGTTTCTGGGGATGTCAAATATGGGCTGTGATTGGCCATTTATAAGTCCCATTGAGGACTGGCAGCCTACAGGAGGCTCTGCAACCAAAACTTGTGTCGAAGCCTGGAATTCAAAAATAAGCCCCTGCTTTGAGGCCCCTGGGAGCAAAATCCAATGTGTTAGTGAGCAACACGTTCCTCACGTACGACTGGTTAGGGATCACTGCTACTTATATACAGATGCTGGACAATATTTTCTGATTTATAATTGGACCAAAGGTGGTCATACAAAGGCAGATTTTGTTGTGTGAAATGACCAATTTCAGTACAATCCGATTAAAATAATTTAGGATTGTTCAGAAATGGATCGTCCAAAAAGTTGATCGAATGGGTTTCAATATTTTAGTCGTGGAGCAATGAAATCGGTCAGTGGATGGGACAATCAGATAATCATTGTTAAACAAACGTTCACTGTGCATGCCTTTGTTTTGAAGGGTTGGGTTAAAAGCAAAAGTTATCAAAAGCCATCATTTAATACATGTATGATTTGCAGCCAATATGACAAAATTCTTCTCGCAATATCATTAACCATTTGTTAAAAAGGTTGCTCAGCTGATAAGATCCACAGGTGACAAAATCTGCCTGTGGATTGCCAGCAGGTCCGGACTGAGAATTTAAATAGGCCCTGGCATTTCAGGTACACAGAGGCCCAATCAGCCCACACAGAGGCCCAAACAGACCCCACCAGCCCACTAAATACTGACTTTCTATGGGACCTAACCTTATAGCAGCCCCTCTGGCATTTGCCAGAACCCACAGATTGCCAGTCCAGGCCTGATTGCCAGCTTTAAGCTGGCCATAGATGAGCAGAATGATGGGTCAGTGCCCTTTCCCAACCTGCCACTAACCATTCAGATAAATAAAGCAGCAAAGAGAACAAACCAGCCCGTCACAGCAATCGTGCGAAAGTATGCCCGACAAATTCTACTGGGAAGCTCACAGCGATATCGTCAGATCGCCAATACATGCAGAGATATTATCGTCTGCCGACAAAAATCTTTTAACCTGCCCGATCGTCCAAACAACCGATCTCCATGGACGAAAAATGTCGGGACTCTCCACACGGTCTGAAAATCGTACAAATCCTAGCTCGGATCTTTGCGTCTATGGCCAGCTTTAGACTTGAGGTAGAATGCAAGCTCTGCAGGACAGAACTTGACTTGGTAAGTCACACCCCCTGGCATGTGCAAGTACACTAAGGCCCTAACTGGCAACACAGATTTAAAGTAAAGCTTTAGCAACTGAACAGCCAGTGTGGGCTGGATTATATTTTGGGATTGAGGGGTGAAACACAGACCCACCCAATTGTAAAGAATATAAACTCCATGGGATAGTGATATTCAGATCTTGCCATAATTATGGGCTCTATGCGACAAACGGCAGGGCGACAATTCAGCGACTCAGAAAAGGAACTGATACATAATTGTTTCGCCCGGAAACACTCAAACATTGTGTGTAACATTGTGTCGCACTAACAGCTTTGTCTCTGCTGCATCTCTCCCTGACTAATCTATCCCCGCCCCCTCAGACTCAGGCCCCTCCCCTTATGCGTCCGACACTATATAGTCGCAGCCTGAGCCGCTTTCCTCAGAATACTCTCAGTGATCTAATCGCGTGTCGTGGAGACAACTCCCAGCTTCTCCTTTACAAATGGGCCCCGTCGCCTAGCGTCTCACCCCCCTTGAGCCGGGCTCCTGAGGACCAATAAGTCGGAATACAGGTAGGGGGCTTTTTGGCAGGGATGGGGTCTTGTTAACCCTTAGTGTTTTCCAGGATTGGGCTGAGATTTAACCCAGGGCTTTCAGACCCTACTGTGTTTGTCGGTATGTCATTGTGGGGGGCTCACTTCGTGGCATGTTGGCATTCTTACTTCTCTCTAGATTGTCAGCTCTTGAGACTGATTCTGGTATAAAGGCTGACTTACCATCCTCCTTTCATCAGCACGTGTTTGTTACTTTGTGTCATTAGGGATACCCCTTACAGCTACAAACTCAACCTTTTGATTGTCGGCTCTGTTGGTTCATGTGAGTAAAACTCCATTATTCGTGTTATTAATGCCTTCATGGGTCGCCAGCCTGTGTTGCTCATAGCTGGTGAACTACAAACCCCAGCATTACCTACCAGATTATGGCTTTCAGTCAAAATGACAGATTCACTTAAACTGGAGTTGCGCCCCCCCCCCCCCCATGCTCTATTAATACTCAACTTTCTGGCTGGACACAATGTCGGACTGGCCCACCGGGATACTAGAAAAACTACTGGTGGGCTTCTTGCTGCTAAATATATGGTTTATTTCATGGTCATAACCTATTTCTATGAGAACAAAGAGGCTAAATACTGTAGCTGGAAAAAATAGTATATAAATAAAAGAGAATTGAGGTTGAGTGAGGAGAGGAAGAATAATAGTACTGAGAGTGGCCCCTGGTTTTAAGGGTTTTGGGTGGGCCCATTGTGTCCCAGACCGACATTGACTGGACATATTCTAAACTGGAAGCTGTATGGCACTGTGTTGGCGAGTGGCGTAACTACCGGGGATGCGATTGGGCCAGGGCCCGCACCCCCTCAGGGCCCCCGGCAGCTCACGAGCCACGATTCCCGAGCGGTTCCGGGAGTACAGAGGGGGGTGGGGGACCGGCAGCGCGTCCGGCGCCAGGGCCCGCCCCCCCTCTAGTTACGTCACTGGTGTTGGCAAGGGTGTTCTCAAATAGTTATGTACTCTGTGTCAGACTGGGACACCAGGGGCCCACCCAAAAACCTTAGACCAGGGGCCCACCAAGAAATTTTAGACCAGGGGCCACTCTCGGTACTATTATTCTTCCTCTCCTCACTCAACCTCTATTCCCTTAGTCTTTTAGTTTACATACTATAACCTATTATTCCATCTATTTAGCCTCTTTGTTCTCATATAAACAGGGAATGGTCATGAAATAGGCCAAATGTTTAGCAGCACAAGAGCCCACTGACACCTGGTCCCACTGGGAGTTTTCCTGGTATCCGTTTGGCCAGTCGGACACTATATGTACTTACAGTGGGACTGGGCTGCAGAGCTTATGCTCCAATATTCTGTATACAAATCAAATTATAAGCACGTTTTGCTGTGTGTGTGCCATCTGAATACCTTTATATTATCATAATATTCTGTATACAAATAACTGGCACCTCTTGCTTATACTGTACATTACCAGGCTGCATTGTTCTTTCCCATACTTCCATTTTGTGTATTAATATTGCACTAGCATATAGAGTAGTGCAGTACAAGTGACACTATTTAGGCCCCGGGGCACTGGCTATGTTAGAAATAATCTCCATGTAGCCTGCCCATTTTTATCTGCATACGAGTGCCAGTTTGTTGCCTTTCCCCTGGCATATTGCTGACATATAGGGTATTGGGAAATGCAACCTCCTTAGGCAGGGAAGAGGTTAATGTAGCAGTGGAGCCTGTTGTCCCTCAGACAGCTGTTTGTGCAATTGCAGGGGGGGGGAGAGGAAAGGGAGGGGGTGATATGGTGGAGCTGGTTCAAACCAGTTCTCCTAGTGCAGAAGAGCTAAAACCACTTTAACCCTTGCACTTCTGGCTGCTCTGTTCATACAGACAATTTATATTTGGTTTCTCTGGTATTAACTGTGCATATGACTTTCTGTTCGGTTTTCAGCCTTCTGAAACCTGAACAATAGTCTGGCCAATACATGAAATAATTAAATACTTTAGCATTATTATTATTATTATTATTATTAATTTTTTATTATCATTACAGAAAAAGCAAATCAATCAAAAATAAGATTTTATTTTTTCTAAATTAGCATTGCTGTATTTTAGAGCTTTCTGGAGAAGTGATTTCTGTATAGTAGATCTCATACCTGTACTTAAAGGATTGGGCTTACTCATCAAGCGGCATATAGATAGGGTTGCCACCTGTGTGGTTTTGACCTGGGCATCAACACTTTAAAACATTGCCAGTAGCACCTAAGTGATGCAATAGACTCACCCGGTGTCATAACTCCACCAACATTATTGTGCCATCCTCTGATGTCATAATACCTGTTCCTACATCACTGTCCCAACCCAATGCCATCTGCCCTGTCTCCCCGTGTTCGGGTTTTGCCATCAGCAAAGGTAGCAACCATAGATGAACCTTCCCCCCCCTGCTCCTTTGCTTCTTTATACCCTCCCTGTTAAAGCCATTACTGTTAACTGAACTTCCATGTATGCTCCTTGGAGGCATTGAGAGTCTTGGGCACCAGTATTTGGAAAAGGGACCCGGCTTGACCCCTGTATTATGCACAATAAGCAAAGAAATTCCAAGTTCCGCCCCTGTGCATAAAAATAATCTTCCTGACACAGTGGGTTTAACAATTAATCTCATTATGTAACTCCCTAACAAGGAGCAGAGGAATCCTTGTGGCCACTTTAATGCATCACCTCCATTTAGGGTTACCACATGGCTGGTATTTTACCGACCTGGCCTGTAAAAATTGTGCTTTATGCCAATGTTATTAATGGGGGGAAAAAATAGCAACAATATAGCAAGGCTGGTATATTTTTTTTTTTAAAGGTGGCAACCCTACCCCCATTACCCCTACATGACTTGTGCAGTGACTCCGAAACCCTAAAGTATTTCTTCTTCCAGCCCTGTGAGCATGTTTTGATTATTTTATTTAAAAACAACAAAAAGGGAAAAAAAAGCTTCAATTTTGCCCAATGTGCATAAAAACACAGAGGGGGTGACATTAGACTCAACTTAGGAAAGATGTGATCCCAAAAATCGCCCCTACACCCGCCCTAATGGCCCGCAATATAATCGTTTAACCTCTCCTTTGCCACAGCTAAAGGCTTTCAAGAGCGAGACCGGTTTTCCAGACTTGTCTCTTTACCTAGGATGCACTCCCATTGATAAAACCAGATACTACACTGAATCTTTGCCAAAAGGTGACAACACTTGTGTTTTATGGAGGGTTAAACAGACTGTGTGTGTGTGTTTCCAGACTCCATACATTTTTGGGGCATAGATAGGGGTGTAATGAATTCCATAGCAGCATTTACAGATTGTCTCCAGCTCTCAATTTCTTTGGATGCCTTTCCTAGTGGAAGATTGTAAGTAGTTGCTGATCATCAGAGAAATTGCAACTGGACACATACTTTTTTTAATAAAGGGTCACCATTTATATGCAGCAGATTGAGACAAGATCCCCTTAGCTATCTTTTTTTAAGTTTCTTCTATTTATCTTCTTATGTGTCGTTCACAACACTCCTGGTTGCTAGGGTATGTCGGGGCCCTAGCAACCATGCTACTGCTTAAGTTCTTTTGCTACAACAGGGGTCCTCAACCTTTTTTACTTGTGAGACACATTTAAAAAGAAAGAGTTGGAGAGCAACACAAGCGAGAAAGTCAAATAAGGGCTGCTATTGGCTGTTTGGTAGCCCTATATACACTGGAAGCCTACAGGAGAGTCTGTTTGGCAGTACACCTGGCTTTTATACAACCAAAACTTTCCTTCAAGCCTGGATTTCAAGAAAAGCACCTGCTTTGAGGCCATTGGGAGCAACACCCAAGGGGTTAGAAAGCAACATGTTGCTCGCGAACTACTGGTTGGGGACCACTGTGCTACAGAATTATTTGTTGGAATACATTTATGGGCATTATATAAGTGAGGAGTGTATAACTGATCATAAATGCAGCCAACAGCCCCCTCTACATCAGAACCCAGCTTTAACTGGCTCTATGGCTTTAAATGGCCATGTTTGGATCAGCAGGATAGGATGTGACTGTACCGGAACAGAATCTTAATAGACCTGCTTTGGACTGGACCTACAGTGTCTGAGGGTGATAGTATTATGAAAAGTTAAAGTACAGCTTAATACCCTAGTGCTGTTATCGGTACTCATTACAGGAGGACATTGATGTGGCCCCAGTAGGCCCCTCCCTGCGCATACATAATCACATAATTATCTTGTTGACACTGAGAAAAATGTTCTTTTTCTGTTTTGCTGGGACCCATGCAGTGAGTATAAAAACAGGCTTTATCACTATAAACAGGATTGTTCTGGACCTAGGGAGCAAGATGTGAGGCCCGTTTTACTATTCAGCCAGCAGCCCTACACAGGTCATCCTGGGGTATGAGAGTTCTGATCAGTTGTGCGAGTTCTGATCAGTTATTCACCCTGTACAGGTCAGCATGTTGGTTGTAATGTCTTGTCTCCATATTAAGCTGCTGATGTGGGTCTTTCTAATTCTAGAGCATTGGTTCTGGTTGTCCTATCTGGCTTCTGTCGTCGTTCCTCCTCTACCCCCCCCCTCCCCATTCCTTTGAGATGGGTTATATAACGGCTGACCTTGCCCTCTCTGGACACCAGCTCAGCTGATTGTTCTGTAACTAGATTGTGGACACAAGCCCTCAGGCCAGGGAGTGGGCACACTGGGGAACTGCTATTGTTGCTTGCAGGGATTTCCCAAACTTCAAATGTGTCTTGAGATTATATGGAGTGGCTGCCTACATTACACTGCATTAAATGCTCATGAACAAGCCAGACAGAACTCAAAAAATGAAGGCAATCCATTAAAGGTTCTTCACACAAGTCAAGGGGGTATGAAAATGTATGGGTCTGTAGTGATGTTCCATACTGTTTTGTGTCTCGCTGTGTATATGTAGATGTGTTTTCTCCTGCTTGACCACCTTCCTCTTTGCTTTCAGGGTTTTTCATCATCTTGAGTACAAAAAAAGGTTTTCAACATGGCTGCCATTCCATCCAGTGGTTCACTTGTCGCAACCCATGATTATTACCGCAGTGAGTATCCTGGGTGGCCAGTTCTCTGCCATGTTCTTGTATGAAATGGAGTGGGCAATTGGCAGTCGTAACATGGCTAACTGAGATCCTATTGAATCGGGGTAGAACATTTAAAGGGATTCTGTCATGATTTTTATGGTGTAGTTTATTTCTAAATAACACGGTTTCAAATAATTCAATCTACCATATAAAATTTCATTCCTGAACCATTTTTTAAAGCTGTAATAGTGTATGCAGCCATCTGGGGTCATTGTACCTGATCCTGTGCTTTCAGAAAGAGTCTGCACTTGACAATGGAACTGCTTTCAGATAAGCGATTGTTTTTAGTGCTCAATGTAACTAAGAGTGCTATTCTCATCTACCACAGCAATGCAGGTGTCTGTGAGCTATTATCTGCTTACCTTCTTGCATTTTATTTATTTTTGTCTGCTAGGGGAAAGTGAGGGGTTGACATCACTCCAACTTTCAGTAAAGCGTGACTGAAGTTTATCGCAGCACAAGTCACATGACTGAGGCACCAGGGAAACTGACAACATGCCTAGTCAGATTTCAAAATAAATGTAAAATAATTCTGTTTGCTGTTTGTGGAAAATGGATTTCCATGCAGAATTGTTAGTGCAGAACTATAAACAGATACATTTTTGAAAAAAAAAAAAAGTTTTCTCGTGACCAAATCCCTTTTAAATGCTAGACTAACAGATGGGCTCCTACTTACTGTAAGAACATTAACTAGTTGGGGCTAACTCCAACATAACAAAACATCACGTGAGTTTAGCACCATGAGGCCAAAGGTTTGCTCTTTGTGTGCTCACAGCTCAGTAGGCTTTATTTTTTTGGAATTATTCAACAAAAGCCCATAGCATAAACAATTCCCCCACATTACAACCATGTGAGGTGCTGGCTTTTTCAACAGAATGGCTGTTCAACATCTCTGTACTGTTTAATTTCATCCCATAATACTTCTCGAATCCTGAGCTTTGTTACCATGGTTTGCATTCTACACCAATAGTGTTTATTTTATTTATTTATTTATTTATTTATTTTAATATAAAGATAATAATCATTTAGCCATGTTGACTGGGACAGATCCAGGCCTGGACTGAGATTCAAAATAGGCCCTGGCATTTCAGGTACACAGAGGCCCAAACAGGCCACACAGCAGCCCAAACAGCCTCCCACCAACCCAATATATAGTGACTGTCTATGGCAACTTAAAGCAGCCCCTCTGGCATTTGCTAGAACCCACAGATTGCCAGTCCGGGCCTGGACAGATCTACTGGGGTATGGGAGTTATTTGTCTTAAGCTTTTTTTTTTTTTTGCAGGACGCTTGGGATCCACTTCCAGCAACAGCTCATGTGGGAGTGTGGACTACTCTGGAGAAGTCATCCCTCACCACCCAGGTAGTTATAACTGTCCTTTATGGACCCCCATTCAGTATGGCAACTTGCTGACCCCGTTCCTGTGTCTTAATTCACAAACCCAACCTCTGCTTCTAGGTTGAAACTGCACATCTCAGCTGATGAGGGTTCAATGATAGAGACTAGAGTGGTGGTCCTAGTGTTCCAGAGAAGACTAGTTTTGGAATGACGGCTCCTGTTCCTCACTTGTTCTTTGTTCAACAGGTCTCCCGAAATCTGATCCTGGTCACTGGTGGGCCAGCTTCTTCTTTGGAAAACCCACCCATCCTGTCATGACAACGGTTTCAGAGTCCCCTGAGAAGTGAGTATAGGAACACTTGTTGTTTGTACCCTGGACCTATAGCAGGGTGACTGTTGCCCCAACATTTCTACATTCCATTCCAACATTATGAGCATAGTCTCAAATGTTGGCCCAGAAAGCAAGGCTTGAATTTCTGTCCTTAGTTAAGACTGGGTTTGTGTTAAACTGGTGGTATCTACAATACTAATTCCTTCTCTCTCTCTCTCTCTCTCTCTCTCTCTCTCTCTCTCTCTCTCTCTCTCTCTCTCTCTCTCTCTCTCTCTCTCTCTCTCTCTCTCTCTCTCTCTCTCTCTCTCTCTCTCTCTCTCTCTCTCTCTCTCTCTCTCTCTCTCTCTCTCTCTCTCTCTCTCTCTCTCTCTCTCTCTCTCTTTTTCTCTCTCTCTCTCTCTCTCTTTTTCTTTCTCTCTCTCTCTCTCTTTTTCTTTCTCTCTCTCTCTCTCTTTTTCTTTCTCTCTCTCTCTCTCTTTTTCTTTCTCTCTCTCTCTCTCTCTTTTTCTTTCTCTCTCTCTCTCTCTCTTTTTCTTTCTCTCTCTCTCTCTCTCTCTCTTTCTTTCTCTCTTTCTCTCTCTCCAGCTCAGGAAGTTTCCGTATCACCAGTGGACTGGTTCCATGCGGTCTGGTTCAGGAGTCTGTGCTGAAGCAAAAAGTTGGTGACACAAAGTCTGACTCCAGCCCCTCTGCCTGAAGCACCAATCATTCCCTCCTCACATGGACGACGCTAGGTGGCGGAGCCCACCCCTGCCCCCTCCCCCATAGGCCGCCCAACAAGTAGATTTAGTTTTAAATTTTTTTTTTCTTTTAATATAAAAATAAAATGTAAAAAAACAAAACCGTTTTTACCACATTTCGTAACAATGGAACATTCTTTATTAGTTTGCTCTCTTGCCTTATACCTTTTTTATTTTGTATTTGTCTAATAAACTTGGGCAGCCTGAAAAATGATTCTGTGGTCCTGGCAGATTTGTGCAGTTTATCCTTCTGGTGAGGAGACTCTTAGAACTATCCTTCTCTATGTAATAATACAGAGTATTTTCTGGCGGCTCAAACACTTGTGATTGCCTGACCAGTGTATTGGGGAAAAAATGATGGTCTAGAGCGGGGGTCCCCAGGCTTCTGTATTCGGCCGATCTTTTGTGAAGGATTCGGGGGTTCGGCCAAATCCGAAATAGTGGATTCGGTGCATCCCTAATTAAGAGACCACCCATTGATCATGGAATCAGACCACGCACCCCCAGGAGTCCTCAAACTGATATTATTGGCTTCTTATCAAACATAATTCTCTAAGAACTTTAGACAAGCTGAAAGTTAGAAATGTTATTATGCAATGTTGAAATAACTACCGAAATCTTTATCAATTTTTTTTTTTTAAAGATCTCTATTTTGGAAACAAAGATTTTTACTATACATAAAAACCAGTTTAAAAAAAAAAGGACCTGCTTTGAGGCCACTGGCAGCAACATCCAAGGGATCGGTCAGCAACATGTTGCTCACTAGCCACAGGTTGGGGACCACTGGTCTAGAGGCATGACATTAATTTAACTTTTTTGAAAAATGAAATACTGGGAGAGGGTAGAATCATTCCATTGCAACCATTCTCTCAAGAAAACTTGAGCTGTTCATGATATTTGGACCAGCAATATTTTGGCCAAACCAGGCAAGATGGCTTTATTGGTAATCTTGCGGAAACTAGTGTATTTTTAGCATGGGTGGCTGACTAAAACCATTCCCTCACTATATTGTCTGAGGAACACAATTTGGCACCATCCTCTGATATGTGTAAAAACAAATGTTCGAGAAATACTGGAGTGGCTGGATCAAAACCGAGAAATAATAAATGCAGAGGTTCTTGCTAAACTGATTTTAAGTGCTCACTTAGTGTGCTTGCTCATGGAGTACTCATAGGAACTATAGCATTGGGGCGACTGTTACCCTAATGTTTATCTGTAACCTTGGGGGTCCAGCCTGGAGGCCATTTAGGATGAGTGCTTATTGGTGTGTTGGGTAATTCTATAGCTTTGTAATGTGCTACCTTATTTAAATGCCCTCTAAAGGGTAAATGCAAGTCCCTGCCAGCTCCATGCTTGCCAGGCTGCTAGGTTCCTTCTTTGTCTTGATGTGAGTGCCAATGGGAAGAACATGTTTGTGCAGAGAGAACAAGGCCATCTGCAATAGTTTCCCAAAACAAACAAGCAAGATAATGATTAAATGTAAAAACATCTCACCTGCTCTTTAAGTTTCCAACTTGACTTTGGCCCCAGGAGTGTAACTACAGAGGAAGCAGACCTTGGAGGTGCAGGAGGTATAAGGGCCCCAGGAGGCTCTATTTCATGTAAAATTTCAATACATATTGGTAAAGCCTCTAGACATTTTGGGGGCCTGAAAAATAACTTGCTATGGGGGTCTAGTAATATCTAGTTATGCCACTGTTTGACCCCTACATCTCCTCCAAGCTTGTCTCTGGGACAACCTGCTCCAGCGTGTGAGTTAAAGGGCATGTAATGGCAAAAAAATAAAATCCCATTTTTACTTAAATGAGAAACTTTTCTCCAATATATTTTAATTAAAAAATGTGTACCATTTTTATAAGAAACGGGACTGTATGCAGTGAAATTCTCCCTTCGTTTACTGCTGTGGATAGGAATTAGACGGTCCCTAACTGCTGGGCAGGGAAACCATCATACTTATGAACATCAGGGGGAGCCCCCGCCTTACTTCCCAGCCATACAGAACTCAAGCAGCTTTGTTTGTTTCCCTGTAGAGCAGTCGGCGACTATGTAGAGATTTGTATTGGATTTTATTTTTGCCTTTACATCCCTTTTACTGTTTCCAACTCCAGCTGTAGGGACAAAGATCATGGAGCTAGATTTAAACTTTTAAAACTGGGATTCTATTTGGAGGATTATTTTGCTGCAGCCACTGGTTCTGCAGATTCCACATTAGATTACATGTCAACACAGGACCCAGTGCAATCTGTATATTCTGATTATTAATCAGTCTTGCTGTATCGGCTTCTGGCAGGTATTATTTGACTTGTGCTGTTTTGATAATTTATGACGATCCCTAAGCAGCCCAGACCACACTGAGCATGTGCACAGTCTTGCAAAGATGTTTAACAAAATGACAAGATGGTGATCCCCTGTGGCCAACCATGAAAGCATAAATCATTTGTTTGATTAGGCTGGTGATGCATGTTTATGTTTAGTATACAAAATACAGCATTTCTAGCCTTATTCTATTTTAGACCATTTTTCTTGGCTTTTCTTTAGATTAGGCCCTGGTCTCAATGATTAGGCCTTTTTACCCAAAACATTGTTGGACTGCACCTCCAAGCTTTCTTCAACAAATAATTAAGAGTTAAGGAATACTGGTAGTTGTCCAACAATATTTGGGGACCCAGTTAAGAAACAGACCCTAAAATTTGCAGTAAATGTGTGCCTGTGTTGCCATCCTTTTATCATCCCAAAGGGCAATGACATAAGATGGAGATTTATCACCCGCTTTAAAAAAAAATATATAAAAACTCTACTACAGATGTCAGAGATGATTGAAACAGCCAAAGTGTTGGGGGGATTGTTACCAGGGACTCAAGTCCCCTTTTAACTGTTTCAGCACAGTCCAGTTGCTTCGGAAAGAATTCAGGTCAGCAGCTAAAATTACACAAACCTGAGTTGGGAATATAGGTCACATGTACAAAAAATAATATGATCTTTTGTATTCACTACTACAAACAACTCAGTGACCCGGGTCACTACAGCACCCAGCTGGTATCACAAACACTGTGTGCCCTACGCGTCCTTTTTCTCTCTGTATTATAATGAAATCCCTGGCAAGCTCCTAAACTGAAAGAGAACAACTTAGCCCAAAAAGATCACAATCCATTCACATAAATTAGCTATGAATGAATATATTGAGTTCATGTATTAAAACCATCTTGCCCCTCAGCCTTAATGGGGACCTTGGAATCCCAGAGTACATATTCTACAGTGTAGAGCGAGAGGCAGCAATATGATGCTTAGGAGTCATAACCAATCACACATTTGCCCTGATGGCCTCATTTAAAGGGATACCGTCATGGAAAAAAAATATTTTTTCAAAATGAATCAGTGATTAGTGCTGCTCCAGCAGAATTCTGCACTGAAATCCATTTCTCAAAAGAGCAAACAGATTTTTTTATATTCAATTTTGAAATCTGATATGGGGCTAGACATATTGTCAATTTCCCAGCTGCCCCAAGTCATGTGACTTGTGCTCTGATAAACTTCAATCACTCTTTACTGCTGTACTGCAAGTTGGAGTGATATCACTCCCTCCCTTTCCCCCCCCCAGCAGCCAAATAAAAGAACAATGGGAAGGTAACTAGATAACAGCTCCCTAACACAAGATAACAGCTGCCTCGTAGATCTAAGAACAACACTCAACAGTAAAAACCCATGTCTCACTGAGACACATTCAGTTACATTGAGAAGGAAAAACAGCAGCCTGCCAGAAAGCATTTCTCTCCTAAAGTGCAGGCACAAGTCACATGACAAGGGGCAGCTGGGAAATTGAAAAAATGTCTAGCCCCATGTCAGATTTCAAAATTAAATATAAAAAAATCTGTTTGCTCTTTTGAGAAATGGATTTCAGTGCAGTATTCTGCTGGAGTAGCACTATTAACTGATGCGTTTTGAAAAAAACACGTTTTCCGATGACAGGATCCCTTTAATAACTTTAATTGATTAATTCCTTTAACGTGTGCGTGTGTGTGTAAGAGTGTAATTATTTACCAATGCAAAACATTGCCTACAAGGAGAATAATTAGAAAGAATTCTAATTCTGTAATATGCTAAAACTGATTGTGAATGAACTTCCCCTTTAACTAACAGGCCATTCCCTTAGTCCCTGCAGTGTTTCTGTAAAGAGCTGTTCCCTTGTTTTCCCTGTAGTCCTGATTCTGGGCCAATCCGTTTCTTGCAGCAATAAACACAATTAACTTGTTTGTCGTTGGGCAGAACAACTGTACAGGGCAGAACACTGTTTAGCAAACATGGCCCGAGGCCTCAGTCTGTCCCTGGCTGTCCTCCAGTCTTTGTGTCACCTTTGTCCCAGTTTCATGTGCAGCTGGGTGCAGAGGAGCCTGGGAGGGGTGAGGGCATTGGGGACACTGGGATAGGCAGAGAGGCCTCCTGAAGGGGTAACATGGGGCAGCAACGACATACGGCATTAGATTATTCCAAGAATTTGCTTAGGACTCTGAGTTATTTCTCTGGTTCCCAGAATGTCCTGAGTTCAACTGGAATGTGCAAACCCTTTCTGGACTCCTATACAGTAAAGTAAACAATGCACATAAGGTTTTTACCCACTCCCAATGCATTCTTTGGTGTGCAAAGATATAACTAGGATGGGAAAAATCCATGTCTGTAATTGGACTTTCAGCAATATACAGAACAAATGAGCATCAATATCACCCTAACACTATTTAAGCAGGGTCCTGGGGGGAAGATGGACACATTTTGGCAACCTCTGATTATATTGGAGGTTTGATACTCCTTAGGACATTATAAAAGCCTAAATTGCCCAGTAATTTACTACAGACCTTTCCCAGAGATAACTGCCTAATAAGCACACATCACCAACATTAAAACTGCAGCCTTCCGTTGGTTCATAAAATTCAGCTTCCAGTACCTTTAACTGAGAGGGCATCTTGGGAAATTATGTTGTAAAGCAGCTGGACCTTGCTATAATAAAGTATGTCTGGTTTTACACATGGTCTTTATGCTTAGGGTAGAATTGTAGTTGGATATAAACAAAAAAAAAATGAAAAAAGAGCCAATAATGGAGCAATTATAACTTGCAGCACTCAATTATGGAGTGTGTGCTTTGACTAAGCCTTCTGTACTACTACAGTACAAATCCTTGGACACGGATTCCTTTATTTTTAATGAAGAAAACACAATATTTCCCAACTTTGCCTCCTGGATGTTCTCTGTAACCATAATCTTTTCATTTTTTTAGTACTGAAATACAAAGACCTCACATTTTTAAATGTATATATGAAAAGTTTTGGGGTTACTTTACTTGGTTCAGCGAATTCCTAACTTTGGTTTTCAATGGAAGCATCAAAAGATTGGAAATTACACAATGTTCTGAACTTCAAAAAGGTTTAGCAGTCTTATTTGGCAAGTTGTGGAAACGATGACACTCTTTCCTCTTTCCTTGGAATTGCTGGTTCTCACAAAGCTTTTATCTTTTCCCCCTCGTGACCGGTTTAGGCTTAGAATGTATGGGGTTGACTTCTGAAACTTCATAGTTTGACAAGTTCTCCAGCATGGTCTTGAGATATTCGAAGCTTGGTCTTTCGTTGGGGTTCAGAGACCAACACATTAACATTATATTGTATACTCGTGGGGAACATTTAGGTGGAGCTTTCATCCTTTGGCCTCCTTTAAGGAACTCGATCAACTCTTGGTTGTGAAGTGCTGCAGGGACCAATCACATTAGCATATCAGATGTTTCATAATGGGAATGGATCTTTGAGCAGTTGGGCCAGTTTTCAGTAATGGAAGGAAGGGCATCTATCCAAGACTATCCAACATTTCCTGGTTAAAAAACTTGGTAGGAAATGTAATGCCCAGTATATATTTAACATTCAGCTATACTAGTTTTAATTTTTTTGCCAGTGGTTTTAAACCTTTTTATGATGCCAAGACCTACCTGGGTATGGCTGCATGCCCCGTGACATGATCTCATGCAACAGAACACCAAAAGACCAGACATCAGACTTGACAGTATAACGACCGTATTCCAAAGCCTCTAGAGCTGTCCATTTAAAGGGAATTTCCTTGGAGGCTGACACATAGTAGGAATCCTATATTAGGCAGGGGGAAGATGGAAAGATATCAGATGAGATGTTAACTGTCTCTGAGAGCTTTTCATCCATGAAATTAAGAGTAGAATTTGGGGGATTTTAAATTAAGGCAGGATTGGTAATTTGACCACCAAATAAAATATTGTTTTAGTTCATTGTGTAATATTAAGTTGCTGGAATGATATGAAGGATGTCCTGGACCAGTTGGAGATTCAAAGTTTGGGAAAACCTGGATTTGCATAGTTCTAGCTCTCCCTGGTGTTAGCGATTATTCTCTTCTTAATGAGTGACTTCTAACCATCCCACCTTTGGAGGTGTCACCCTATAGCTTATACTGATAGAAGAGCTTGTTTCTCATCTCCCAAAAACAGGGAACATTGCCAAGGAGTAAACATTGCTGAGGTTCTAAGTCTCCCTATTTAGAATAAACTAATTTAATAGATACTCAGAACAGACTCATTTAGTCTAGAGACCAGGTAGGGGACCAAGAGTCTGTTCCCAAGATAGAAGGATTCCTAGGTTTTCTGGAAACTGTCACTTAAAGAATGGTAAACGAGGGCCTTACCAAGATAACTCTGGCCAACCCAAAGTCAGCTATTTTACAGATGTTGTTTCGTCCCATCAGGATATTTCTGGCTGCCAGGTCCCGGTGAATACAATTTTGTGACTCAAGATATCGCATCCCGTCTGCCACCTGGGTTGCTATGTCCAGTTGGCCTTCAACATCCAACTCATCTTCCTCTGAATCTGGTGGATAGCATTTAAAGTAATTTTAATAGCCACACTGTAAAGTAGAGAAGAGGAACTACACAATGTTTTGTAAACATTCCTTTTGTTTCTTGCTTTGTTTTCCGTTAGCTTCTGTGAAGATCTTACTGACCAAAACTGGCAGTTTCAGACTTGCCTAAAACTTTTTTTATTTAGTGACAGCTTTCTCTTTACAATTTGTGTGGTCTGTCATAATTTAATAGGTCAAAAAGACCATTAACAAATTGAGAAATTCCATTAAATGTATTGGGTAGCCTGAGGTAATGAAGTTTGAAAGATTATTTCAAGACCAGGTATGTATGCCAGGTCAAAAGTCTAGATTAGTTTTAAGCAGACTTTGGTGCTGGCCCACTTCAGGAGCCCAGAAGAATGGCCAGAACTATGGGTAGGAGGAAGAGGCAAAAGCCTGGGGTGCTATGGTTAGGGGGCACTGGACACCTCTTCTGTATGTCTCCCCCTCTCTCTGGGGCTTCAGTAAGTCTTGTGCCACCAAATCTCCCAATGTGTCTGCTCAAATCTGAAAATTGCTCTAGTCTAGATTAATTTTCGAAGATAGTAGCGAATAAGGAAAATTTTTCATCTGTCTGAAAAGGATAGCTAATGAGAGACAATATAGGAAGAACATTTAGTAGAACATATATGCCAATTAGTACCAGAAACAGGAATAAGCTAGGCAGAACAGTAGGAAGTATCTAAGAGATGGCACCACATTACCTGCATGTGTGAGGGTACCCCATATTCAGTATACAACCCCCCCACCCCATCTCACCTCGTAGATATTTGAGTAGATCTCCCTTGGGTACCAGCTCAGTGACAATGTAGTAAGGATCACTGACAGAACACACTGCATACAGTGACAGTAAGTTCTTGTGGTGTAGGGTTTTCAAAAATCCTGTCTCCTTCACAAACAGATCCTGGCTAGTCACATCTGTGGATGGAACAGAACATTACAACTGATAGCACCCTAGAAATAAATCGGTTTTGTTCTACATCTCCAGCAGTTTAAGATCCTGCTTTCTATATATTTATATTCATTTTTCCATGGAACTATTTAATAAATTTAAGTAATCTATAGAGCAGGGGTGTCAAAAAGGTAGATCTTTAGTTGGTGATCAGTAGTGATGGGCGAATCTGTGGCGTTTTGCTTCGCCGAATAATTTGCGAATTTCCAGCGAAATTCGCGAAACGGCGGAAAATTCCCGAAACGAGACGCATGGCCTGATTTTGTTGCGGGTCAAAATAATTTTGTCACGGGCGCGTATCGTATTTTGGCGTGCAACGTTATTTTTGCCGCGCAGTGCAATTTGTTGAAACCCATCTTCTATGGGTGTTTTGTTTGTATAAACTTTTTGCACCTTTGGGGCTACGAATAAAAAATGTTCCCTTGGTTTCAAGCTTTGTAGTCTGTGATGATAAATGAATATGGTATCTTTTGCTTTGTGTCTGAATGTGCTGAATTGGATTGGACTCAATGGGAAGGCCAATACACACGCGTGTTTCACTTAGTATACTGCTACACACATGCCCTGCATTGTTAGAGGACTCCTATCTTGAAAAAAATGGCTCCCATTTTGCAAGTTTCTTAAACGTTTAACGTTTGTGGATTTTTTTACATTACCTCTGGTCAACTGGTAATGGTATCTACTACTATTCTATATCGCTGTTTAACCAAAAAGTACCATCTGTACTTTATATCTCTAATAGTAGATTACTAACACAAGTACAACTAATAAATCTGAACAGATATTATCTGGATGCTTTGTATCTCAGATAAAAATTAATAAACCATAAGTTTATGTGAATGAACCTTATATTTACATCATGTAATTGTAATGATTCTGAAATACTATGTAATGTAATGTTAATGACACCGATTAAGAATAGTCATCGTTGTGTTATTAGAATCCAAACAATTTCAAGTACCATCTGAGTATTAGTTTAGTTAAACGAAAAATGAACTCCAAATATAGAGATATAAAAAACTTTTTTAATAAAGAAAATAGCACAACGGTGCTAGGCCAACAGATGAATATAATAAAATTACAATGGAGGAGGAGGAGGAGCAATGACCCTCTGCAGGGACTCCACTATGTCCCTGACCTCCGCCAGATCCTGCCTGATGGCATTCACCTGGTGGACCAGGGTGACCAGGAGCTCAGTGTGGTCGTAAAAGGCATTCCCAGTCTGAGTGCCTACACTGAGCCCCTGGTTAGGTGGTGGTGCTGCCTGGTCCACTGGTGGCACTGCCTGGTCAGGTGGTGGTGCCCGGTCCGGTAGTGGCGCTTCCCGGTCAGGTGGTGGTGCCTGGTCAGCTGGCAGTGCTGCCTGGTCAGGTGGTGGTGCCTGGTCAGCTGGCAGTGCTGCCTGGTCAGGTGGTGGTGCCTGGTCAGCTGGCAGTGCTGCCTGGTCAGGTGGTGGTGCTGCTGCATCATCATCAGGATTATCCTGGATCCACTCAGCTGACAATGAATGAATTTCAACTTGAGTAACACAGCAATTGCATTTGTACAGTATGAATTATAGAGGATAAGGTGTCATGTTGTGACTACAGGAAAATTAACTTTATTGTCGTTAAGAAGGGAAACCTATTTATTCCATTTAAATAACTCTACCTTTATGTGAAGTAAAATTCATATTAGCCTTGCCACAGGCCTAAACAAACACACATTTGCTCCAAAATACCAAAATAAATAAGAATCAAGTGGCTTTATTGTAGTTAAGATTGGAAACCCATGTATTCCGTTTAAATAAATCTATTATAATCTGTTTAAATAATCTCCATTTGACAGCTCATTTACTTGTAATCTTACTTGTCTGCAATTATGACAGTCAGTCAAAGTCAACTGTTCCAATCCTAATTACAGTATTCACTTAAATCATTATAAGATGTTTTCTTTTTAAATAACACTACCTTCAACCTCCATGCGCAGTTCTTCTACGAATGCACAGTGGCGCCTCTTCAAATCGCTCCAGATTCTCTGGAGCACTCTGAGAGTGCTCCAGAGCAGGTACTGTGGCAGGTACCTGATAAAGTACCGCAGCTGCTCCTCACTCACCATACCTGGTCCTGCCATTTTTCAACTGCACTCCTACAACTGTAAGCAACATATTTAGAAGCCATGTTAGGCCTCAACCAGAAGAAATTAGCCAACAATGCGGCAGTATTCGAAGAAACATTTTTAGAAGCCATATTAGGCCTCAACCAGAAGAAATTAGCCAACTAAGCAGCAAAAATAGAAGCAACATATTTAGAAGCCATGTTAGGCCTCAATATACTAAAAAAAATTGCTGACAATGCAGCAGTAGTATCTACGATAGCAGTAGGAGCTTTAATAGGCCCCACCATAAAAAAATTTGCCGACAATGCAGCAGTAGTGTCAGCGACACCAGTAGGAAAAATTGCTGACAATGCAGCACAGCAGCAGTACTACTAGGGCTAGTAGCAGGCTGCAGCAGGTGCAGACAGATGGGGAATGGGCAATACTACTGAGGAGGAGAGTATGGGCAGCAATGGAGAGAGGAGGCTAAATCTGTGAAGAGGGGGAGGAGAGGAGGCTAGTCTCTGCTGTCTGCAATGGGCACTTCGATATCCCCGCTTATCCATGCCTCATTCATTTTAATAAATGTCAGCTTATCCACGCTTCTCAGTGACCACCCCACCTGCGGCACTGAAGACACGCTCTGACAGGACACTGGCAGGGGGGCAAGCCAGCACCTCCAGAGCATACTGTGCCAGTTCTGGCCACTGGTCGAGCCTCGATACCCAATAATGCATGGGGTCATCATCAGGGCGAATGGCATCCTGCACGCTGACTGACCCCATGTTGTCAGCCACCATATGCTCCACCCGCTGCTGGTGGTGGCTTTGGGTGCTGACTGGGCCTGCTGCTGGCCATTGAGGCTCGAAAAAGCTCTTCCACACACCCATGAGATCGCCGCCCTTGCTGCTGCTGCTGCTAGGCCCCCGTCTCTGCTGGGTGTGTGGAGTAGTGGAGGCCTGAGAAGTGTCAGACTGGGGGAAGGCCTCCACTAGTTTTGAGCACAGAGCCCTCCTCAATTAACCCATCCTCCTCTCTCTCTGGCTGGGTACAAGGAACTCCCTCACCTTTCCCTTGTACCGTGGGTCAAGCAAAGTAGCCACCCAAGAATCCTCCCGGTCTTTGATAGAACAGACCCGGGGATCGCTTTGGAGACAAGTCTGCATATGGGCAGCCATGTAAAAGAGGTGCCCCCGACCAACCTCTTCTTGACTGCCCTTCAGATGCAGCAGGTCATCTGGCTCGACCTGCCCCTGCTCTGTACCCTCCCAGCGGCGGACAATAGCTGGGGTGGTTGGGTGGCATGTGCCCTGCTCCCCATGCTGCGTAGGCATCCATTCCTACTCTCCCTCATCCTCCTCATTGGGCACCATTTCCTCCTCAGCCCCCTCTGCCTGCCTACGGGGCCTACTCTCCTCCTCCTCCTCAGGCACGTCACCCTCCTCTAGCAGCCCATCCAACGTGTGCTTGAGGAGGAACATCAGGGGTATCACATCACTAAGACACGCATTGTCCCTGCTAACAAAGCGTGTCGCCTGCTCAAGGGGGCAAGTACTTGGCAGAGCTGCCTCATTTGCTGCCACTGCTCTGCACTAAAGTACCCTAAATCTGCCCCCTGAGTACCCCTGGCACTGTGCTCCAGCAGGTAATTGCTGACCACCCAGCGCTGCTCTACGAGGTGCTCCACCATGTGCAGGGTGGAATTCCAGCGCATCGGCAGGTCACAGATGAGCCGGAGGGGTGGCAGATTATGCTGCCGCTGCATCCATGCCAAAGACGCGCTGGCGGTGGGGGACCTGCGAAAATGGGCGCATACCCTACGTACCTTCTCCAGCATGTCACCCAACCCTTGGTAGCTCTTGAGGAAGCTCTGCACCACAAGGTTGAGGACATGTGCAAAGCAAGGCACATGGGTCAGGTGGCCTAGGTGGATGGCGGCCAGCAGGTTACGACCATTGTCCCAAACAATGTTACCTGTTGGAGCTGGCAGGGAGTGAACCACCGCTGCACCTGAGTCTGGAATGCAGCCATGAGCTCAGGTGCAGTATGACTCCTCTCGCCCAGGGAGAGGAGTTGCAGCACAGCCTGACATCGCCTGTGCTGCACTGAAGCATAGCTGCGGGGATGCTTCAGGGGTGGCTCATCCATAGTGGAGGAGGAGGAGGAAGGGGTTTGCCCTGTACCCCACGGTTAGGCACCTGTAGCCTGAGGGGAGCGCCACTGCTTGCACCCTCCCCAGCACTCATCAGGGTGACCCAGTGTGCAGTATAGGTTATGTAACTCCCCTGCCCGTGCCTGCTGGTCCATGTGGCAGTGGTGCAGTGCACCCTGCCGCCGACAGCATGATCCAGCGACAGGGACACATTCTCCACCACCTGCTGGTGGAGGGCAGGGACGGCCTTCCTGGCAAAATAATGGCGGCTGGGGATCCGCCAGTTAGGGGCAGCAAAGCCATCGACTGTCGGAAGGGGGCTGCTTTCACTAGCTGATAGGCCAGCAGCTGCACTGCCAGAAGTTTTGCCAGGCAGCCATTAAGCCTCTGCACTTGGGGGTGGCTGGGGGAGAGAGGTGTCTTGCGGGTGAGGAACTGGGGGAGGGAAACCTGGCGGGACAGGGGCCGCATTGAGGAGGAGGAGGCTGCAGAAGAGGCTGAGCTACACAGTGGCTGCCTCCGACTGTGAGTCCCAGAATCCTCTTCCCTTGCTACAGGGTCTGGGGAGCTAGCACCTCTTCTCTGAGGAATGGGAGGAGGTGGACAGGAAGCACCACTGCCCCCCGGTGCCCTGCCACTTTGGTGCTGCTCCCACGTCATCCTGTGATGATGTTTCATATGGGAACTTAAAGGTGATGTTCCCATATGTGACCCTGCCTGCCCCTTCGAACCTTCTGCCGGCAGAGCTAACACACTGCTACTGCCTGGTCCTCTGCCTGGCACATGAAAAATACCCACACTGCTGAAGTGCGGGCCACTGCCTTGCCTGCTGTGGAGGGTTGGGGATGGTCCCCACCCATACGCCCATAGGCTTTGGACTGAGGCGCAGTGCTGCCCTGTTGCCTGCCCCCCCTAGCAGTGGTCGGTGGAGCCAGCTCTTCATCCTCATCAACAACAAACAGTTCCCCCCCTGAACTGCTGCTGTTATCCTCCGGAGCCAGCTCCCAGGGACTGTCCCTGTCATCATCCTCCCCCAGACCAGACCCTGCCTCATACATGGCATCGATACCCACATCCAGCATGCTGGTGTCTGACCCCACACCAGCAACCTGCTGCCCTGCCATAAGGGGACCCTGCCCAATATCCCCTACTGATGTGGGCTGTGATATGACCTCCTCCTCTTCATCAGACATGAATGCCCCCCCATTCCTGCCTGATCATCAAAAAGATCCTGGGCCCAAGTCCACCTCAGGATCAAATAAGAGGGATGGGGTGTCATCCCACACTGAGCTAGCAGGTGGTGCCACCTCCTGCCGCTCACTGGTGCCCGCTGCAGACGAGGTAGCCTGGGTCAGCCAGTCTACCACCGCCTCTGCCTGCTGCGAGTATATGGGTCGCAAAGCAGTGGCAAAAAAATCTGGCACAGTCCTACGTGTGCCAGTTGCCCCACTGTGACCCAAAGCCACCTGCTGCTGTGGCATTTGCTGCTGTTGCGGCTGCTGCTGTTGTTGTTGCAGCTGCTGCTGTGATGGCAGCTGCATTGATGGCAGCTTGTTCTGCGCTACAGTGCCCAGACTGGGCATGGCACATGGGCTGGGCTGTTGTGGGGTTGGATGCCCATGGCCAGCACCACGGCCTCTTCCTTGGCCGCCCCTCCCTATCCCACCCTTCTTCCCACCACCACCCCTCCCCCCTTTCCCACGGTCCATCATATATAAATAAGGGGGGGTTTGGATTTTTGGGGGAAGGAAAGGAGAAAAAAATAAAACCCTCAACTAAATCCCCTCAACAGAAGTGTGTACCCACAAGGAGTACACACACAAGCACAGACAAAGACAAAGACAGTTAGCCCTAAAAAGTGGTGGTGAGCAGGCAAACAGAAGAGGGAAAACACAACCTCCACTTGTGACTCAGAAAAAAAAAGCTCTCTACACAAACTCCACTAGCTAAATCGCACACAAATCTCTCACTATCCTGCTCTCTCTACCTCTACCAAAAACGCCACAAGTAATGGCCGCCTCTGCAGCTCCTTATATAGACAGTGGGATGGCTCACATCTAATTGGCTGCTGTGGGTGACGTTCAGTTTGTCGCGCGTCTTTTTTTTTGATGCACGTTCTCGGCATCACAGCTCGCGTCACACGACAAAAAATTTGCGAAACATGCCGAAAGGCGAATTTTTGACGCGAAATTCACTTCGCCCATCCCTAGTGATCAGTAGAACTCAAGACACTGTCACCAAACAGCTGAATGACCCTTCTATTTTTATTCTTTTCATTCATTCTGTTAAGATTACATAAGAAATAGTTGTTTTTTTAAATATAGTAATATAAATTCTCTTATAAATCAATATAATATTTAAATAATATTTTCCATGGAACAGAATGCTAACAGTGATATTATGGATGTAGATCATAATGGGACAACATTACTAAAAGTAGACCCTGCATTAGTAAAGTATGGGCACTCCTGCCATAGAGCATAAGAAATGGAGCATGAAATGGAAAAGTAGTATGGCAGCAATCCCATTCAAGGTCGGACAGGGACTGGGAGATCCACTCCCACCAGCCTGGCACAGGAGGTTTATAGAGGAGGGACCCTGAAGTTGGTAGAGAGGGGGGATGGGAGCCCTAAAGTTGGCAGACACTGATCCCAATGTAGATTTAAGCCTGGAAGGGGTACAAAAATCAGGGGTCATTCTATATATATATATATCTCTTTACAGTTGCTAATTGTTAAGGGACAAACTGCTCCCTATTCTAGGTGCTTGACAGATTGAACTATTCATCCATATTGTGTTTCCTGTCCATATTCTTCCACCTAGTGGTATTTTTTAATAGCTTTTTACAGTTTCATTACACAGTCGACCTATAGGCAATCTGATTAATCATGATATCGGCTGGATACCTATAATATTTGGGGATGATTTATGAACATAGGTGCAAAGAGCAGCTGTCAATAAGTATGAAAGCAACAACCAAAAAAACAAAAAGTATGAAAGCAATGAAAGCAGAGATTGATTGTTACCGGAAACCGCACATGCGCAATTTAGTACTTATGTTCTCAAATAAGTCAATGTATTACTGTTCTTCTTACCTCGTTTTATTGTCTTGATAGCAACTTTTAGTTTTCCCTTCCAAAGTCCTTCATGCACATAACCAAAGTTCCCCATTCCGAGTTGCCTGACAAGGGTAAACTCTTCTTTTGGTCTCTCCCATTCATCCAAGGGTACTGGGCTTAGGTCACTGACCACTGGCTCATTCTGCCTCATACAGGGAGAAGATAGAGAGAGAAAAAGAAAACATTATATTTAGTGATGGATGAATCTCTCCCGTTTCGATTCGCCTTTAAATTTGAGAATCTCCTGCAAAATTCGCGAAACGGCGAAAAAATCTCAAAAAATTGTGAAATCTGAAAGTTCACGAAAATATCGCGAAATTCAAACATTTTCCCGAAAAAATTGTGAAATTCAACAATTTTCACGAAAAAATCTAGCAATTCGAACGTTTTCACAAAAAAATCTAGCAATTCGAACGTTTTCAATATAAAATCGAGCACTTCGAAAAAAACGGAAATTGACGCTGGTGAATTTTCACCGGCGAGTTTTCGCTGGAAATTCGCAAATATTTTGGCCGGCTGGCGAAATGCGGGAATTTGCCGAAAATTCATGCCAGGTGAACTTTGCTCAATGCACCAGTACAACAATACTGACTGCTCTATTGTGTTTGTGTCTGTTCCTGTTCTTTATGTTCTCTATATTCTCTCATTATGCATCTCTAGACAATAGGTTCTCTCCATTAAACATATCAATCTTCTTTTGCAGGATCTGCCTGTAGAATCACATGATGGTTTGTACTTGGATAGTGCAATTAGATAATATGTAATGGTGTGATATTTAGCTATGGTAAAAATAAGAAAGCCCTGATGGGAACTGAGCTTTGCTTTGGCCCACTAAGACATCATCTGGTACTATGGCAGGCCAGTCCAACCTTGTTGTTGGATATACAGACAGTAATACCTGCCAGTTGGTGAATATCATTTTGAAGGACCACACCGTGTTTCTAAATGTTCTCAAAAACACATACATGCATGGAAGAGTCTGAAGAGCATTGCTCCTATACCAGTAGTAGGCACATTTCTATTGCTCAGACTGCTCCCCACTCACCTTCACACATGGTTTGGTCAGGCTCAGCCCTGGACATATTGGTTTCTTGCAGTACGACTCCACTAGCAGATTCAGGTCATGGAAAAAGGAGGTGTTATTCAGGTGAAATTTTCCCTCTGTGTTCCTCAAGATCTTGAAGTGCCGGACGGAATCCTGGTGTCTCACTAGGGAAGAGAAGATGGAACAACTTGTATTACATGGCTTCTAGGCCCTGGCCTATATTCTCTTTTCAAATATTTTTATTTGTTATAACTTAGCATATATTTAGAATGCAGACATTCATAGGTAACACAAGAGAAACACAAAGCAGATTTCAAGTCTAAAAATTACTATGCAAAAGTGAATAAGCAATGAACAAATAATAACAAATAAATTAAACCTGCTTCTCTCAGCTTAGTAAAATAAACTAATTATATATCTGAGAAAGAGGTCTGGAATGAAATTGGTAGTATATTATCATAATAGAAGGCAAGAAAACTAATATATAATATTAACCATAAATGTGTATATATAGGGGGAAAAAAAAGAAAAACATATCCTGAAGCTGCAGCTAGAGGTACATTATTTATATTGTTACTACCCAGTATTTTTAAAGGGGATGTTAACCTTCCAAACACTTTTTCAGTCCAGTTGTTTTCAGATTGTTCTCCAGAAATAAAGATGTTTTTCAATTACTTTCCATTTTTCCAAAATCTAAGTTTAAAGTTGAATGTTCCTGTCTCTTGTGTTTGAGTCTGGCAGCTCAGTAATTCAGGTGCAGATCAACTATCAATGTTAGTTGATCCATTTCTCAGCAGCATCTCTGGAGTATCAGCAACTATTGCATCAATTCTAACAGCTGCTTGTAATGAAATTCAGGGATTCTGCTCAGCAGGGACAAAGATAAGAAATGGATCAACTAAGTGTATGAATTTAGAACAGGTTACAGGGTCGGCGACCCCCGCTCCCAGAGCTGCTTTAGAATGTGAAAAATATCACTTTACACCTCAATATTAGAAAAACGGTGACACATAGGAAATAGAAAGTAATTGGATAAAAATTGAGTATTTCTGGAGTTGTTTGAAGATGAACAACCCCTTTAAGGGAAAGTACACCTGGTGCTCCCCCCCAAAAATATATCCAGGTACCCCTGAAACATGTTACAAATGTGGGGTGGAGGTAGGGACCGAATACAGTTATGGGACCCGGAAACCCATTATCCAGAAAGCTCTGAATTACGGGAAGTCCATCTCCTACTCCATTTTAATCAAATAATTTCCTTTTTAGAAAAATGATTTCCTTTTTCTGTATAATAATACTAAAACAGTACCTTGAACTTGATCCGAACTAAGATATAATTAATCCTTATTGCAGGTAAAACAGTCCTATTGGGTTTATTTAATGTTTAAATAATTTTTTAGTAGACAAGGTATGGCAATCCAAAGTACAGAGCGATCCCTTATCCAGAAAACCTAAGGTCACAAGCATTCTGGATAACAGGTCCCATACCTGTACCATGTGTCCTGGGAATGCCCCCCACAACCAACATTATTGGGGCGAGATCCTAGACTTTATATAAGCCAGTTTTGCACTCCCGCATATACATTCTCCACTGGTTTTAGACAATTTTCTACCTTCTTTCCTTTCTGTACATATTTGTTGTCTTGTTTTGAATGACAATGCAAAAAAAACCAACTAATTTCTATTTATTGGTTACCAGATCTATATCTAACTGCTTCTTACAAACAAAATATTTTCTAAAAAAGGAACTTTATCTTCAATCCACTGTTGGAAAAGTGATTTGAGGCCATCATCATAAATAGATAGTTCTTTTTGCTCTTCGACAATTTTGCCCTGCTTTAAAGGTTCTGGGAATCTGGCAGTCAACACCCCACCTTCCTCATGATCATTTGCTTTGACACTTGGCTCTTAAATTTACTTCCCTTCATGCAGAGGGGCCACTGTGTATTATCCCTGACCTGCAGCATTACCTGAGAGCACGTAGAGAATTCCATGTTTGTCACTTGCACGAATCAGGAACGATCCATTTTTATTTCCATCTTCCATGAGAAGACTCACAGCCTCTGTGCGACTCATTTCTCCAAAAAACCATCTGTAAGAGCACAAGAATAAAGCAAAGGTGGTCATTATTATTGGTCATAAACATCGCCCCATCTTTCCTCCAGCCCCATATCATATATGTACTTAATGTAACTGTATAATGTATATCCACAGATATACCCCCATCTTTCCTCCAACCACTGTCACAGTGTAACCCCCATATCATATATGCACATAATGTAACTGTATAATATATAGGCACAGATATACCCCCATCTTTCCCCCAACCACTGTCACAGTGTAACCCCCATATCATATATGCACATAATGTAACTGTATAATATATAGACACAGATATACCCCCATCTTTCCTCCAACCACTGTCACAGTGTAACCCCCATATCATATATGCACATAATGTAACTGTATAATATATAGGCACAGATATACCCCCATCTTTCCTCCAACCACTGTCACAGTGTAACCCCCATATCATATATGCACATAATGTAACTGTATAATATATAGACACATATATACCCCATCTTTCCTCCAACCACTGTCACAGTGTAACCCCCATATCATATATGCACATAATGTAACTGTATAATATATAGGCACAGATATACCCCCATCTTTCCTCCAACCACTGTCACAGTGTAACCCCCATATCATATATGCACATAATGTAACTGTATAATATATAGACACAGATATACCCCCCATCTTTCCCCAACCACTGTCACAGTGTAACCCCCCATATCATATATGCACATAATGTAACTGTATAATATATAGGCACAGATATACCCCCATCTTTCCCCAACCACTGTCACAGTGTAACCCCCCATATCATATATGCATTGAGCATGAAGGGTAGGAGAACTGCAGAGAGACAAAAGCAGATGGGCACATCAGGGCAAAGTAGAAACAGTAGGGCAAGATGGTAACAATAAAGCAGGATGAGCAGAAAAAAGGGCTAGATAAGTATGCTAGGACTATAGTGACATAGTAAGACAAGATGTTGACAGCAGGGTAAAATTCGAAACATACACTAATGTCATTTTCTCTATATGCTTGTATGTCCAAAATAGGGGAGGCTATTTTCCTTATACACTTCTACGTTCTGACACTATCATGTGCTAAAAGCAAGAAGTGAAAGTTATTCTGCCCCTGACCCAGTGGGGTAACTACTATTAGCAGACCCCCTCAACCTCAGGGGAGCCCTCTCTCCTTCCTGCAATCATACCCCCTGAAACATTTTTATGTGGAGGGGGGCAGGAAAGTTTACCCCAGTGCTTCTGGCACATCATGCTGTAAGTAATTTTATTTATACGCTGAACATATTCTTTCCTTTATAAGCACCTTGTTTTTTTTTTTTTTTAACAGGTTTCCTTTTTATTGTTTTCAAAATGAGGGATACAGAAAGCAAAAAAAGAGGGAGGGGAAAGTCAAAGAAAAGAAGGTACAATAACATCATATCACAGTCAGCATACAATCAAATGTACAGCAAATTTCAGTACATCAATGCAAAGAAGCCCCTAAGTGAATATCACACCACAAGTCCCACAACTTCGGAAATTTACCCGGACACCCTCGAGCCTCATAAGTGAGTTTTATTAACGGAAGCATGTTATTAACATATTGTATCCATTCCCTCTTAACCGGAGGATCAGGGGAGATCCAGTGCATCACCAACATTTTTTTTGCATAGAATAGTAATGTCCTCACCGTTAGTCTAACATGGGCAGCCTGCAGTAGATCCTCTACCACCCCCAACAGGCAGCTTTCAGGGTTATACATATTAGGCACCTCTAGGACTTCTGAAATATATACACACACTTCCTTCCAATAGCCCACAATTGTCGGACAGGTCCATACCATGTGCCAGAAGGAACCATCCAATACCCGACATCGTGGGCACCGTGGTTCAGCCAATCTACCCATTCGAACTAGTTTGTTAGGAGTAAGGTAGGTACGCAAGAGAAACTTATGCTGGATTAACCTGTCTCTAGCTGAAATTAAAAAGCTATATAAGTGACCTGTCCCTTCCTCCCATTGGTCGATAGTAAGGGATGGCAAATCTATCTTCCACGTGTCATATGCTCTTCCAAATGGAGAAGGCAGAATAAGCAGAAGGCTAGTGTACACATACGAAACCATTTTAGGAGGATGAGATTGACGTAAGTAGAAGCACCTTGTTTTTTAATGTTATTACAGCTTTAACATGGATTGCAAAAACCTGGCCTTCTAACAAGTACTCCCCCATTAATGCCATACTTACACTTGCTCTTCCACCGTTCCTTCCTCTGCCAGGAAATTGTAAGGGACATATCCCACCTCTGGCTTTCCCTTTCTATCACCTTTCAGTTTCTGCACATGCCACCAGTCTCCGCTCCTGTCCAAAACTTCGAAGACATCGCCAACTTTAAAGCTTAACTCCTCTGGAGCTTCGGCCTTGAAGTCCCAGAGACTAACAAAACGCTTTGGCCGATGGCTCATCTTGAATTAGCCAACCATTCAGTTCCCAGGGAATAACAGTGCAAGGATCTCAGCCTTCTCATCCCACTTCTGCCTTCCTAGGAGAAGACAAGGTGGGCTGGAGCGACTCAGAGACAGGACATTGGCTACAACTTTCTGGGTGTTGGAGTAGAAGAAAGTGGAAGTGAGGGAATCACATAGATAGAAGGACTGTGTGGGGCTTTTCCTCTCAATGGATGTGAGAATGGAGTCTAACCTGCTGGAAACACCTTACTTCCTTATTAGTTCACTTCCCGCTCTGGTCTGCACATACCTGAGAGGGCGAGATTAGGGGTGGGGAGACGGTGACAAGGACAAGGTGTGGGACAACTGTGACTGACAGCTTCTCACTTATAACAAAACAAGGAAATGCTATAAATATCTCACAAGCCCTGTGTAATTCAGGGTTGGGCTCAGCCTCACAACTGTGTACGTGCCTGGCACCCCCCCCCCCCCAGCTTTGCACCCTAGGCACTTGCCTACTCTAACCCCAGTGCACAACTGCTCCCTTAAAATGAATTGTCCACCACAAATTAGTAACATTGTTGTGAGGTTAGGTGGCACAGCCTGAAGTACAGTTAGGGTGAGTGCTTTTTTGCCCCTGGGTACCCCTGGAACTATAGAAGGGTGCCTGTTACACCAGTGTTTTTATATATCTGCTGTTATATATTATTGTTTAAATAAAATGCAAATGAAAAAAAAAAAAGTTCCTTGCTTTTAAACAGGTGACTGGTAAATGCTGCCTGCTGATTCATTGATATAGGTGACTAGACTTGCATAACCTCATAAGTTGTGGAAATGAGTGTTAGCTCTTGCAGACGGTTCCTTAATAGTACTCCTCCAATTCTTTCTATAACCCCCCCCCAGCATATTCATCATTGTATAAATGTGTTATTGGTTGCTCATCTAACATGCAGACAGCACCCTGTCAGGATCAAACCTGCTGTGAGGGGGTAATGCCAACCACTGTGCCACTTGTACAAGCCTGGCATGAACTACAATGCCCTTATGCGCCATGACACTGATAGACAAGAAGCTCACGTCCAAGCTCAGAGTTCAGCTGCTGACTCCTCCATTTTTCCTGGAAGATAATTGCCCTTATCTCTCTAATTCCTTATCTCTTTCCCTACTCTCTGTCTCTTATTCCAGTGTATTCTCTAAGCACAGGAAACTAACACAGCACACAATCAGATGTACATAACTCCTTCTTCTCATTTCTGTAAGACAGACAGACAGCAAAGTATCAGTTTTATACATGTGAATTTTGTCCGTCTGAGTGTGCCAAGTATGCCCCCTTGGTTGCTGGAAACTATATTATTTTGGTTCCTGTCCTAAATCTGATCAATGTTTGGGAGATATTTGGTTTAAGTGAGTAACCCTATATGACATGGACTAAATGAAGAACAGTTTAAGCAGAACCTCACTTTATTAAACTATGCACGTACCTGTAGTGCATGGACAAACTCATCTTCTTCCTCCTGGAAAAATAGATTAGCTCCAAGAAATTTTATGAATAGGGATGCACAAAATCCAATATTTGGTTCGGGATTCTGCCAGGATTTGGCCTTTTTCCGCACGATTTGGATTCGGCCAAATCTTTGTGCCTAGCCAAACCGAATCCGAATCCTAATCTGAATATATAAGGAAGGAAGTAAAAACATTTTTCCCCACTTTTTCCTTTATTTATTATTTCGCATATGCAAATTAGGGCTCTGATTCAGTTCGGTATTCGACCAAATCAAAAACGAAGGATTCCGGAATTCAGCCGAATCCCTAATATTGGATTAGTTGCATCCCTAGTTATAAATGCCCACATTAGCATAGTAACAACAGCCAAGCATTCCAATGGATCTCCATATGGGCCCCAGTCAAAGACAATTCTCATCAGCCTTTTCTTATTTCTGATTTATTTCGCCAGTTTCCTTAGTAATTGGCTGCAGGATTAGCAAAGCGATTGGGGGTTACTTACCAATCATAGGCCAAGCAAGGTACAAAGTGCAAAAAGCTGGCACAATCAGGCATGGTTTGTTGCAGTTTAAATTTTGACCCACAGCAAGCTCCTGTAGACACAGATCTTTGCACTTTAGAATGGACCATAAGGACCTGCACCTGTACAACACAGTGCTGCCTTCTTTTGAAAACATTGTACTTATTAGGGCAGGGGTCCCCAACCTTTTTTACTCATGAGCCACATTTAAATGTAAAAAGAGTTGGAGAGCAAGTCAAGCATGAATATAGTCCCTGGGGTGCCAAATAAGGGCTGTGATTAACCATTTGGTAGACCCTTGGTGGACTGGCAGCCTACAGGAGGCTCTTCTTCGCAGTACACCAGTTTTTATGCAATTAAAACTTGCCTTCAAGCCTGGAATTCAAAAATAAGCATCTGCTTTGAGGCCACTGAGAGCAATATCCAAGGAGTTGAGTTGAATGAACAACATGTTACTTGTGAGCCACTGGTTGGGAATCTCTGCATATGGGGAAGTGGGGGAGATAAGTAGGCATACACTATCCTACCTGTGTGTTATTCAGACTAACTTTGAGTAGTGCTCAGACCACAAAAGCCCAGGCCTAAGGCAGCAAAGTTTTAGGTGGTGGCACGCCGCCCAGCCGCATTCGAAACTCAACGTTCCTGTGCTCGGGCTCGTGTGGGGGGGGGTGCTTGTGGACCGTGCCGCTAGGAGCGCGAGGCCTCTGACGGAGGGCGCTAGGACCATGAGGCCTCAGGGCGCTGTGGATGCAAATCCAGCCCTGGTAGTGCTGGCAGACAGTAAATACACCCCATAGTGTTCTATGACTTGCAGCAGGGTATGTCCTTGCAGTTGAGCTGCTCTTGGTTCTATTAAATCCTTGCACAAGGTAAGTGTCTCTTGGATTTGAATAAATATGAATCTGAGGAAATATACTCCCACCTTTCTTAGGGGCATATTTATTATGCTGTGTAAAAATAATAATAATAAAAAAAAAAATACACCACACATTACCAGGCTTCGCCGTGTAAAAAATGGTGTAAAATGTGTACGCGCTTTTTCTTAGTGACTTCTGCCGGAAGCAATGTAAAATAACAGCGACAAATCTAGCATTTGCATGGCATAAAAAAAATAACACATACCATTTTACACAGCTTTTTACACGTTTTTTTTTTGGCGAATTTTGCTTTACACAGCATAATTAATATGCCTCTAAGTGTATTACTTGATGTTGATTTATCATTATTACTGCAGGCTATGTTGAAGGCAATAGAAGACTATTCAGCATCAGTTGAATTGTTCAGTTGAATCCGTTGAGTTGTGCATTATGCATTTCCCCACAAGAGGCCAGTATCATCTCATGTAACAAAAGCAGACTGGCAGTTTGGGAAGGATATTTTATGCACTTCCTGTACATCTACAGTACTTTATTAACTATTATAAAGACTGCGGCTGTTTCCTTCAGCTCCTCTGGCGGCTTTGGCTTCGTACTCAATGGGGACCCAGCTAATCCAGGAAGTGCAGCCACCCTGTGCCTCCTTGATGGTGGCCTTGAACATAATAGCAATAACTATTGCCTGGGTGAGATTGCAATTTGCTAGTGGGCCTTTCCAGGTTATTGCTTTGATGTTCTATAATGGGGTGAGCAATGGCAAAACTATAGTGAAAGCAGACCCCATGGTCACAGGGGGGCCCCGTGAAAAGGAGAGCCCCCGACTATAGCGTTCAAATTCCCTTCCTCATCGATTTCTTCTTTCTTTTAATTGACACGCTCGCATCTGAGCGAACGCAGCAAAGGTGGTTACCACTTATGTGACTTGAGCAGGTGCACTTATGTGAGCCGGGTCCTCCAAAAATGTTTTTGGTGGGGGGGCCCGCACACTCTTGTTAGGCACCTGGGGCAGAGAACACAGACATTTATTATAACCTGGTAAGAGAGAAGCCAGGTTTGAAGGACTTTATTGCTTATTTATTATATTTGTTTGTGAAGATTCTCATTCATCCAGATCATGGTATATCTAACTGGACTTGCTGTGTATATTCTTGAAGTCATGCAATTGGCTTTTTCAGAATAACTTCTAAATAAGATCTTTCGGGAATATATCCTCTGGAATGTTGCTCCAATCAGCATAATCAGTTTATTATAATCAGATAGGATGTCATGAAGTTAGGTATTGATTGTATTAGCATGATTGGAGCTTTGAGGTGTTATTAAACCTTCCAGGGCAAATACAATGCTGTTTTGGCACCTCTAGAAGGTTTAATAACACCTCAAACCTCCAATCATGCTAATACAATCAACGCCTAACTTCATGACATCATTGCGGATTATAATAAACAGATTATGCTGATTAGAGCAACATTCCAGAGTAAATATTCCCAAAAGATTTTATTCACAAATTATTCTGGATTGAGAAAGCCAGTTGGATGACTGGTGAAACGTTTTCAAGGAAAAAACACAGCAAATCCAGTTGATTTGACTTATTTCTACAGATATTTATTATATTGCCTTTATATTGGACACTGAGTGTTGCTCTACTGAATTAGCAAGAATTGCCCAAATATATATTTATTGTGTGTTTGTTCCGCTTTTCTTCCTCTCAGCTCTTCCCCTCGGTTTGTTCCAATTTGTTATTTATGGGTTAAGGTGTTTTTTTTAGTTTTTATTAGTGCCATAACACATAATTAGTCATTTCACGTGATCTTTTAATAAGACGAGTTTTGGCCTGATTAGCTTCCCCTTGCCTATTGGACGGTGGGTAGAACCACAATAGTGACTTGTGTAATATTTCTATCCCTTTCATTTTACACTGCATTCCATTCCCATGTGATGCACATAGAACTCCCCAGTAAGCCATTCTCCTACTGGGTTTTAGCCTAAGCCAACAGGTCAGTTGTCACAATGAGGAGGAATAAACAAGACATCCCACTTTACAAATAATACATTTTAATTGAAAAACATATATTTTTCAAACAATCTGCTTGTCAGTCTCACAGAATTTGGAGGAAGCAAACAATTTATTCATTCATTGGTAGCAAAATATATGCATATTTCAGTCAACAAATGGTTTAAAATACTAGCGGCTTCATTTATAGAGTTTGAGGTTGAGTGAAAAATAAGGGCCAACGTGGTGTGTAAGTGTCAAACCTTCTATTGCCCACTGAAAGCAAATCGCTGTCTATTTGTCTGTGGGTTATTGCTCTCTCTGTACTCTACAGCTGGCACCTTATTCAGAGCAACTGCCATTTTGGTATGAGGCATATGTACAAATGCAAATATCTTTGTGAAAGCAGTTAAATATGTGCAATTTTGTATTTGTAAATATGCCTGTTTTCCATGTACCAGTCTTGGACTGTGCAGCCAGCCCTACTCTGCAACCTTTATGCAATTTAAAGCACCCTATGGCACAGCTCATTGCACCTTTACAATAGAGTGCACTTGCTCTATATGTAGTGCATTTGGCAGTCTTCCATACAGGCAGTGGCTGTATGTGGGCAGCCCATGGAATACCCCCACATTGTTTATTATTTGGATGTACAAGGGTTTTAGGGTTCAGAGGAAACTGGAATCACTTAACTAAATAATTACTTACGATGTTAATAATATACCTCCCAACATTTTGGAAATAAAAAGAGAGACAAAAAAGTTGGCGTGCGTAGCATGGAGAATTTTTGACCACGCCCATTTTTGTTGCCACACCCCCTGATTACCATGTTCATTTTACAAAATTTGCCAGGTTATGAAAGTTTGAACATATTTCTGTGTTTTTTTCAGTTATAACAGTTTTGCTAATGAAGGAGAATTGCCCTTTAAGCTGTGAGTCTAACATTTCCCAAGGGACCTGTTATCTTATATTGTTACAATTACTTATTTGCTTATCTCAAAAATTGTTACAAAGTATCTTATCTGCTGCTGTGGCTGTTCTGGTCTCTCTGCCAAAGGTACTAATGAGGGACTGCAGGTTGAGCTGTCAAAAGAGGGACTGTCCCTCTAAAAATGGGACATTTGGGAGGTATGTGTTAAGTGCAGGTTTCCCTTGTGCCCAAAAGAGCTTACACTACAAAGATGAAGAGTTTGCAGAACAAAATGGCACATCTATAGAATGACCGAGGTTCAGTTGCCATTTAACATTTATCCATAAGCCCCCATATCGATAAATGGATGGCACCAGCTTTATGTATAAATGGACAAGAAGCTCAAGCTTACAGTGAAATCATCCAATGGAACCCTAAAAAAACCCAGTTACTGATGTCTTGACAGTGCCCTTTTGTCGGAGCAAATCAAAATCATAATAAAACCACCCCTGGTTTATAAGAAATGTGCCTTAGCATAAAGTGACAGTGATAATAGTTCAACATCACTTTTTTATATTTGTTCTTTCACTAGAAGGTTGTGCCAATACTGTGACCAAGAAGTGACTAAGAAGAGAACTTTCATTACTTCCCTTATCTTCAAGGCTCTTCAAGGCTCTCGTATTCACTTAATCTAGACTAACGTCATTTTTTTCCTGGATGAAGTGCAAATACTGCTTTTTAATAAAGATTGCCGTCCACTTAGAGATGCCATGATTGTCATCGGACGCGACGCTGGATGGCAGTTAGTTTCTCCACAATTTCGTAGAAGCTTGGTCTTTGTTTAGGGTTTTCCGCCCAACATTCCATCATCACGCTATAAATAGCTCTACTACATCGATCTGGCTTTGGAAGCCTGTGTCCCGATCTGACCTTATCGAGCGTGTCATTGTTATTCATTCCTGTGGAAATTTGCATAGAAATCAGCAGTATGAAAATTTCAGTTGCATTTATATAATCATCGAGGTTCGTTAATACCATTGGAATCCACAGCTGACATCTGCAAATCGGTGTAACCTTGTTTTATGAGCCAATGAGACCCAACCTAAATTGTGGTAACATTAGGGGTGAGAGCTTATTTGTGCCCTGGGAACTCCTTGAACTATAGCAGGGTGACTGTTACCCCAATGTTTATATATATTTGTAACCTTGTTATGAGCTAAGACTTCCCAGTCTGAAGGCCAGTTAGGGTGACATTTGGGGCAAGTGTCTATTTGTGCCATGGGTACCCTATAGCAGGGTGACTATTACCCCAGTGTTTCTATATATTTGTAACCTTGTTATGAGGGTTCCCAGCCTGAAGGCCACTTGTGGGGACATATGGAGTGACTGCTAAATCACTCAGATTTGAATGCCCCAGAGTTGAACATCTAAAGCAAAAAAAAAAACAAAAACAAATGGAAGATCAATACAGTGCCATGCTAACACAAATGTGTGACCAAGGCAGGCCCCACCCCAACAAACCCTGCCAGCCCTAGGCAACTTTAGTTCTCTCCTGCTTTTGTCATCCTTGTGAAATCACCTATGGGCACCAATGCAAAATATATTTGCATGGAAGAAGATTGGAATGAATGTTTCCTTGTCCTGTGTACCATTACTTCGATGCAAGACAGACCCCTGTGAACAATCCCAGAGATTCCTTCTCCATTAAGCTGTTTTTTGATGGTTATATTCTACCATATGCAAAGCCATATGGAGAAACATAGAAATTCAGAAACAAGAAAGATCTACCATGTAACCAACAAGCTCATCTTCCCCCCCCCCAAAAGTAGATCGTAGGATAAGATTTAAGAGTTAATACAATGGTTCCTTTTGTCTTTTGATGCTCACCTTGGTAGGGCTGCTGCCCCAACATGAAGACTTCATATAAAACAATGCCATACGACCAGACGTCTGACTTTGTGGAGTATTTGCAATGTGTCAGTGCCTCGGGGGCTGTCCATCTAATTGGTATGTTCTTGTTGCATTGCACTAAGTAATAATCATCCTAAAAAGTTGACACAATAAATGAATTAGGTAGGTTGCTAGAAAATATCATAATAATATATATAGTAATAAAAATACATTTGTGTGATGACTTAGCTGGCTTTCGTTTTCACCAATTTTGTTTAGTTAGTCCGATTATAGCTTCATGTCTTCTAATTACTTTTTGTGACTCCAAATTCCCTTACAAGAAGACACATTTGGCTAAGGAACATGTGCTGATGTAACTTGGGGCTTGTGTTTGTTTTCTACTAGACAGTATCAGAAAGTATAGAATAATAAAGTTTTATACTAAGTACAACTGAGCAGAAAACAATGTAGTTTGCCTTTAGGTTCTTCAGATGTGGACAGTAGCCCCAACTATGCTTGGCTGAGGCTACGGTGACTGACCTTAAGTAGTCTGGCTAACCCAAAATCCGCAATTTTGCACAACAGTTCCTCCCCCACAAGCACATTGCGAGCGGCCAAGTCTCGATGCACTAGATGTATGTTCTCAAGATATGCCATCCCATCTGCCACTTGAGAGATGATGTGCATGAACTTAGCGTTGTTTAAATTATGTCCTTCATCACCTGCACAGGCAGAAAACTGAAAGTTAGGAAGGTCTATTGTGGCACCATGATACCTAACATGTCTTCTTTAGTGATGGGTGAATTTACTGCGAAATTCGCGAAACGGCTTCGAAATGGGCGTCAAAATTATTTTGACACTGGTCAATTTTGATGCAAGCATCAATATGCGCGACTATTTGGTCGAAATACATTAAAGTCAATGGGCGCCCGAATAATTTTGACGCGTGACAATTTTTATTTGCAATATAGAATCATTTTTTCAGGATCTCTTAAAGTACATTACTGTCTATAGAATAAAGAAATAGACAGAACACAAAAGTCATATTATCCTATTAGAGGAAAATGAGTGTTTCTACTGACCTCTCAAGAACTGCAGGAGGCTTCCTTTAGACATGAGCTCAGTGACTATATAGACCGGGTCTTCAATTGAGCAAACTGCATAAAGTTTGATCAGGTTCCTATGACACAAGCCCTTGAGAACTTCAACCTCCTTTTTAAAATCACTCTCATTGATGTTGTCTGCAAGATCGAGAATCGCACAAATATTATGACCCCAAAGATGCTTATTGTACTGAAATACATCAATAGTACTGAACTTATACTGCACTCAAAATCTCACATCCACATTTTTTTTTTAAATTGTTAAACTGTTCCCAATTTTTAAAGGGGGTCAAGGGACATCACACAGTTGACAGCTTTCCTTTTTTTAGTAGATAAATACTACTCTTTTCACTTGGTAATCCAAAAAGATGTAGAAAGACAAGAAATGTATTAGTCCAAGCACTAACCTTGTTTCAAGGTCTTTATGGCAACTTCATATTTGTCATTCCAGAGGCCTTCCCAAACTACTCCAAAATTCCCTGATCCTAGTTCCTTTACCAGCTTAAACTCACTGTGTGGTCTTTCCCACTCGTCTATTTGACAGACAACCTACAAGAACATCATTATTTATATACATATTACTTCATTCAAGCACAACTCTCATCAAACCTATCCTTGCAAGTCTACTCTGGATCCTACATACAAGTTGGGCCATTTACTTCGTTCGAGTGAAGGAATAGAATAAAAAAAACTTCGAATTTTGAATGATTTTTTTGGCTACTTCGACCATCGAATTGGCTACTTCGACCTTCAACTACGACTTCAACTTCGAATCGAACGATTCGAACTAAAAATCGTTTGACTATTCCACCATTCGATAGTCGAAGTACTGTCTCTTTAAAAAAAACTTCGACCACCTACTTTGCCACCTAAAACCTACCGAAGTCAATGTTAGTTAACCCTCGATATTCGACCATATGTAAATCTGCCCTATTATACTCATTGGTTCGTCTCCCTTTTTTATTCTTCTCCTTAGAAGTACTGGAACAGTATGTACACAATGGGGCACATTTACCTAGGGTCGAATATCGAGGGTTAATTAACCCTCGATATTCGACCGTCGAAGTAAAATCCTTCAATATCGAAGTCGAAGGATTTACCGATGTTCCTACGATCGAACGATCGAAGGAATAATCGTACGATCGAACGATTAAATTCAGTGTTGGACTGGGATACCAGGAAAACTCCCGGTGGGCCCAGGTGTCAGTGGCCCCTCATGCTGCTAAACTTTGGCCTATTTCATGGCCATTCCCTATTTCTATGAGAACAAAGAGGCTAAATAGATGAAATAATAGATTATAGTGTGTAAGGAAAAGAGACTAGGAGAATAGAGGTTGAATGAGGAGAGGAAGAATATTAGTACTGAGAGTGGGCCCCTGGTCTAAGGTTTTATGGTGGGCCCCTGGTCTGCGATTTTTGGGGGGCCCCTGGTGTACCAGTCCGACGCTGATTAAATCCTTTGAAACGAACGATTCAAAGGATTTTAATCCATCGATCGAAGGATATTCCTTCGATCAGAAAATTGTTAGGAAGGTCCCCGTAGGCTAACATTGGCCTCGGTAGGTTTTAGGTGGCGAACTAGGGGGTCGAAGAATTTTTTAAAGAGACAGTACTTCGACTATCGAATAGACGATTTTTAGTTCGAATTGTTCGATTCGAAGTCGAAGGTCGTAGTCGAAGGTCGAAGTAGCCTATTCGATGGTCGAAGTAGCCATAAAAAACATTCGAAATTCGAACTATTTTTCCTCTATTCCTTCACTCGAGCTGAGTAAATGGGCCCCAATGTCTCTCCTATATCTTTAAACCAAAATCATAGTATGGGAATTAAATACAAACTGGTTGCCAGTCCTTCAGGCTCTGTCCATCCGATCTCACTTGCAAAATGTTTTGATCCACAAAATCGTTGGTAATTTAGGATATCAACATCAATCCAATGACATTCATATTGTGCATGGCTCCTGTTCTTTTAAATATTTCTATTCTCTCTTCAATCCAATTGTGTACACTTCATTAACCACACCCTTTTTGCCATTGAAGATGTGAAAGGATGACCCCACCAAGCCTAGATTTAAAATTCATTATTTAGTGAAGGGATCCCCAACCAGTGGCTTTTGTTGCATAAAAAACAGGTATATTGCCAAACAGAGCTTCCTGTAGGCTGCCAGTCCGTATAGGGGACACCAAAGTGCAGTACTGTCACAAGTCTTTTCTCTCAGTGGGGTCACTTGTTTGTGCATACTCAGGTCCTTGTATCAGCATGGTTGCCGTAATGCAGTCGCATGCTTTTCTGTCATCTCACTTTGTCTATTGGGTTTATTTAATGTTATTGGGATTAATTAGAGGCACATATATCAAGGGTAAAATTTCGAGTTATTTTAAAATCCCTTAAATTTGCTTGAATTCGAAATTTGACTGGGGGAAATTTATTTTTAAAAAAATTGAATTTTAAAACTGGAATGAATTTGAACACCCAAATCGAAATTAGGTTCAAATTATATAAAACTCGATTCAAGTTTTTTCACATAAAAACTTGAATGTCAGGAAGGCTACAAACATCACCACATTGATCCCTGGACCTCTCCCATTGACTTATACGGTAATTCGGCAGGTTTTAATAGCGAATAGTCAAATTCAAAGTTTTAATGGGCCAGAGTATAATAAATCTCGAAAATTGAATTTGAATTTTTTAAAAAAACTTCAGTCGAGTTTGGATAATTCCCTAGTCGAATTTGACAGTTTTGACCATTAAAAAAATGTGAAAATTCAAATCTGCCTCTAAATGTTTACATGATTTTCTAGTACACTTAAGTTGCCAAATTACTGAAAGAGCTGTTATCTGGAGTATTCTGGATAACAAGTCCCATACCTGTACTTCATACTGATCCTATTCTTAAAGAAATATTGGGATCCACTTGTAATTTTGTCTAGATGAGATTTGAGATGTTCTGTCCCCCTGGCTTCATAAATAATACAGCTACCAACTGCACAATTGACTACAAAAGAGATTTATAAATGCAGCTCCTCTAGATATATTGCACATAGCTATGTACATAAGACACAAACATTTACTTCTGCGACTACACGAAAAATATATAACATTATACAGCATATAACTTGTATATGCTGGCAATATTTAGATATGCAGGGCTTCAGTCATCTGACCTTATAGAGTATAATCTTTTTATGAGATCTGGGGCACATCTATTAATCTTCCTCCTATTTCCTCCTCTTTACATGACTTAATTAGATGCAGACTACCCCAGGTAGCAGTACTCTAAATGAAGATTTTAGATAAGGGTAACTCATACTATCATGTATCCTGACAATTGTGCTAGTGCTAAGCATAACTGTAGATATCTTAAAGACTATCGCAAAAATTTAAATTTTATATAAGCTTCCTCATACTGAAATAAGACACTTTCTAAATACAATCAATTAAATATTCTGCATCGTTTCTGAAATAATAAAGTTTATCTTCACTATCCCTCTCTCAGCATCTGTTTTGCTTCATTCTCTCTTCATGCAGCAGTTGGGTGTCAGATATCCATTGACAGTTAGATATAATATATCTTCTCCTACCAGATGTATTAGAGCTCACTCAAGTAACTAATTCCAGTACAAGCAAAATCTAACAAAATAACTGCCTTTTGCACAAATTCTGCGTGTAGAGAGACAGGATGTCTGGTAATCTTAATAGAGTGAGCTCTACATCTTCTAGGCAAAATGAGCCTCCCTATAAGATATATGGGATCATTCATCTGACACCCAACTCCTGAATGAAGACAGAATGAGGAGAAACAGATACTGAGAGAGGAATAGTAAAGATAAACTTGATTATTTCAGAAACGGTACAGAATTTTTAACTAATTGTATTTAGAAAGTTTCCTATTTCAGTATGAGGAAGCTTACATTCAATTTTAATTTTCGTGATAGTTCTCCTTTAAAGGAGAATGAAAGGTTAAAACTAAGTAAGCCTTATCATCAGAAAGGTCCACCTAAATATACCAGTAAACCCTCAAAGTAATGCTGCTCTGAGTCCTCTGTCAAAAGAAACACTGCATTTCTTTCCTTCTATTGTGTACTCATGGGCTTCTGTATCAGACTTCCTGTTTTCAGCTTAAACCTCCTTGCCCCGGGCCTGAGCATGCTCAGTTTGCTCCTCTCCCCCCCTTCTCTGCTGTAATATGAGCCCAGAGCTATAAGTGAGCAGGGAGAGATTCGGGCAGGAACCGATGTCACTCCAAGCTAATACTGCAGCTGCTATCCTAAACAAACAGAGAGCTTCTTGAGCTTTTTACTCAGGTATATTAAAACATTATACAGAATAAATATAGCATTCTAGCTTGCACTATTGCAGCTAATCTATTGGCAATAAAATGCCTCCATAGCTTCTTTAACAAATCAGAGTAGGACTGATGAGCATTTTGCCAAAATGGAAATAGACACATGAGTACGAGGCAACTCCCTTGTAAAAGATATTGATGTAAATGAAATACATATTTCTGGAAAACTTTATATATAAATACACATTAGTTTCTGGAGTAAGAACCAATACGCACCGAGACACAAGCCTGGGCCAACGGACTTTTGATGACTTTCCAGTTTACTTTATAGAAGCTGATGAGTTCTTCAATGGAGGCAAATAATCTTTCATTCTGAATATAAAACTTGCCCATGGCACTGACACTGATACGGAAGTGGGTGACTTTGTTCTCATTGCGCACTGTATATGGAAAACACAAAGTAAAAAAAAGTCAGTCTTAGCGGGATTGGAATTCACATCAGTTTTACTCAGGTAGGACCACATAGCAGCCAGTAGGGCTCTTTGCCGTTTTCAGCCTTACTGCAAATGACCAAACAGAGCTGACTTATATAGGATAAGAGATATAATTAGAAAGATAGATAGTAAAGAATAATCAGAGATCTAGTCTCATGGTGAATATGCTTTATGATTTGTGTCACTTACATTTCAGTTTACAAAGCAGCAGATAGAAGGGTAGGTAAACAGACGGAAAGAAGGTGGAGGTTATCTCAACATATCAATGTCTTAATTGTACTATATATATATTATATGTAGTAACCTAGTGCAGAGGGAAGACTTTGCTTGTTTGCACAGCTAAGACCAAGGGTTTAATACTAACTGATCTGCAAGAGTGTGTATTGTCTCCCCATGTGGGTTTCCTCCTGGTACTTTGGTTTCAGACCTGGACTGGCAATATGTGGATTCTGGCAGATAACAGAGGAGCTGATGTTAGATGCCATAGACAGTCACTATTTATTGGGCTGGGGGGCTATTTAGGCCTCTGTGTACTTGAAATGCCAAGTCCTATTTTGAATAAAATTGACCCTAATGTGGGATATGGACTTTAGACTATAAGTTCTACTGGTGCCGTGACTGATGAAATTGATGTATTATCTCTATAAAGCACGGCTTAAATATGTCAGGGCTATATAAATAATGGAAAAAAATATATTTTTATACAGTAATTCTAGGGTGAACTTCCCCTCTAAATGGTGGGTGAAGTTGGATCAATCCCAGATGAGGCTTAGGCATTTCAGTGCATCTTTTTACATCTGAGGGCACCAGGAGAAGGGATATTTGCATTACCACCCACACCCGCATTGTAAAGAATAAGGCTGCAATGTGAGCTCGTCACACCCCAACTGCATGTAGGGGCTAATAGCACTCATGTATATGCCCTAATTAAAGCTGCACATCAGATACGAACTCCACTAGTCCCTCTATACTCTTCAGCCTTGTTGTAGTTTTTGGGGTGTAAAAGAAAGAATGGGTACACGGGGTAAGTGAACAATGAATCTCATTACTAGACCTTAAAGGTGGGCTTAAGCAAAACAATACTGAATATCCCTGTCTGTAAAAGCTCAGATTGAACTATAAAGTGACCACACAAGAATAACAGCAGAATTTACACATGTATTTTATAATAAATCAAAGTGACCAGTATGTAGAAATGCAGGAATGGGTTTTTATGGGAGTTTTGCTGCAGTTTTATTTCTCACTGGGTTAAAAAAAAGGTCCTTTAATTTCACATTCTTTTTCCCACAGAGAGAGAAATAACGCACCAGATAGTGAGTACTGCCCAGGGATTCTATCACTTGGGCGCACAAGGAATGAGCCATGGGCATTCGGAGGACTCATGAGCAGTCTTTCAGCTTCATTGCGGTTTGCCACTTCAAAGTACCAACTGTAATAACAACAATGAGAGAGAAAATTTCACATGATCATACAGAAGGCTTGGGTTTCTAACTTACTGACTCACTGCTACAACTCCTATGATTCTCCGAAAGGAAGGAGAGCAGTAAATTTGGTTGCAGAGCTAGAGAAATTAGCTGCATAAAGGAAAGCAATATATATAGCTATACAAGGACAGGTATCAATGAATCTTATTACTAGACCTTTAAGGTGGGCTTTCAGGTATATCTAAGGGTGCAAATGGACATTATCCCCCAATCTCATCCTAATTGGTCTTCAAGCTGAGCCCCATAGTTTGGACATCACTGTTGTAGGGGGGATAGGAAAAATCAGCACAAAGGAGAGCAGGATAGTTGGCTGCAGATGGAGGGGAATTAGAATGAAGAAGGAGGGTTCAATATTTGGTTGTAGATGGAGGAGAATTGGCAGCAGGAAGAGTAACTGTAGATTAAGGGAATACTTGGCTGTATAAGGAATTAGCAGCGGTAGGCAGATGAAGTAACAGTGCTTAAAAGACTGTAACCACTGATTGGTGGCATTATTTAAACGGAAGCATGGCATAAACAGTTGAAATATGTTTGCACCCCTTTGCCTTTAGGCAGCAAATCAAATCTGCAAATAAATCTGCCCCATCCTTCACATGCCTCAAACACATCCGCTGTGCTGCAATTCATATACTCACGGTTCCTGGATGGAGTAGTGACCATCTGGAAGACTGGACTGAGTCACGTAGGATCTTGGAACTAACCCACTTTCCATACTGCCTGTTAGTTTTCTGGCCATGATGTAGTCACCTTCATCACTCAACTTACACAAGACTTCACCCTGTTTAATTGTCAGCTCATTTGTACTCCGGGCATTAAAACTATACAGGACTCTGACTGTGTCTGTTGTGGAGATGAAACTGCTCTGAGGCGTGATAACAAATATACTGTCATTGGTGCTTGGAGGAGGCCAGATCATGTCCCAAAGGCAATTCATACAATTTAGCCGTTTCCTTAGGAAGGACTCCATGATGCAGGGAAAGTTCTTCTGCAAAAAGTCCTGGCCACCATCAGCCAGAGAGAACTAGGTACCTCCAGAATGAGCCTCCTTGCAGCTGATTCAATGGGTTCTATACTTTGAAACACACAGAGAGAGAGTAGAAAGTTATTTTTTACCTACAGAACTTCCTCATTGGCTGCACAAATAGAAAGCCGGGGCTGAAGTTCCTCATGTTCCTCCAATTGGAGGTGTGTCAGAAATGTGACCCAACCTGCTTCTCTACATCACAATGATATCCTTTTCCTGAAAAAGAGTGGTCCCAAGGTTTCAGATAAGAAAATGAATTTCTGTTATTTATTTACTGAAAGCTCTGTGGGACTGTGTATATGTATCATGAATTCTTGGGAATTGACTTGTTTATTGTACAGTAGGGTCTGTTTGTGAAGCCCCCCATAAAAAAATATTATATCTCTTATGACATCCACTAGTGGACATTTTAACTCCTCATCTTCTTATCTGCTTTAGAGTCATTTAAATTGGGGGAAGTTATATTTACTTTAACAGACAGTACAGTACAGTACAGTATGAGGGTATAGCTTATTGTTTGCCCAGAACATTCCTTCTCTGTATATTTATATGGGTGGAAGAGACTCCTTAGGGTTACATTAAACATCATCCCTAGGACTTCTGGGGGGCGGGCCCAAGAGATGGCCGCTTTTTAGTAAGAGCTCCCGACCACTCCTACTCCACTGCATGTAACCAAGGTGTTACACACACAGCAGGCACTGAAGTCCTTACAGGGGACATAGCCTGGACATAGTCCATACATACAAAGATACTGAGACACAGCTAATCTGCCACGGGCAACTTTATATGGCAGTTATAGTGATATCAACAGCCATACTTTAAAGGCTTTATCTTGCATTGGGGATTACAGTGGAGGCGGAACCGCATAAACTGTTGCTCATCGGGCTGCTAATTCTGTTTATAAAATAGAGACTAGATAAAGAGTCTATAGCGCGCACCCCTGGACTCGACGAAGAATATGTAAATACCTACCTAACACACACCCGAGGTCTTGCCTTACAAGTGAACTGTGTCACACCATCAATATACTACTACACCAATTCCCATTTTGAATATTGAGCAGGACATTTTAGTTGGAGCTCATTAATTCAAAATCTCCCTCACTTCCAACAGGGACATGGATACATTTCTCGGCCAACCTACAACTAAACCACAAAGGCCAAACAGAACTAAACCAAAAGATAACAAAAAATCTACTGAACAAATGCAGGTGGAATCTGATTCACAACACTCTTAGGTGGATAATCCCACTACCGCAGAAGATCTGGTCCATATCCTTGGTCCCCTGCTTGACCAAAAACTAAGGAATCTTTAACTGAGGTCTTGCAACAAGTTACACACCACCCCCAACGACTGACGAAACAACTTGAGACTTATAGGGGTCCCAGAAACCATCAAAGGCAAGGATCTGGAAGATCTTTTAACTGACTGGCTACCCCGTGAGCTCCAACTACCTCTCTCACCTTCCCCATTTCAAATGGAGCGCTACCATAGAATCGGCCTGCCTTTGAAAGAAGGGGCGAATAGACCGAGACAAGTTATTTTTCGCATCCTTAATTTTGCCGATAAGAGCAAAGTCCTCGAAGCATATCGGAAAACAAAGGATTTGCAATTTGATGGACATAAAATTTCTCTTTTTCAGGACTACTCGGCATCAGTGTCAGCAAAGAGGCGTGAATTCTCACCCATATGTAAATCTCTCTATTCCTCTGGCTATAAATTTTCTTTGCTGTATCCAGCCAAACTAAAAGTTTTCAGCAAAACAGATGGAAAACCACAGTTCTTTAAAGATCCAGACAAAGCATTGGAATACTTAAACGCTCATCATTCCAAGACGGCTGATCTTACTTCTAAAGGGAATATTACTCATCTTCAAGTTTGTTGACAAGTTATTGTCGGCTTTCCGCCTTTTCAACCATAGCCATCCAACTTTTGATAGACATTTTTCTCACTGGCACAGACATTTTGGGATTGACATAGCCCGAATCTGTTCATCTACCAAAATGTCTACGACGTTTGCTTTTTCAACCCCGGGGGACACAAGACCATTCCCCACATATGATTCACCTTGTTGGATATGGACCCTTTTACCATAATTTTTTGCTTACAAAAGTTTTACTAATTTTTTCTTGCTATCTCTTTCTGGAACCTGGAAACTACGTATATTGGTCCGTAACGATCCAGCTTGATCCCTCTCTGAGGGCAATTATGGGATGTATGTTGCTGGACTCGATATCTACAAGACTATGTAACTTGTATTACAAAAACCCAAGAATTTTCAGACGAGTGGGATCTCTGACTGGGGTGTCTTTATGCTGAATTTCACCTTCAATGGGACAAGCTGACCTTCAGATACAATGATTGTGACTTTGAATGTGACACGTTATCTTACCTATTCTGTTTTTAATGGGATAAACGAGATAAAAGGCTTAACATACTAGCTTTGTTTAAAGGTTACGGGAAATATAGTTTCCCTTTCTTAAGGTGACTCTCTTGTCTCCGCTATAGTTTACACAAATTAATCAGTTACGTTTAATATGTTACACATCGGTTAACAGAGGAGACAATTTGGAATGTCTTAAATTATGGACTACGAGGTGGAAAAATCTACTACTTGCCTTGTTCTCTTTTGCTAATTTAATTATATTATTCTAATACATAGCGGGACCACGGGTGTGATATATCAGTGACAGCTAGTTACACTGTCATGTAAATATTTTTGTTATTGTATTTTTTATGTTATGTTTTGGAATTTGGAATCTAAAATCTATCTACACACAACATACTTCCCCATATTTTTCCTAGGTCCCGACCCTGGTCTGGATAAATTAAAATGGCAGCTAGCAGTGATAATACGGATTATACTTCTGATAAAAACCTTGAAAGTATAAAAATTATTTCATGGAACGTTGGGGGACTAAATACACCTCTTAAAAGACGTAAGGTACTTGATCATCTTAAGAGAGAGAAAGCACATGTTGCATTTCTTCAGGAAACACATTGGCGTAGACAAGATACTATTTCCATGAAGGATAGGTGGATAGGTTCACTAACGGCTGCTTCCTATACATCAAAATCCAGAGGGGTAGCAATTGTAATAAATACTTCTTTAAATTGCAGGAGGGGAAAAATTTATAAAGATAAATTAGGCAGATACCTGATTATGGACTTGGATATTCATGGGACAAACTATACCCTTGTAAACGTATACGCTCCAAAAGATAATCTTTTTTTACAGAATTGCTTCAGGGGTTGGACTCCTGGGGGGCTTCGAATGTAATTCTTGGTGGAGACATCAACACAGTGAATGACCCGTATATGGTCATCTCTCATTCACACCTTGAGACTAGTGATGGGCGAATTCATTCGCCAGGCGCGAATTCCCGGCAAATTTGCGAGATTCGCCACCAGTGAATAAATTTGGCAAACACCCGCGAAAATTCGCGGCAAAAATTTGCCGGCGTCAAAAATGTTTTTTCGAAAAAACAGACGCCGCCGTCAAAAACGGGCGCCGGCATCAAAAAAACGGGCGCCAGCATCAAAAACAAGACGCCGGCGGCGTTTCGCGAATTTTTCGCCGTTTCCCGAAATTCACGAATTTTTCAGCAAAGCGAAACGGCGCAAATTCGCCCATCACTACTTGAGACGTATCAAACCACTTCACACCTTCTGTAACCATCTTTTATTAAAAGATCTCTACAGATATTTATACCCTGACACTAGAGATAACTCTCATTCGAGAATTGATTACTTTTTTCTCTCTATTCACCTTCTCACATCGATAGAAGACTCCAGCATAGGTAATATAGACATCTCAGATCATGCACCTATGAGAATGACATTGAAATTATTTAATCCACAACCTTTTTCTTCTAATTGGAGATTTCCAGCATATCTGTACCATAACGACGATTTTAGAACTTACATTACACAACATTGGGCTAATTATATCGATGATAAAAAAAAGTCGTTTGATGAAAGGTACAAATTACTACAAAACAAGCTCACCCATTCTTATAAATCCTTCAAATTTACTAATTCATCTACTGCAAAAAAAAAATACGCAGAAACGAAGGCTCTTTTTAATACTTTATTGACAGAGCAAATGCAACAGATTAAGTCATACGGCAAACAGATTCTATCGCTGGGGAAACAGATCAGGTAAATTATTAGCTAATATAGTCAAGAGACAGCAAACTTAATTCAGAAACTTAAAACATCCACTGGGTGGGCACGTGATAGGTCTGACATTGCCACATTGATGACGAAACATTTCAAAACGCTTTACCAAAGAGTTCCTGATTTTTCTGAGCCCGGTCTCAAATTTCTGCAGGAAGCCCATCTAAACAAACTTACAGTCCAAGATAGGGAAATCTTAGATGCACCTATAACTGAAACAGAAGTCTCATTGACTGTCACAAAATTTAAAAACGGCAGATCCCCAGGTCCAGATGGATTAGGGGCGGAATTTTATAAACTATTATTACCAGAAATGACTCCTTTGCTTACGTCACTATACAATATACTACAAGGTAACCCATTATGGGAAAAAGCGGCTGATGCCAGAATTATTTTACTACATAAGGAAGGTAGGGACCCTACTGATCCATCTTCATATAGACCAATATCGTTATTAAATCAAGACCTCAAAGTTATGACGAAAATAATGGCTACTAGATTACAAAAAATTCTTCCCCATATACTTACCTCCAATCAGATGGACTTCCTCAAGGACAGGCATCCGGTTCGGGTTATCAGACAAGCTATCGCCACAATATATCAGTGTAACCTAGAAAAAAGAAGACAGGGATTACTGCTAAACTTAGATGCTGATAAGGCCTTTGATAGGATCTCCCATGCACACATTCGTAGACTTTTAAAATTCCAACATTTTGGAATTCATATGCTTAACCTAATCAAAACTTTATATGATGCTCCTCAGACTTTTATAACAGTTAATGGCTACAATTCAGAATCATTCGAAATTCAACAAGGGACTAGACAGGGTTGCCCTCTTTCGCCTTTACTATTCAACATTGCATTAGACCCTCTTATAAAACATCTGCTTTTAAATGAAACATTTGCAGGCATACCATTTGGACATATTAGACATAAAATAACAGCCTTTGCGGATGATATTTTGCTGTTTATTCATCACCCTCACATAGAACTGGCTAAGTTTCTAGATACTATACAGGTATTCAGTACTTTTGCAGGCTTCCGGATAAATCTCAATAAATCTGAAGCATTGGAACTTGGTGGCCCGGGGATTACAACAATTGGGAATACTGAATTCCCCTTTAAGAGGGCACAATCCTACATAACGTACCTGGGTATTAAACTGGCGAACAAACATACAGAGCTTTACTCACTCAATATTAGACATACTATTGACAATATTCAACAAGATCTAAATAAATGGGACTCACTAAACCTAACCTTTTTGGGGAGAATTCACCTAATCAAAATGATTTTATTTCCTAAATTGCTCTATCAACTACAAATGCTACCTTACAGCATAAAACCATCCGACTACAAAAGATTACTTAAAATGTTACGAACTTTCATCTGGAAACAGAAACGTCCAAGGATAAGTTTATTCAAATTACAACAGATTAAAGCCTTGGGTGGGGTTAACTTTCCAAATATTCGGGAATATAATGAGGCAGCATTACTACGTTTCGCTGGATGTATAATAGAAACATATATGCCTCAACAGAGCTTGACCAACTCTTAACAGGAGGTCTCTCCCTTAACTTTCTTTTTCATTCTCCATTAAAGGATATTCCACAGGATATGCGTGAACACCCCTTGTTTATAGACACTTATATATATATATATATATATATACTTATAGAACATGGAATTCAGTGAGGCGCAGGTTTAAATTAACACCTTGTTACTCTGTCCTGGCTCGATAATCCAACATTTCCGATGGGGAAACATAATAAAAATCTAGTGGAATGGCATAATCGAAATCTAAAAATTGTTGGTGACACTTTCACTGTATTACCCAAAGACAAGCTTCTCCAGAACCAAATTATCCATTATGCCACGAAAGTGTTGAGACATCTTTCCACGACAGATAAAGATAACCTAATAAATATACTGTGGCCCAGATATAATACAGTTAGAAATATTTCCCAGATTTACAGCTTTATTAGGACCGCATTGTCGACTGAAGCACAGGACACATTTTTACTCAGATGGACTTCTGTAATCCCACAAACAGAGGCCTCCCAAATACTTCAATATCACGCAAAAACAATGCAAGCTATTTCTGTTAGCAAATATCAAGAAATGGCTTTACAGATATTGCATGGCTCTTATCTCACTCCCCTTAGGAGGCATCATATGGGTACTCTAAATTCGGATAATTGCCGAAGATGTCATCAACCCCGGGCTGATCTTGTGCACTGTCTTTGGCTATGCTCTAACATTCAACAATTATGGGGGGAAGTTCAGATATACTGGAAGTCTCTGACTCAACAAGCAAATGTTTTTGCGCTAACATGGGCAATTTTTGGGATACCCCCTCCACACCTGAAACTTTCACGCTCTGAAAGGCAGCTGGCAGAAAGGTTAATGGCTGCAACTCGGAAAACCATTCTACACCATTGGCTTTCCCCATCTGCACCCCATTGTCTCTGGTCAAACAAAAACTACACCATATATTTCACATGGATTGGGTGGAATCCACTACAAACAAAGAACAATTTACTGACAAATTCTTTTCGACATGGATGAGTTACATTCAATCGCTCCCAATTCATACTAGACATCTAACGATATATGTTTAGATACACTACGTGGTATGATACAGAACAATTACTCAACAATACTATTGTCCAAGAAACAGACCAGCATATCCAAAATCTCCTACTACAGGAACAAAACTCACGAACGCCCCCCAGGAGCCACCACATAAATCAGATGTTAAGAACAAGGTATTCTTAATCGTTTTTTCTTTTCTTTTTTCAATGATATGTATGAGAGAAATAATGTTGTGTAGTATAATACCTTAGTATGCTTTACAACGAACCGTTAAGTGGAGACCTGTACTCTGGCTATCGAGTGTGTATGTTCGAAATATACTAATGATGGATTTATCCATCATTCTTTTCTTTTCGTAATTCCAAATTCCTTTGTATTTGTTTATTTATTTTATTTGTTATAAAAAATTTTTTTTTCAATAAAGACATATTTAAAAAAAAAACATCACCCCTAATGGTCATGAATAGATTTAAGAGTTCATTAGGAGATTATAGATAACACTATATGTAGGGAACTGGTTAATTAGTCTCCCAGTATTATTTAGCTAGCAGTCCCCTAGTGTTATAGATGCCTAAATGGGTCCTAAAACACTGAGGGACCTATTCCTGTATTTTGCCTTAAGCTATGCCCCTGGAGTTCTCAAGTGTCCAGTAGATGGCACTGTGCTATAGTATAAGGTCTGGGTAACCATGTGCTCAGGGTCCATTGCTTTAGCCCTTACCTGAGCAAGCAGGAAGGGAATGGGTAGTGAAACCTAGGTACATTAGGCCTAGTAAAGGATAAGCTATACTCTGTAATAGGCCACTCTAGGAGTGACAGACATGTTATTTAGAGGGATTAAGATCCCGGGTTACTAATTGCCCAAAAGTAGAGACTAAGGGTATAGATTTAGGGATGTAGAGATTCCCCTGGGTTCCACTTAGGGAAAAGGTGGAAAGCTGGGTTTACCTTCAATTGCTGCTATGTATGTTCCCTTGACTATAGGGACTGAGCTGTTCATTGCTGCTTGTGAGTATATGCTATCCTCTGTGCTCTATGTTCCTGTTGATTTCTATGAACTCCTATGTAGAATAAACTATTTTCTGGTTATGCATAAAGAAGCACTGGTGCCCAATTATTCTGCATAGCACTTTATTACAGTTGCATTACACCCTGCCTCCACACCATTGCGAGGGCTTCACCCTGAGAGAAAGGTCTTATCCGGAGCACAAATATATATTAGGGTAAGCTCTTAGTAGAGACGGTGCCACTCAATTTACTATAGCGCTACGTATATATTTAGAAATACGAATACAAACAGAAAAAAGTTTATCCAATCGTTTATTCAGTCAGGGTGGGTGGAAATTAAGAGGTAATTAGCTCTGTAGGGTGAGTGCCTCCCTCTTTGTAGGGTGCAAGTGAATTGTACATTGGCCCTTTATCTGCCGCCTAGAATATTCTGATTTCTGATTAACCAGAGTGAAATCTAACTCTGATAAGAACAGGAGCCGTAGGTTTAGCAATGTGTTTTTTTTGCTGCAGTTTTATTTTTTCACTGGGTTAAAAAAAAGGTCCTTTAATTTCACATTCTTTTTGCAGATTTGCCTTATGATGCGCCACACTTTAATTGCCATTTGGCAGCAGGGAGTGAGTAACCAATGAAATATGTTGTGTGTCCTGGGGAAGGTGATTTATGAGCAAAGAAAAAAAGAAGTAGTGGAACTGTGTGAATAAGGACATACTTTGCTATAATAAAATGTTTATTCACATTTTCTGCAGGTATGAAAGGAGCGCTTTTTGGTAACAGCATAGGGCTAGGGGGCCTGAGGCAGAATTGTTTGTGAGGGGTCACAGTTGTTATAATAAAAAAGTGTAGAAAATGAAAATCTACTAGGCACTTTCTACTGAATCCAACGGCTGCTTCTGTGGGGCCAAAAAGAAATGAGTGACCAAGGTCCCTTATCCACGTGAAAACAACTCAGATAACATTGCACAACATAACCGTGGAAGAACCGTCTACAAGGAGCTTGGGCCTTTGCTTGCAGACGCATGTTTGCTTTTTTTAAAGGGATACTGTCACGGGAAAACATGTTTTTTTCAAAACACATCAGTTAATAGTTCTGCTCCAGCAGATCATTTTTCAAAAGAGCAAACAGATTTTTCTATATTCAATTGAGAGACATGACATGGGGCTAGACATATTGTCAATTTCCCAGCTGCCCCCAGTCATGTGACTTGTGCTCTGATAAACTTCAGTCACTCTTTACTGCTGTACTGCAAGTTGGCGTGATATCACCCCTCCCTTTTCCCCCCAGCAGCCTAACAACAGAACAATGGGAATGTAACCAGATAGCAGCTCCCACAACACAGCTCCCTGGAAGATATAAGAACAGCACTCAATAGTAAAAGCCAAGTTCCACTGAGACTGGTTCAGTTACATTAAGAAGGAGAAATAACAGCCTGCCAGAAAGCAGTTCCATCCTCAAGTGCAGGCACAAGTCACATGACTGGGGGCAGCTGGGAAACTGACAATATGTCTAGCCTCATGTCAGATTTCAAAACTGAATATAAAAAAAATCTTTTTGCTCTTTTTAGAAATGAATTTCAGTGCAGAATTCTGCTGGAGCAGCACTATTAACTGATGCGTTTTGGAAAAAACATGTTTTCCCATGACAGTATCCCTTTAATAAAACTCAGTAGAACATTTTACACTGTCTGATGTGTGGCCCACAAGCTGATTTTGAGGGCCAAAGAATCCCTTTTCTACTTATAGCAAAGTCTGGTTTAAAGAAATACAGAAACTGAAAAGAAACCGTGTTTTTTTTTGTTATACCTTAGAAATCTTATCTCTGTGCCTCAGTAGTATTTATTGTTTCCATTAAGGTGCAAAGTGCCAGGCAAACAGGACTTGTGGCCCCGGGACAAGGAAGTAAGAAATCGCCGGGGAAACTTAAAGGAACTGTAAAACTATAAATTGTTTAAGTGAAAATCCATTCTACCATCCTCCAATAATGGTTCTATCCTGGGCAAAGTTTATAAATGTTAATATGTTATTTAAAATGTGATCTCTTGCTTCAGTTGCTCCTCACAGGGGAATTAATGGCAGTAAAACAATTCACAGTAATAACCCAGTAGGTTTCATATTAACTGGGTGGGCCTGTGAATACCTGCAACTCATTTACAGTACATTTTGCAAAGTTGTGTCCCCTTGAGGCACTGCCAGGTAATTTTTATATCAGTCGTGTTGGTAGATTTTGCTACAAAGAGGGAAATATACCCATTCATGCTTTGATTAAAGGGATACTGTCATCGGAAAACATGTTTTTTTTCAAAACACATCAGTTAATAGAGCTACTCCGGCAGAATTCTGCACTGAAATCCATTTCTCAAAAGAGCAAACAGATTTTTTTATATTCAATTTTGAAATCTGTCATGGGGCTAGACATTTTGTCAATTTCCCAGCTGCCCCCAGTCATGTGACTTGTGCCTGCACTTTAGGAGAGAAATGCTTTCTGGCAGGCTGCTGTTTTTCCTTCTCAAAGTAACTGAATGTGTCTCAGTGAGACATGGGTTTTTACTATTGAGTGCTGTTCTTAGATCTACCAGGCAGCTGTTATCTTGTGTTAGGGAGCTGCTATCTGGTTACCTTGGCTGCTGGGGGGGGGGGGAGGAGGGGGTGATATCACTCCAACTTGCAATAAAGCAGTAAAGAGTGATTGAAGTTTAGATCACAAGTCACATGACTTGGGGCAGCTGGGAAATTGACAATATGTCTAGCCCCATGTCAGATTTCAAAATTGAATATAAAAAAATCTGTTTGCTCTTTTGAGAAATGAATTTCAGTGCAGAATTCTGCTGGAGCAGCACTATTAACTGATTCATTTTGAAAAATAATGTTTTGCCATGACAGTATCCCTTTAAGGAACCGGAGAAGGAAGCAGGGATAATATTGAGGACACAATGGCAAGGATATTCATGGGACATATATAGAGGCTTTACCATTGTGTTGGGGCGGTGGAGGCTACTGCTCATAGGTGTTGATATTGTGCTATGCATTCATTGGAGGAACAGTGTAGGGAGGTCGAGTCACATGGTGTGGTTTAGAATAGGGACAGCATAGAGAGGTCAAGCTGGTGTGGATCATGCTGCCATGCATTGGTATACAGCCAAGTGGTGCGCCAATACATTCAATTTGGCTTAGAGTAAAGACAGAGCATAGCATAAAATTGACATGTATGGAGCGATGGCCCCTACCAGGCCATATATTTATGTCGGGGCTTGAAGGGAGAGAATGTGGCTTTGGCAAATTTTGGAGGATGGCATTTTAGGTAGTATAATTAGTAAAGTTAAGCCTGCTGCCAGGATGGGACTGGGAGCAGGCCCAGATTTGTGGTGAGGCCACATTGGCCCGGGCCTATGGTGGCCAAAATTTAGGGACGGCATGCAACCCAGCCGCAACCCTGAGGGGCACTGGGGACTCAAAGCCCCCACAGTGCTCCTGTGATCGAAAGCAAGCTTGATGCCGCTTTGCGCAGCCGGCGCTAGGACCATGTAGCCACGGGGGTGTGCGCAACAGAAGAAGCCGGCGCTGGGACCATGCGGCCTTGGGTGCCGCGACTCAAAATCTGGCCCTGACTGGGAGTCAAAATAAGCCCTGGCATTTCAGGGACACAGAGGCCCAAACAGTCCCCCACCAGCCCAATAAGTAGTGACTGTCTCAGGGAATGCGATGAAAATGTAGCAAACAAAAAGGGCAATGCAGTAAAAACAAACCCCAAATGAATTTTTAAATATAGAAATAATTAAAAGATTAAGCAAGTAAGGGGGACCCTTGGTATCAGAGTGATTTATGAAAGCAAGGAGTTTATTAACGACTCGTGATGAGCGAAATTAATGCTGTCTCCCATCGACTTCAATGCATTTTGGCAAATTATAGCCATTTCATGAATTTTCAGAAAAATTAAACAGTTCAAATCACTGCTAACGACATTAAGGTGGGCACTGTATGCATTGCCTTTATTTTTGCTGATGACACTAAATTGTGCAAACTATAAGTTCCATGCAGGATACTGCTAATTTGCAGAGAGATTTGACTAAACTGGAAAACTAGCCAGAAAACTGGCAAATGAGGTTCAATATTGATAAATACAAAGTTGTAAACTTGGGTAGAAATAACATTAATGCGAGTTATACACTAAGGGTAATGTGTTGGGGGTATCTGTATTAATTGAGAAGGATTTGGAGGTATCAGTGGATAACAAGCTGTGAAACTCTATGCAGTGTTACTCAGCGGCCACTAAAGCAAATAAAATGCTGTCTTGCATAAAAACAGCATTAACTTGAGGGATAAAAACATAGTTTTGCCTCTTTATATGTTCCTGCTAAGGCCTCACTTTGAGTGTGCAGTGTAATCCTTAAGAAGGATATTAATGAGCTGTAGAGAGTGCAGAGACGGGCAACTAAACTGGGAGAGGGGACAAAACAAGAAAATATTGGGAAAGATTTTCGAGGTTGGGGTTGTTTCTCTGGCTACATTTAGTTTTGTGTATCTATATGTATGCAGGTCCGGAATGGCAATCTGTGGGTTCTGGCAAATGCCAGAAGGGCTGCTGTAAGATGCCATGACAGTCATTATTTCTTGGGCTGGTGGGGAGCTGATTTGGGCTGCTGTGTGGTCTGTTTGGGCCTCTGTGTATCTGAAATGACAGATCCTATTTTGACTCTCAGTACAGACCTGTATGTATGTATATATGTGTCTATTTAAAGGGTAACTCAGACCCAAACTAAAAGTTTGCCTAATAAAAAAAACATAATTCTAAGCAACTTTCCATTATACATTTTCAGTGCTTTTAGAGTTACTAGCAAATACTATTACTATTGAAAGCAGCATGTGCTTAACTCCTGGTTGTTACTTTTTAAACAATGTTGCAAAAGTCTTAGTTCCCCAGAAAAGACAGGCCTGATAATCAGCTGCCATGTCTTACATTGTATCAACAGTCTGAGCCAACAGTGCAGAGAATAGAAAGGACAAACACTGCCTTCAACATACAATACATATACATACAACTTAAAAACCGTGTAATTAATGTATATAGCAAAGTTGCTTTGAATTATGTTTTCTTTTATTAGGTTGACATTCCCTTTAACTATGTAGCTGCAAATACAAAAACAAGCAGCTAAGTGGAGCTCAAAGCTTGTTTTTCATATAACCATGTGTATTATAGATTTTGGCTAAATGATGGAGCTATTGAAAGGAGTACAAATTCTAGGAAGGTGACTACTACAAACTTGAATTGTAGCTTGATGTGGGTATTGGATTTTTGCTTGATGATACAAAAATATACTAGTCGGTATATATTAGTAATAAACAGGCATGAGTAAACCGCCAGTTGGTGGATTAGATCAAAGACCTGAAGGAAAATGTAAACTTTCTGCCTGGAGATCTTGACTTTCTTCTCCAGGGCTTCCACCTGTTCCCTGATACCCCTAAACAGGGTAGTGACTCTATCTGAGGGCACAGGGGGCATTTTAATTTATTTCTGATCTACAGCATCTCCCCCCCACACACAAAATGTTGACTCAGTTGATAAACAATGACAATATGATTACAGGCATTATATTCGAAGGGTGTCCATAAGGTTTTCTTTGTTTTTCGCCCTTTGATAAATATCGCCCTAAAATTCTATGGCAAGTGAGTAGAGAGCTGGTAAACTACTTTGGAGAACTCTGTAGAACTCTATTTTCAGTAATCTAGTAGGAGTAAGTCCAACACAAGTGAACTTGCTCAAAAAGTGGTGAAATGTTAGGGGGTTATTTACTAAGCCCCGAATGCAAAAATCATGAAAAATTTGTGATCTTTTTTTATAAAATCTGACTTTTAAAAAATCACAAATTTTTCGGAATTTATTATCCCGAGAGTGGAAAACTCCAAATCTGAAATCCCGGCATCTCAGACCTGTCGAGGTTGCATATAAGTCAATGGAAGAAGTCCCAATGATTTTATTGATGTGTGCTGGGTCTCGTGCCATACCCCGAAGTTTTCAGAGGTTTAGGGCAAAAATCGAAGGTTTCGGGTGAAAAGTCCAAAAAACACGTGAAAATTGGGTAAAAACTCATAAGCATTAAAAACACGAGTGGCTTAGATCGGGGTTTGTAGCAGCCAATATTGAGATAAGTTCGGACCTTGATAAATAACCCCCTTAGTGTTTGAAGGCTGATGGCCTGTTCTTTTCCCTTTCTTATATTGGAGCCCCACCAAAATCTAAAAAGCAGTAATAGAAAGTTAATAATACCCAGCCTTGCTCTTTGGCCTTGAGTTTGCTCCTGCAGCGAGAAGCTGCTTTACAGGACTAACGGTCCCTCAAAAGCGTCATCATAGAAATATGAAGGCTTCCATAAGTTCAAACAATGAAAATATTAGCAAACTCTGCCATATTGCCCCAGCTGATTCCCAGACAATTCCCCCATAAACAGTAATAATACTCCCCTCCCCATATCTATCACCCCACACATTGTACGGTACAATCACTGTAGGTGTCCCTTTTCCAAGCGCCAAGAGTTATTGGTTTAAATCACAGACAACAGTCAGTATTTTGCTGACATTTTCTCAGGACAGATCATGATCAGAATCTTCTTGGCCATGTACAGTATGTACATGGAAGATTTTACATGGTCTTAATCCTGAAAACTATACAGAGATTTTCGGTCCTTCATCAGGAAAACTTCCCCTTAGTTTCAGTACCATAGGCCTTTGGATTTGTAGATGGATAGTAACCTCCTATAGTTCTGTGTGCAGGTGAGGAAAATATTGCAGTGCAAGTCTTCTGGCTCAAGTTGAGAGGTTGCACTACACTGGTGAGGTGTTAACTACTAGGTGCATTTTTACACTTATCTTCAGCAGCACGGCCTGTTTTTAAATGAGGAGCAATGCTTATAATCTGAATCTTTCACTCCCATGGTCACAGCATTAAAAAAATTATCTGGTGACCCTCACATAAAGAATCACAGTCCCCCCTCATAATATATCTTGTGGTGTGGACACTGGTGGGGAAATAAACCAGATGTTTTAGATGTTCTTTTTTTATGGGGGGGTCCCCTAAACTGGAAATCACCACCCTTTATTAACAGGGGTCACACAGTAAAAATGATTGGGAAATGGGGACATGCAGATCCCATCTGAGCTCCACGTGTAGATTATCACATTCCCTTAGCAATCCACAAATTAGCTGTACAGAGCCACCTAGTGGTGTCCTTCTTAGTCAGTTCCACAAGTTAACAGGGCAGAGCCTACTTTATATATTCCATGAGTTAGCAGGACACAGTCCTCTTCAGCTCCATAAACAAATTAAGGTTATAGAGTTGAAATTAACGAATAAACATCAATTGCATCTTGCAGACTTACCGCAATAGGCGTCCCTATCTGTGGTTGGCAATCAAATTAGCTGCTGGAGAGAGTTCCCTGCCTCGGCTAGGGGAGACTCCAGGGAAGCACAGCGGAGAGGTGTTCTGTCGCAGCTTGGTTGTACCCCAGATAAAAGAAGGGCAACTCTGGATAACCAGGTGCTGCACATTTATTTCATCCTGCTGCAATAACTCATCTCCCTAGACCAGTGATCCCCAACCAGTGGCTCACGAGTAACATGTTGCTCTCCGACCCAGGCCTCAACACAGGTGCTTGTTTTTTTTTTAAATCCTGGCTTGGAAGCAAGTTTTAGTTACATAAAAACCATGTGTACTTCCAAACAGAGTCTTTTGTATGCTGCAAGTCCACATAGGAGCTACTAATAGTCAATCACAGCACTTATTTTGCACCCCAGGAACTTTTTGCATACTGGTGTTGCTCCAAAATTTTTTTTACATTTTAACATGGCTCATGGGTAAAAAAAGTTGGGGACCCCTGCCCTAGACCTACAAATATCTTTGTTGGTAGAGGGAGGAATTGTGACCGATCCCCTTGGGTAAATAGTTTGTATATTTAAAAAAATTGTGTTAGTCCCAATCTGCACTGTTGCCCTCAACCATCAAACGCGGCCTGTTCCCTTTAATAACCCTTCTGGGGCAATAATTCCCCTTTATATTGCTTGCTACATAGGATACTTTACCTAACCTTTTTTGCACTGGCAAAAGAATAAACAAGAAATCTCATTTTAGAAATAATATATGTCTTTATTTGAAAATAGTGATATCCTAACATTCTGCTTCACAGTCAGAAACACTGATAAAATGAGATATAGGCATTTCAGAGGAAGGAGGCAATTTCTACAGTCATGGTATAAAAGCAAATACATAATGCAACCCAAAAATGGTTCAAAACACTATAATTCTTTGTTAAATAGTTGTATTGTATTATTAATGATAAATAAAGAACCAGAGACCTGCTCTTGGGAGCCCGACAGTCTGTTTTTATAAGGATGTGAATTAGCAACAAGTCATTGGCATCTAAAAGCTGGTGCATTCTCTATGTTATAAAGCACCTGTGTGAATATAGTAAGATTGTGTGAAAAACAGCATATTCTAATAAAATGTGCATATTTATTTTTAATTTTACTAACTGTGCCAGTTTCCAGGCAGATTTACTACCAGTGTCTCTGTAGTTTAGTCACTTATATAAATAGCACACCCCGAGAATTATATCTAGAATTTATGCAAGCATGGTGTGAGTCTAAATACCCCCTGAATGTGGTGTGTGTTCTTTGCTCTACTAAACACCCTGTGTGCAATTCATGTTCCTTTCTGCATCTCATCATCCTTATAATTTGCTCCTAAATTTTTGTCTGATTGGCAGCAGTACAGAATTCCATGTACAGGGCTGAACCTCTGCTCTCCTGCCTCTTCCCTCTCTCGAATCAGCAATACCTCTGTGCTTTGTATCTGTGCTTTTAGATGTCATTCATCATTATGCTCTTAATGCTAGAAAATTGTAGCCCATATTACTGTCCAAAATAGGCCCTAGCATTCCAAGTACAAAGAAGCCCAAACAGGTCCCAGCAGCCCACTTAATAGTGACTTTCTATGGCACCTGATAGCTGCCCCTCTGGCATTTGCCAGAACACACAGATTGCCAGTCCGGGCCTGTTACTGTCTCATGGCTGGAGCCAACTCCCATACTTTATATGAATTCCAGATCATGACTGAAACACTAGCCAAAACACAGCCTATAGGTAGTGGGTATTGACAATGCAAAATAAAAAGAAGAAACCAAATGCAACATCTGTCGGGTGCTAAACCAAATGGTGCAACACATGCTTGACTTTCCAGCTGTTACTGAACCCTAGAGCCTAGTTTAGCAAGCAGAAGTAAGGATGCAAACTCCAGAAAAACATTTTTTTGAGTCATTGTCTTGACAATGTAATTTTGTTTTAATGAATGCCGTAGGTCATCAGATGTGCATTGTCTTCTCCTAAAATGAGAACTTTATTTTTTTCCCCTTCCCTACTCTCTTTTATATATTATTCGTGGGTGTGAGTATTTCTCCTAGAATACAACTTTCAGTTTTAAGCGTACATACTGTTTTATAATGTAGGCAGTCCACAAATTGCAGCCTGATTAGATACACCATGATTTTCATCGGATGCTACGCTGGATTGGAGTCAGTTTCTCCACAACTTCATAGAAGCTCGGCCTTTGGCTAGGTTTTTCCTGCCAACATTCCATCATCAACTTGTAAACATCTGAGCTACATCGATCTGGCTTTGGAAGTCTGTATCCTGAGATGACTTCAGCTATCACTTCTTGGTTATTCATTCCTGAGGATAAGCATAGAAACCAGTTGCTTAAGGTATAGAAATTTTAATTGTTTTTCATTTAAGCAAATTTGTTGTATACGATGGAATTTAAAGAGGACGCAACCCGAAGGCCAGTAAGGTGAGTACTTATTTGTGCCCTGGGAACCCATGGAACTATAGTAGAGTGACTAACCCCCAATGTTTCTATATATTTGTGACCTTGTTAAGAGCTAAGGGGGCCCAGCCTGAAGGCCAGTTAGGGTGAGATTTGGGGTGAGTGCTTATTTGTGCCCTGGGTACCCCTGGACCTGTAGCAGGGTGATTGTTACTCGAATGTTTTTATATATCTGTAACCTTGTTATGAGCTAAAGGGGCCAGCCTGAAGCCAATTTAATGTGAGTTTTGGGGTGAGTGATTAATTGTGCCCTGGGCACCCCTGGAACTATAGCAGGGTGACACCAATATTTCTATTTATCTGTAACCTTGTTTTAAACTAAATTGGCCCAGCCGGAAGGCCAGTTAGAGAGAGAGTTGTGTAAGTGCTGCCCAGGAACCTTGGAACAATTTTTCAGAATAAATACAATTTTAGAAAAAAAAGACAATTTTCTTTCACCCCAAAAAATAAGTCTGTAAACAAGAATGAAGGATACAATTTACTGTGTGAATATGGGAGTTCCCTTGTTATTTTGGTGCTCACCTGGGTAGGGCATCTCTCCCAACATAAAGACTTCATACATCACAATGCCATACGACCAAATGTCAGACTTTGTGGAGTATTTTCCGTGTGTTATAACCTCGGGGGCTGTCCACTTAATTGGGATCTTCATGTTAACTTGCAGTGAGTATAAGTCGTCCTAAAAATTTTTAAAAATATAAATTTTACAGCTGAAAATGAAAAGATATGCAGGAGAAAACAATTGATGAATAAGGTGCTAGAAAAGTGATAGAACTGAAATTGGTTCCACCACAACATAACCGATATAATTCTTTAACTGGCCACTGTGTCGTTATTTGTGAAGATAAAAATAAGTGAAGTTATAAGTGAAGATAAAAATATTTTACTGTTGCTTTGTTTTTAATTCTGGATTCTGTAAAGCTGTTATATACTTGGCTCTAAGCTTCAGTATTGACTAGCTCACCCTTCATCCAACAATAGCAACAGTAGCAGTAAGTGGAACGAAGAGGGCTGTATTAGTTAGTGAAGAGAGTTCAATATCCCCAAATTCCAATTTCTCAATGGCAATAGCACCCCTGATTGGCTAGCCTCTGTCTTCTATAGCCCCACCCCACAACTCCATACATTGTTAGGACTCCCTTACAAAAAGTCAACTTTGGCTCAGGGGCATTCTGTTTTCTACTAGACTGTACAATGAGCAACCTTTACTTTGCTTGGCTGAGGCTATGGTGACTGACCTTGAGTAGTCTGGCTAACCCAAAATCCGCAATCTTGCACACCAATTTCTCCCCCACAAGCACATTGCGAGTGGCTAAGTCTCGATGCACTACATGCTTGCTCTCCAGATACACCATCCCGTCTGCCACCTGAGAGATGATGTGCATGAAATTAGCATCTGTTAAATGACGTCCTTCATTACCTGCACAAATAGAAAACTGAAAGTGTGTAAGGTCTGTAGTGGCACCATGGCACATAACACATGTTTATTGTTTTAAAAAATAACCATATTTTCCAAATGCAGAATCTTAAGTCACTTTCTGGCTCTGGTTTATCATCCATAATATATCAATTCTTAACCCTCATTCACTCTCTCTTTTTGCTCTTATGGAACTTTCTCCAAGCCCCTTTTTTAAGGTTCCCATTCATCGCCATTGCCCTGTGACAGGTCCCTGGAGAAATATGTTCTCAAAAAATCTCCCACACCCCTAAACTGATGCACATATTTCTGTCACAAGCAACTTACTTATGTTTCTTTGTACTTATAATGGTCCCATTGGCTGTACTTGCTCACATGGCAACAAAAAATGGCTTCTCCTGCAGTAGTCATGTAAGGAGAGAAAGAGAAAAGGCCAGTTGGGTGCTCCATCTGTGGCATGGGCATGTCTAGGTGCTTGGCTGAAGGTAGGCAGAAGCAGGGAAGAAAGTATTTGCTCCTCTTTGACTGAAACTGGGGGGTTGAAATGTTTTACTGCTGTAGAGATGGACAATGTCAATATATTTCAGAGGTTCTAAGCCCTAGGGGTATTTAAAGTGTTAGGTGCTTGCAGATTGTTCTATACACTACGCACCTCTCCCTGTGTCCCCCAAAATGAGGGAACTCTATAGAGGGAAAGTGAGATGGAAGCCAACTTTTTACTGTACAGATGGTAAGTGAGAGGGAAGTCATCTTGTTACATAACTCAGGACAAGCAGAATGGAAACCACCTTATCTAACATGTGGAATGGAAACCATCTTGTTTTTCCATAGGGAAACCACTGAAGAAGTTTGCACTGACCTTGCAGGAACTGCAGAAGGCTTCCTTTCGACATGAGCTCAGTGACTATATAGACCGGTTCTCCTACTGAGCAAACTGCATAAAGTTGGATCAGGTTCCTGTGACACAAGCTCTTGAGAGCATCAACCTCCTTCTTAAAATCACTCTCATTGATGTTGTCTGCAAGATCAAGGGTGGCATAAATATAATCACCCCCATTTGGACTTACTGTACTTAAATACATGAGTAGTATTGCACTTATACTGTACATAAAATCCCATCCCACATCTATATTTATTCTGCACCTGTTCTCATTTTTAAAAGAAAATCAAAAGCAGATCAGCAGTTTGTTCATTGACCACTCTCCTAGGTGGTGGTGCATTATTTTTTGCACTTTCCAATTGTACCATGCTAAGAATCATAGGCACAGGTCTTTGCACTCCCGAATTCCAGTGCTGACTTTGTTTTGGTAGAGCTGTATTCTTACATGGAGGTCTAGTGAGCATCCTTTGGGCATCCCCTAAATCAGTGATCCCCAACCAGTAGCTCGTGAGCAACATGTTGCTCCCCTTTTTTCATATGGATGTTGCTCTCCATGGCCTCAAAGCAGGTGCTTATTTTTTAATTCCAGGCTTGGAAGCAAGTTTTGGTTACATAAAAACCAGGTGTAATGCCAAACAGAGCCTCATGTAGACTACCAGTCCACATAGGGGCTGCCACAACCCTTATTGACATCACTCAGGACCTTTTTCATGCTTGTGTTGCTCCCCAAATCTTTTTATATCTGAATGTAGCTTACTGGTGAAAAAGGTTGGGGACCCCTGTCCTACATCATACAAATTTGCAGTCTAGGGAGAGCCAACAGGTGCAAAGCACAGTGGGGAACAGTATAGGGATATGTTGCACCCATAGTGATGACCTAAGACGTGCAATTTTGTAGCCCTTATGACTCCAGCAATGTCTGTCAAATTGATAAATGAGCCCTCCTTTCTCTTAGTTAATAAACTCTACGACATGCCTTTAGTAATACAGAATTACAAATCTTGTGATGTAGAAGAGCAAGAAACTCTCTAGGTAATAAGCACTAACCGTGTTTGAAGGTCTTTATGGCAACTTTATCTTTGTTATTCCAGAGGCCTTCCCAAACTTCTCCAAAATTCCCTGCTCCCAGTTTCTTAATCCGAATGAACTCACTGCGTGGCCTTTCCCACTGGTCTCTTTGATAGGCAACCTAGAAGAACGTCTATAATGAAATCTGAGGTGATAATGATTTCCCTCTTCTATTATCAGTGACATTGAAATCCAAAAATACCTTCCAAAAGTAACTCAACAACAGACTCTTCATTTTATGCTTTTCTGGGGGTACATTACAGTCTACATTCAAACAAACCAGCATCATACCTTTCAGTACAGGCCTTGTCCTAAATATCTTTTCTCTTCCTACACCCTTTTCTCTGGTTCTTTTATATTTTCTCTACATCCTCCTTCCCTTTCTCTGGTTCATAAATTTTCTTTCTCTGGATCTTCCATCCCTTTCTCTGGGTTCTACATCCATGTCTCTGGGTCATACATCCCTGTCTTTGGGTCCACTTTCCATCCCTTTCTTTGGATCTTCTATATGTTTCTCTACATCCCTCATCCCTTTCTCTGGGTCATGCATTTTCTTTCTCTGGATCTTCCATCCCATTCTCTTGGTTCTACATTACTACATCTCTGTTTCGGGGTCCTATAGCCCTGTTTCTGGGTCCTCCTGTACATCTCTCTCTCTCTCTCTCTCTGGATTTTGCATATGTTTCTCTGGATCCTCCATCCCTTTCTCTGGGTTATACATTTTCTTTCACTGTATCTTTCCCATCTTTCACTGGGTCCTACATTCCTTTCTAGTGATTGACTGGTTTCCCTTTATCCCTTCCCCTCAGAATGAATACACTGGGGCTGATTAACATAAATAGGTGCTAAATGACCACCAATTAAATGTTTGATGTAATTTCCCAATTTATTTTAGAAAAATTAAAATGAATTGCTCATTGGTTGCTATCGGTGCTTACACAAGCACAAAAATGTCTTCAAACTGCACAAAATGCACATCTTTATATATTATTAACTGTGTAAAGGAGTAAGAACCCACTCTCTCACGCTTTATACTCACCCAGACACAAGGCATGAGCAAAGGACTTTTGATGAGTTTCCAGTTTACTTTATAGAAGTTAATAAGCTCTTTAATGGAGTCAAAGCATTTTTCATTCTGAATATAAAACTCGCCCCTGGCACTAACATTGATGCAGAAGTGGGTGACTTTGTCCTCACTGCGCACTGAGAGTGGGAAAAACAAAAAAAAAAAATACAGAAAGTTTCAGTTCATATGATTAGGGGAGAATTGACATAATTAAACTAAAATAACAATATTATTATACAGTCAAACTTCCCCTCTAAATGTTGGGTGCAGGTAGATGCATCCAAATTAAGCCTGTGGCATTTGAGCACATCTTGTTACATCTAAGTGCACCTGGAGAAACTCCATTTCACCCCTTTGTAAAGAATAAGGCATTTGAGCTCCCCACAACCTGTACTCACAAATGAACATTGAAGTGCTAATAGTACTCATGTGTACATGCCCCAATTAAAGCTGCATATCAGTCATGACACCCACTAGGCCCTTTATACTCTTCAACCTGGTTGGAGTGTTTGGTTTTCAAAGAAAAAATGGATATACAGAAAGAAAGAAAAAAATGTGGGGGTTCCCACAGAGAGAGAGAAATAACGCACCAGATAGTGAGTACTGTCCAGGGGTGCTATAACTGGAGCGCACAAGGAAAGAGCCATGAGCATTTGGAGGGCTCAAGAGCAGCCTTTCAGCATCATTGCGATTTGCGACGTCAAAGTACCAGCTGTAATAACAACAATGGGAGAGATAATGTCACATTATGGTACAGGATACATAAATTCCAATATACTGACCCCCTGCTACAACTTCCATGATACTTAGCTGTTGAAAAAGAAAAATTGGGATTAGGCAAGAAAGCAGGATACCAGGATGTAGATGGAGAGGAACTGGCAGAAGGAGGTTGAGCAGGATAGCTATAGAAAGAAGGGAATTGGTAGAAGGAAGGAAAGCAAGATAGTGTAGATGGGGGAGAAATAGCAGAAGGAAGGAGAGCAGGACACTTGGTCATAGGCGGAGAGGAATTAGCAGCAGGAAGGAGAGCAGGATAGTTAGATGGAGGGAAATTAGTAGTAGGAAGGAGAGCAGGATTAGCAGCAGCAGGGGATAGCTGCAGATGGATGGTAAAAGTTAGCTGAAAAGAGATCAGGATAGCTGTAGGTGGAGTGGAATTGGTAGCAGGAAACAGAGCAGGATTGCTGTATTTGGTGGGTAATAGCTGGAAGAACAGGATAGCTGTAGATGGAATACAATTATCAGCAATAAAGAGAGCAGGGTAGCTGTAGGTGGAGGGAAATTAGCAGCAGGAAGGGGAGGATAGCTGTAGTTGGAGGGTGACAATTACTGTACCGGTAGCTGGAAGGAGAATAGGATAGCTGTAGATGGAGAGGAATATGCAGCTAGAATGAAAACAGGATAGCTGTAGATGGAGAGGAATTACCAGCAGCAAGGCTGATGGCATATTTATGCCAGGGAAAGGAAAAGGAATAGCACTAATATCAGTAGGAAGAGCTGATGAACACTCAAGTCAGTAGACAATAGATCTACAGCTATCATTGGATCTATCCCTTCCGTCATTATAGTCCAAGGCCTTGGGGTCCCTGAAGACTACCCACTACATCCTTAGATCATTTGAAATGAGCATTCTGAAGTTAGCATTCCCAGTTCTTGCTTTCTTTACCCGCTCCTGAGAAAAGCAAAAGTGGCATCTTGGAGGCTCTGCTTTATATACTCACAGTTCCTGGATGGTGTTGTGACCACCTGGAAGACTGGACTGAGCTACGTAGGATGCTGGAACCAACCCACTTTCCATACTGCCTGTTAGTTTCCTGGCCAAGATGTAGTCACCTTCATCACTCAACTTGCACAGCTCTTCACCCTGCTGAATTGTCAGCTCATCTGTACTCCGGGCATCAAAACTGTACAGGGCTGTGACTATGTCTGTCCTTGAGGTATTAAAATCCTGAACCACTGAGTCAATTATGGTTTCATTTACCGCAGGGTTTCCAGGAGGCCAGATCCTGTCCCAAAGGCAATTCATGCAGTTTAAGTGTTCCCTTAGATAGGACTCCATAATGTAGGGAAAGTTCTCCTACAAAACTAACTCCTAGCCACCATTAGCCAACAAGAAACATAGGCACTTCCAGAATGTACCTCCTTGCAGCTGACTCAGTAAACTTTGTTCTCCAGGAAAAGGAGAGAGAGAGAAGAAAGCAATTTTTCACCTGCAGAACTTCCTTGTTAGCTGCACAAATAGAAAGCGAGGACTGACGTTCTTTACGTTCCTCCAGAAGCAGATGCGTTAGGAATGCGACCCAACCTGCTGCCCTACAGAACCATGATACTCATTTCAGAAAAACAAGTGGCCCGTAGGACTCATTTAGAAAGGAAAACAAGGTAGGCAACAGAGATTCCTCATACTTGTGCTCTATGCATCTCACAGACTGTAAGCTCTGAAAGATAGGGATACATGTGTCATCATAGGACTTAGATGTGTATGTCTTTGTATAGCAAAATAATCATATAGGGCGGCATTACATTCACTTTAACTGACAGAACGGTATGAGGGTATTTGAAATGAATTCGTTTTCTTGGGTGTGTGTCTCCCTTGGGTGAGGTGAGTCAGAGTTGTACATTGGCCCTTTTTATCAGCTGCCTGGAACTTTCTGATTACCGATTAATCTTTTACCAGAGTCTGTAAATCCAACTCTGATAACAAGATGAGCTGAAGGTCTAGCGATGTGATGGTCATACTAAAGAGGAAAAAAAAACACAAACAGGACTGCCTTTAGTTGTGATCGCGCCGGAGACAACGCAAGGCTCTTTATCTGTTTTTACAATTACAACACCCATTGTAGTGGCACTTTGACAATATCGGATGGGCTACTGTTTGTGCAATAACGTTATAAAATATTTGTCTTGCTATCTTGATCAATCTTAACCCTACTGTTGGTATCTTGCCCTACTTCCTCCATCTTGTCCTGCTGTCTTCATCTTGTCCTGCTGTCTCCATCTAATGAAACAGTACCTCGTACTTGATCCAAAGATATAATTAATCGTTACTGGAAGCAAAATCAGTCTATTGTGTTTATTTAATGTCTTAAATTATTTTCTTGTAGAATTAAGGTACGAAGATACAAATTAGAGAAAACCGGAAAACTCCAGGTCCTGAGCGTTCTGGATACGAGGTCTCAAACCTGTATGAAAAGATACCAATCAGATGAGTATAGGACTATGAATGTGATATGTCTTGTGGGAACTGTATGCTATCATAAGTTTGAATAATCAAGTTTTACACAGAGTAGTAGTTTATTGTAGTGGAATACGCACACACCTCTCTATCTGTCCGTCTATCTACAGTATCGCTCTCTTTATCATATATATTTGCAGTCAGTACACAAGAACAGCGGCAGAATTAATACCAATATTTTATATTTCTTTGTTACAGATTTACCATGTGATGCATCACATCTCTAATGGAATACATGGGTCCTGTTTGCCTCCAGGGTGGGGTATTTCTGGGTACAGGAGGAAGGAAGAATTACTTGGCCAGGAAAAATAATGCAAACATACAAACGGCACTTTTCTCTTAATAAACCGTTACTTGCATTTGCTGTAGGTACAGAGGGCTTTTTCCATGGCAAGCAGGGCTATACCTAATCATAGTGGGGTCCCAGCAGGGCAGCAGTTGAGAGGGGACAGGTGGAGATCTGGTGCCTAGGGCTGTGCAGGCTCCAGGAAATACAATTTGTGTGTTTTTACAGGTGCAAATCAGAAAAAAATGAAAATGTGAGATTTGCATTTTTCACACATTACTTAGTTATTGCTCAATTCCGTCCCACTCTGATACAAAGCAATGCCTTGTTGATAGGGTGAATAAGCCTAGCAAAAAGACAGCAATACTGAAGGGGCTACTGAAGAGGAAAAAAAAAAAATTGTAAAAAAAAAAAAAAAAAATACATTTCAGATATTAAGGTTCGAATAACCTATTGTTCAATTACAGGTCACTTGAGCAGTAACAGCTATAAATGGTGAAGTTTCCAGGGTCTACAGAATGGATTAGTACAAGATAAGATTTAAACTAAACTGCCAGTTTGAATGTAAATTTCAGAGTTATTTGCTTGGCCCAACAAATACAAATCTAACCAGGAATAGAAAATAACGGATAGGGGGAAGAGTTTATACACGGAGAACCTTAATAGCTCAATATATACCTTATCACCCTGCAATATATTCTAGGCAGGTACCAAGTACTTTGCCCCCCTACTAATCGTGTGGTACCATTGCACCAAGACCCAGTATCCCAGGGAAGGGTCAAGTTGCAGGGATTTTACCGTGTTAGTAACCATATACAGGCGTGGAATCGGTTATCCAGAATGATTGGGACCTGGGGTTTTCCAGATAACAGATGCGGATTAGGGATGCACCGAATCCACTATTTTGGATTCGGCCGAACCCCCGAATCCTTTGTGAAAGATTCAGCCGAATACCGAACCCGAACCCTAATTTGCATATGCAAATTAGGGGTGGGAAGGGGGAAAAAATTTACTTCCTTGTTTTGTGACGAAAAGTCACGTGATTTCCCTCCCCATCCCTAATTTGCATATGCAAATTAGGATTCGGTTCAGCCGGGCAGAAAGATTCGGCCGAATACGAATCCTGCTGAAAAAGGCCGAATCTTGGCTGAATCCCGAACCGAATCCTGGATTCGGTGCATCCCTAATGCGGATCTTCATAACTTAAAAATCTACTAGCAAACCATGTAAACATTAAATAAACCCAATAGGCTGGATTTTGCTTCCAATAAGAATTAATTATATCTTAGTTTGGTTCAAATACAAGCTACTGTTTTAGTATTACAGAGAAAAAGGAAATAATTTTTTATAATTTGGATTATTTGGATAAAATGGAGTCGGCCTTCCAGTAATTCAGAGTTTTCTGAATAACAGGTTTCCGGATAACGGATCCCATACCTGTACCCTCATTGTACTGTTTGAAGGAGATGACTGCTTTTTTGTCGGCACCATATAATGCAACAGGCACATCCATATTATTACATTTTAACTAGGGCTGGATTTAATATATGGCAGCCAAATAATGTATATATAATGCCCTCCTGTCACCATAATTCTGTACCCGATACCCAATACCTTTACAATAAAGAGGCAAAGTGCTATCACTCTAAAGATTTCCCTAATTAACCTTTACTACTTTGCGGCACCACTATGTTCTGGGCTCAAGACGATCCAGGATTCGGTTCGGGATTAGGCCTTTCACCAGGATCCTTCTGCCCGGCCGAACCCCGAATTTGCATTAGGATTCGGTCGAATCTTTAACAAAGGATTTAGGAGTTCGGCCAAATCCAAAACTGTGGATTCGGTGCTTCCCTAGTATGTGCTACCTCTGCACTGATCCCTAGTCATTACACAAGACATATTTGCCAAAACTAGATTTTTTATTTCAAGACAAAAAAAAAAAAAAGTCAGAGATTATATGAAAAAAAAAATGGCTGTTTATTTACTTCAGACAACTACAAACAAGAAAGAAATTCAAATCTATATTATATTTTGCACACCGATTAATATATTGAACACAAACTCAACAGTCTGAGCAAGGCTGCAATTTCAGGATACACTTTAATGGAAGAAGTTGGTATAGGAATTTTCTTTGAAGATTTATTTTTGGAGGGGCAAAATGAGTGCCTGTAGGGTATCAGGCTGTGTTGCTCCTAGAACAATGTCAAAACATGATAACACCAGTAGGGTTTGGGAGATTTCCTCAAGACTGATCACAATTTGGTATTTACACCAAGGAGGTGTGTGTGTATATAGCAGGATCTGGCCCCCCGTAGTCACAGCAAAGGAGCATAACAGTTCCTCATTGCATTAAATGTATCAGGACAGGAGCTCTACCTCTTCCAGTGGATACAAAGCATTAAATCTCGGAATTTTCAAATACTGTTAATTGAGCGAGAGATTTAGACTAGAACTCACTGAAAAACATGGACTGACAGAACATTTTTCCTGATATTTTATAATACGTGTTCCTTTAAATTATCCTGGCAATGTATCCACTCAGAGGGGTGACAGTGTCTGGAAACCTCTATGAAAAACTTCACCAAGGATTGGAATGCTGTGGGCACCCCCCGAACTGGCAAATGCAAGAGGGGCTGCTCTGAGATGCCAAACGGTCGATATTTAATGGGCCTATGGGGGGCAGTTTGGGCTTCTGTGTATTTGCAATGTCAGAGTGTGTTTTGGAGCTCAGTCTGGACTTGCCCACCCCTCATAGCAACCATAAATAAGGCACAACACAGCAAGGGAGACCCAAATACTCTAGAACACTGAGTACCCCCTCATCATACGGAGCATCCCCTCATTCCAACAGCAGGTCTATACTGAATGAGCATCATTATTCCCCTTCACCATAAAGATAACAGAAGATTCCTTTATCTGCAAACTCCAGAACAGAGGATAGATTCTCTATAAATGAGCAAAAAAAAAAAAGATAAATGCCAAGATAGAATGGTCACTATTTGCTGCCTAGCCTTGTGTTGTTAAAAAGCACACCACGTATATGGGCCCGGTTTTACCACAATACACACCCGTCACCTAAACCTGGCCTGGTGTTTACATGCAGGACCTATTAAATACATCCTAGAGAGCTTGCAAAGCAACGGCACAATCTCAGAAAGCTGGACATGTTCAGTACAGTAACAGGCACATCATGGGTTTTCTGGTGGGAAAACCCAATTGGATCCAAAGCCCCAAAAAAAAATCACTGAAATTCCGTCCTCGGCAAGTTATAGGACACTCAGTCTTCTCAAGAGTGAAAGCAGCAACCGGTGCATCAGGATTTGGAATAAAGAAAAGCAACAAGTAGCACCCAGGGGAGCGAGTTGCGGGTGTTGCCAATGTGCTGCTCTAAGTGCCTCTGAAACGGTGACCCCCAGACTACAGTGAGCATGGACCTTCACTTCTCTCTGTAATATAGCAGATAGTACTTCAGGGGCACAGGAAGGGGGAGGCACAGAATTTTCTCCCGAAGAAAGTTAACAGGAGGGTTTGGCTTGGTTTCACTAACCCCCTGCTCTTCCTTCTCTGCCAGATCATCCCCTGCACCTTCACAGTTGCCTGCACCTTCACAGTTGTTATTATCATCAAAGGAATTCTGGATCCTGCATGCGAATCCACCTTCTTCCAGATAAACCACAGTCTGCAAGGGGCGTCTGCGCAGTCGTTTCCTCTTGTAGCGCGGTGGGTTCTTCATCACCCCATCCCCCCGGCCATTTGGAACTTGGTTTACGATCTTTTTAATGTGCCTCCTGATGGTGATGCGAGAGAGATCCTGGAGAGAGCGGATATTCGGCAGGGCTGAAAAGAAAGAAATCATTACACATTGTACATTCCCGTTTATCTGCAGGGTATTACTATGTATAAAGGTATTAGTATCCATTATGGGGAAACCGGTTATCCAGAAAGCTCAGAATTATAAGAGGGCCCTTTTCCCATAGACTTAATTTTATCCAAACAATTTTTAAAAATAATTTATTTTTGTCTGTAATAATAATAAATAAATTAAAAAAATAAAATAAAATAAAGTGATCCAAACTAAGAAACTAACTAATCCTTACTGGAGACAAAACAAGCGTATATTTTAATTTTTAGACTTAATGCATGAAGATTCAATTTACAAAAAGATTAGTTATCCAAAAACCACCAGGTCCTCAATATTCTGGATAACAGGTCCCATTCCTGTAAAATAGAATATGTACGTACATAAGGACGTATGTACGGAGGCTTAAGTATTTCACATGGGAATGTGTCTTAACTCTTTGTTAATTAAGAGAAAAGGGATCTCGGGAGACAGTGCCGATATGGAATATATCACTCACGTAGCTGCAGGCTCTTCGACTTTGCGGATTCCACATGGTCAGGCTGTATGAGGGGAGCAAAGGACACAGCCAGGATTTTTTTGGTTTCCCAGGAGGACGGCCCAGTGCGCGTGATCTTGGTGAGCTAAAATACAAAAAGAAGTTAATATTAAGCTTGCTGGCAGCATTCTGGGGCTCTGTTGTATGTGGCCCACCCAGCTACTATTCATACACAAAAAAAGGTTGGATCACAGAACTATGTAAATATATAGTAGATGCTATAGCATGATAGAGACCACTAGTGACCGAACCGAGGTAAAACTACTAATTCAAAAAAAATAAATAAATAAAAAAAAAATCTCTAGATACATTTTTTTAAAAAAATGGTTTATTACATCATATTAATATAGTTTTATCTGTAACTGTAGATCTGAATTGATGATAGATCCTACGGTTACAGATAAAACATATAGTCTCAAACAATTTATGAACTGCAATAGCATAGGTGTAATCTATTTGATCACCTGCGGCAAGTGCAACAAACAATATGTGGGGTGTACTACATGGTCTCTCAAAGAACGAATTAGGCAACACATCAATCAGATAAGTAATATCAGGTACTGCAATAAAACCAATATCACCAGGCACTTCATGGAATTCAATAATGGGAATATTAAATATTTTTCAGTACAAGCAATAGAACAGGTTAAAACAGGCATAAGGGGAGGAGATATTATAACTAGATCACATAAACAGGAAGTTTATTGGATTTTTACTTTACTTATATTTGATGTAACTTGCTTTGTGTAATGAAATATATACTTTGATGCACTTTATGTATTTATTCTCATACTTTTTACCCCAAAACATGGTTTGGAAACAGTTAATAGCTCTTATTTGAGCGGGTCTGTTTGGAATGCTCTAATGAGCTATTTATGCAATAAGAGTCCTGCTCAATTGTGATTGGTTTTAAAGATGGGTGGGTACATCTGTAAATGTGTATATATGTATGGAGACATGTGTTCCATTTGGAATTGCTACTACTTAGCTACTAGCCTTACTTTTGTCTTGTTGCATTCTATTACCTATCAGCAGAACTTAACAGAAGACACGTCCCCCATGAGTCACAGTGCAGCCTCTATGGAGCAGTATGTGATGTGTGTCCACATTAGGGTAGTGCTCGAAAACTACGTATGGGTGCGACAAGACCACAAGGTGAAGGAGGAGGAAGTGGGTCAAAGCAGAGTGTAGTTTAACCTGTTGGATGAAGGTCTGCGTTTACCTTTTCCTCCAATGGCAAAACAAGGATCCCGCCAACCTTGATCAGATTCTTCATATACTCCTTATGTTCCTTCTGCACCCCAGCGCCACAGTATACTCGGTCATACATACAGTCCAAAGCAATGTCCAGGCAGTTCCCAGCAACAAAGGAAGGTTCACAGAAATCAAATCTGCACACATGGGAAAGAGTAAATGGCATGAGGGTAAAGTGTATGGCAGCCTTCTCTAAAGATGGCCATAGATGCAACGATAGTATCGTGCAAAACTAATTTTCGGTGCGTGTATGATGGGCAATGAGCCGACCGATAACAGCAGAAGACTTGGATATCAGTCGGCTTGTCGATCAGGATGGCCTGATCGGGCGCCTTTGAAGGAACCTGAACATCGGCCATTGTTAGTGCTGAATCATCAGATAGAATTCTATTGTTTGTACCTGTATATCTGACGATTCAGCTTTACACGTGTGTATTGAAATGAATGATCTTTCCTGGAAATGTAATGTCTATGGCCATCTTAAGCTCCATACAGATTAAGCAGTGACATGATCATACCTGTCAAAGCTGTCGCTGGTGTGCACAAACAGGTCCAGCTTCTCCTTGGCGTATTCAATCACGTCAGCGTGGATTTCTACTCCATGGTTGATGCCAAAGGGCCCTGTTCCCAAACAGAATAAAAAGCCGAGTATCAAGGGAAGGGCTGACAAACCTGTGACTTTGTGTGTTCTGAAAAAACTGCAATGGGCAGCTTGTTTTCCATCTGTGGGTTTTTTGGGGGTTTTAGTTAAAGGGATACTGTCATGGGAAAACATGTTCTTTTTCAAAACGCATCAGTTAATAGTGCTACTCCAGCAGAATTCTGCACTGTAATCCAATTCTCAAAAGAGCAAACAGATTTTTTATATTCAATTTTGAAATCTGACAAGTGGCTAGACATTTTGTTAGTTTCCCAGCTGCCCCAGTCATGTGACTTGTGCCTGCACTTTAAGCTGGTCATAGACGCAACAATCCGATCGCACAAATCGTGGATTTGTACGATTTTCGGACCGTGTGTGGAGAGTCCCGACATTTTTCGTCCGGCGGAGATCGGTCGTTTAGTCGATTGGACAGGTTAGAAAATTTCTGTCGCCTGCCGATAATATCTCTGCGTGTATTGCCAATTGTACGATTTTCAGTGGGAGACTGTCACTAGCTTTGGTTGGACATAACTATTGTACGATTGCTGTCAGAGGTAGTACATTGGCTGATCTGTTCTTTAACTACTTTATTTGATCGGAATGGTAAAACTTTGATCTGAATGGTAAGTGGAGGGTCGGGAGATGGGAAAATCCGATCGTACGTTGATTCGTACGATCGGATCTTTGCGTCTATGGCCAGCTTTAGGTTGGAACTACTTTCTGGCAGGCTGTTATTGCTCCTACTTAATGTAACTGAATGTGTCTCAGTGAGACTTGGCTTTTACTATTGAGTGTTGTTTTTAGATCAACCAGGGAGTGGTTATCTATTAACTGATGCGTTTTGAAAAAAAAAACAAAAAAAAAAAAAAACATGTTTTCCCATGACAGTATCCCTTTAAACAACACCTTAGCCACTAGGCGGAAATCAAAGGTAATTCTATCAGTAAATTAAAATACTGGTATAAAGCCAGTAGCCAATAGGTGCTTTTGTCTGGCACCCAATCTGTCCTGGCTGAACTAGAACTGCTGGATTGGAATGGCTGCTTCAGTGCTTCCTTGGTCTTGTTGGATAGACATATAGTCGGACATTCATTAAAAATCGTAGTTGTGCTCAGGGGTAGCGTTAAGGTTTCAAAGTTACGCTAGCGTTAATACGCCAAGCAAAGCGAAGTTACGCTAGCGATAGGTAATTTGCATATGGCGCCAAATTCAAATTTTAATGGAAGTATTCGTAGCAGCAGTACACAAGCTTGGGAAACCTTCAAAACATCAAATAAAATTTTTATTTTGCCCTACACATGTGCCCACTGTATAGTTAAGTTGCCATGAGTTAGGAAATGTAGGGGGGAAGGAGGGGAGCCCCAAAAAAAATTTTGATCTTTTTCAGCCTATCACCCATAATAAAGAAAACTTTTTTTGAAGCAATCCCTATCTACTCTATTGCGCTTACGTCCGTTGCGCAAATTTGCCAGGCGTAAGGGTGCGAAGTAACACTCATGAAATTAAACCAGCGTCCGTTAGTGAATTTGCGAAGTAACGAAAATGCCCAACGCTAGCGAATTCACGCTAGCGTTAGGCGCTTAGTGAATTTGCCCCATAATGCGACTGCAACAGATATTTCTGCACACAAAAGAGAAGCTACATTTGGATTTATAAAATGCTTCGGAAACCGTGGAGCAGCTGCCCAGGGAGGCATAGAGCAGTAACTGAGGGTCCAAACTAGTGGCCAGTTAGGTTAAGATTTGGGGGAATAGTTACTTGTGCTGCTTGATTTGTCCCAAAGTTGAGCAAATCCATTCAGAGGAGTATATTGCCCACACTCACCCAGTATAAGCCCCGCCATAGTGTTCAGGTAGCCCGTTCCACTGCCCAGGTTTAGAAAGGACAGTCCCGGCTGCAAATCAAGTGCCTCCATCACCTCGGAGTAGATGCAGGGGGCTGACAGGTGGATGTTGCCATGTTTCCAGGCCAAGTCTCTATATGCGTTCTGCTTGAACTCCTCCAGGTAATAATCTGCGCGGTCAATGGCTCGGAAAGCCTTTTCCACTGCCTCCGTCCGAATATACTGAGCCTCCTTTAGGTTGTCAATTAACTCATCATTGTCCTGGCCAGCGCTCACTGCTCCCCCCATATCTGCAAGTGTTTAGGCCAATGTTGAAATTTCAAGTCTGGGAAAATGCAGAGATAACATCCAAAAATCAATCTAATTTTATTGGAAAATAGCCATCCGTCTTATCAGTGAAGCGGTCTGACCCCAACTTCATCCAGTAACCCCATTACAAACTTTTAGCTCCACCTCTTTACCTTAGCTCCACTATTGATTATACCTGCATACAGCTCATATAACACTGTTACAGGTATATATTTTATATATATCCCCATCAACTCTCAGTTACAGAAATCTGGTATGTGTATTCCAAGCCAGTTCGATAAATACAATGCAACCCCTGTCCCCCCCAGTGCATATAGACCTTAGTGGTAGAGTGTTGAGGATATACTTAAAGAAACAGTAACTCCAAAAAATTAAAAAGTGTTTTAAATGAATTACAATATAATATAGTGTTGCCCTGCACAGGTACAATTAAGTGTTTTTGCTTCAGAAAGACAACTATAGTTTATATAAACAAGTTGCTGTGTAGTCATGGGGGCAGCCATTCAAGCACAGGATACACAGCAGATAAGTTCCGAAGAATCAAATTGTTACTACTGAGCTTATCTGTTATCTGCTATGTATCCTGTGCCTTTTCTCTATTTAGCTTTGAATGCCCCATGGCTATACAGCAGCTTGTTTAGATCAAGTATAGTTGTGTTTCTGAAGCAAACAGTTTAACCAGTACAGAAAAACAGTACATAACATTTTCATTACTTTATGACACTTAATTTTTTGATGGTACTGTTCCTTTAATCGAGAAGGCACTGGGGATTTTGTAGATAACAAGCCGAGTAACTCTAGGCAGTGTAATTCAGTGGCTACTAAAGCAAATAAAAGTACTTTCTTGCATAAAAAAATGGCATTAACTTGAGGGATGAAAAATAAATTTGCCACTTTATAGGTCCCTGGTAAGGATGCAGTGCAGCTGTGGGCTCTAGTCCTTTAAGGAGAAAGGAAAGTGATCCTGCACTTGGGGGTGCCAAATGTTAGGCACCCCAAGTTATTGTATTGACTTACTGGAAACCCAGGGCGGCAGCTCCTATCAGCAGAAAACTGCACCAGACTGGGGTTATACCAATGGGCACTACGGATCCTCTTCCAGCTTCAAATTTCCGGGGGCAAATGCATGAGCAGTTGAACGAAATAGGCCACTTTTTAGTTAAAGTTCGGCTTTTCGTTCTACTGCACATGAGCAGCCATGCGAAGAAAGCAGAAGACGATCTCTCTGTGGTGCTCACTGATATAACCCCAGGCCAGTGCAGTTTTCTGCTGATAGGAGCACCAGCCCGGGGGTTTCAGGTAAGTCAATACAATCACTTGGGGGCACCTAGCATTTGGCACCGCCAAGTGCAGGATGACTTTCCTTCTCCTTTAAAGGGGTGGTTCACCTATAAATTAAACTTTTAGTATGTTATAAAATGGCCAATTCTAAGCAACTTTTTAATTGGTCTTCATTGTTTTTTTTTACAGTATTTGAATTTTATTCTTCTGACTCTTTCCAGCTTTCAAATAGGAGTCACTGACCCCATCTAAAAACAAATGCTCTGTAAGGGCAGAGACACATGCTCAGATTCAGGGAGATTAGTCGCCCATCGACAAATCTCTTCTTCAGGGCGACTAATTTCCCCGAACTGCCTCCCGCCAGCTAGAATATAGATGGCAATCGGTGCGCTTCGTTTTCCGAAGTCGCCTCCCGAGGAAACTTCGGAGAATAAAGCACTCCGAGTGCCATCCTGCCAGTGATTTACACTCTATCCGCCAGGAGGCAGTTCGGGGAGATTAGTCGCCCCAAAGAAAAGGCGATTTATTGCCAGGCGACTAAATCTCCCCGAATCTGAGCGTGCGTCTCTGCCCCAAGGCTACAAATTTATTGTTATTGCTACTTTTTATTCCTCGTCTTTCTATTCAGGCCTCTCCTGTTCATATTCCAGTCTCTTTTTATAATCAATGCATGGTTGCTAGGGTCATTTGGACGCTAGCAACCAGATTGCTGAAATTGCAAACTGGAAAGCAGCTGAATAAAATAACTTAAAACCCCACAAATATTAAAAAATGAAAACCAACTACAAATTGTCTCAGAACATCCCTCTCTACATCCTACTAACAGTTAACTCAAAGGTGCACAACCCCTTTAAGAAGGATATTAATGAGCTGGAGTGAGTGCAGAGATCAATTGCAATTAAACTAATGTTGGGGTTGTTTCTCTAAAGACATGATTACTCTCTCCAAATGGGGCTCAATTCTTCAAGTGGTTTTTGGTCAGGGGGATAAGGGGAGGGGAGTCTGGGGGTACAAAACGTGGTAACTATCAGGAAACGAGGGGGATGAGGACAGGTAGGATACCTGCCCAAGTGGAACCCTCCAGTGAGTCACACACGTGACCAAAATGCCAGTCGGGCGACAGGCACATTGTCACGTGGTTCTGCTCCGAATCCATTCGAACTCACTTCGGCAGCACCTTGACTGGCCAATAGAATATAAATAGGTAATCTAGATAAGGCCGCAGGAAGGCTGGGATTGTATCGCAGACAAGGTGGAAGGGATTGGTTAGCAAAAATGCGGTTCTGACAGTACATATCCCCTCCCCCCGCGAGCCTGCTGTTTACAGTCGGAGGCCCCTCCCAGTCAGTCCTGTGTTCCCAGTCTTCCAGTAACAGGGCCCCCCCCCAATCCCACAGGTTCCACTTGTAATCGTGATCCCAATATGACAGTGAGAGTCACGGCGACGACGGACTCACCGCTTTGCAGTCCTGGTTACATCTTCCCAAGCAGTAAAATCAGTGACAACAACAACTGGGAGGAACCAACTCTCTCTCCCACCCTCGCCTTTAACCTGTCCAGCGCATGCGCAGCGCCGCTTTGATCAGCCGCGCATGTCTCCTGAGTCAAAGTGGGGCGGGGCCGTAGAGATATGGACTACTAACTACTGTATCGCTCTATGTCATTACTGTGCTACGCTGTGTAGTGGTGGGACTATAACTACCACCATCCCTTGTCAACTGGCCCCGCCCACTATCAGTGTGCAGCTTCCTATTTATATATTAAAGTTTCCAGTAACCCCGCCCCCAGGCCGGCCACTTCCTTTGTTATTGTGAAAGACAGGGTTGTCAGGTTGATGGTTTTCCAGCCAAATAATTGGGCTTCTAATTTAAAGGCCATGAGGGTTTTGAAAGAACAAACTAGCCAAGGTACGGATTTCGGCTTTTGGCTGGTTTGTACTTTGGAAACCATCCCCAAGCCTGCATTTCCCAAATGCATGTTGGGTAATGTAGTTTTTGTTGAACAAATTTCCAATTGCGAAGTTTAATTTAAGACTACATTACCCAGCATGCAATGAGACTGACATGTTTAGAAATCAGGATTTGCCAGATTTTGGGCTCTGTCTCCTGCCCCCCTTATGCATTCACACATTTTCCAGTGACTTTCCTCAATTTCAGAAAATTTTGGGGCAAAAACCCACCAAAATGTCCAGAGGTTTTTTTACCAATATTTATTGAAATTGTATATGTATTTAGGGTTGCCACTGGCGGTAAAACACCTGCCAGGGCCAGGGCCGGTATTACAAATTTACCGGCAATGTAGCTGCCGGTAATTTGTAATGCCCTTAAGAAAAGGCCTTGTTCTCGGGCGGAAATGTACCTTTTTTTCCTCATCTTGCCCTCCCCGCCCCTTTTTTGTTGCGGCTCCGCCCTTTTTGCGTAATTTTTTCCCTCATCTTGCCCTTGACGATGTGGCCATGCCCCTTTTGCGTCGTAGCTCTGCCCCTTTTTGCATAGCAGCTCCGCCCCTTTAGTTCCCGCCCCCCGCTTACGGTAAAATATTTTTACAAAGTTGGCAACCCTATATGTATTAGGACCTTATGGGGCCCTTATACTTCCTGCCCTCTCTTTATGTATGCCCCTGGTGACAGGCAAATCTGTCCCATTTTGCTTCATAGAAAAATATCGAAACAATAAGAAATTTAAAAAAGTTGTCATATTTTCATGTTTTAGACTTTTTTTCACTGCACATATTATTCTATTTTTGGGTTACTTTTGAAGAGCTTCTTGGCTAGTTTTGGGCTGGTTTTGTAGCTGACTTTGGCTGGTTTTGAAAATTAGACCTGGCAACCCTGGATATGGAAGCATCTGAACTGAGATAATATTGACCCTTCCTGTGCAAGTTCCTCTTCCTGCAGTAGGGTTGCCACCTGGCCGGTAAAATTGATGGTTGATCCCAATGTTATTAATAGGGAAAAGGCGAAAAATATAAAGGAAGGCCAGTATTTTTTTTCCAGAAAAAGGTGGCAACCCTATCCTGCAGTTACTTCTGATTGGCCCAATACTTACTCTCTCCTTTTGCTCTAACATTGCTGTATCTCTACTGTGAGTGTGTGTGTAACCAGTGCAAGGGGGCTGCATACCCCCCAACCGTCCCGTTTTCCGCGGGACAGTCCCGTTTTTGGCTGTCTGTCCCGCTGTCCCGGATAGTGGACTCAAATGTCCCGCATCCCTGTGTCTCTCTCGCTCTTCCTGTGTTTTTCGCCGAAGTCTCGCGAGAAGAGACTTCGGTGACGTCATAAATCTCATGAGACGCGGAGAAGAGAGGGCAGTGAGCTGAGGAGGGAGCGCAGCCAGTGGTTTGGAATTGGGCGGGAGTATTTGTAGGTTTTTTTCCTGCAGCACAGCGCGTGGGGGATTGCTCTGCACGAGGAGCACATATCATTTTACAGCCTGCATGCGCTCTTGTGCACTGGAAAACTTTAGTGCCCGATCCTTCCCCAACGCTGCTGGTTCAGAAATGAGTCACATTCTCAACACAGTCGCTGTTCTGCCCCACATCAAGGGTTGAAGAATCATTACTACTTCAACAAGCTAGAATCTGTATAGCTAGTTACGTAACAGCGCCATCTAGCAGCAGTAGAAATCCACTGCAACCTATGTTTCTTACATTTGTATAAATAAAGTTCTTAATTATGCAACTACAGTGCATTGTGGGTGGCTAGTGCATTCTGGGAAGGAGAAGGGAGACACCATACTGTTTACAGCACATTTGCATAGCTCTCCTAGCATTCCTGCTTCTTAAATCTCCACTACCCCACAGCCAGCATATCTGTTTTACCACATGAACATGCATCGACACACATACATCGATGCTCCTGTTTACTAATTGCAACTGACCACTTACAGTCAAACAACCTGTTATCAATAAACAAGTTAGATTACAAGACGGTCTGCTTATTTGGAAGACAGGGATGGTTAAGCTGAATGTTGGATTGCACACTGTGAGAACGTGTATGAAGGCAGAACAGTAAAACAGATGCTGGTCAGCAACGATAGTGGATGTGATCAAACGGAGCTGCCATCACACACGCGGTTCTGCGTATACGATTGCAGCGTCTGCCACACGGTCAGTGACAAGAAGTGAGAGTGCAGCTCAACACGATCCAGACCACGCTGAAGCCCGGTCCTATATAGACTGAGTCCACAAAGAGACATTAAGCGGCCGGCAGAACGGGCACAATGTCTGTTAGCCGAGCATCATCATACAAAACCAGATCACGAGCAAGCTGCTCTAGCAAATCCTCCATAAAAGAAATGGCTGCTCTCGCACGTGCAGAAGCTGAAGCTGCAAAAGTAAAGTCTTCCTTCGCTGCACAAGAGATGCAACTAAAGAAAGAGAGGGCATCATTAGAAAAGGAACGAGTAGATCTGCAAGCGTCGCTAGAAAGACTAGCCGCAGAGAAGGAAGCGGCAGCCGCAATAGCCAAAGCAGAATACCTGGAAGCCCTGGAGTTTTCCGGATCTGAGAAACACCCCAAGACAGAGGGCAACTATGAGCCAGGACATCAGCCAGCTTATAAAGAGTGCCAAAGATCTTACCTTGAACCACAGTACCTTAGGCAGGACGATATGCGACCAAACGATGCTGACAACTACCGCCCTATGGAGCAGAGACTACAACCTTTGCCCAAAATTAAAGGGACACCTTTTGCATCAGAACGGCATTATACTGACTGCTCTAAGCCAGAAGCTCTTAAAAGGCATGGTAATACACCACACGTGCAGCATAACAGCACACCGGATTTTACTAATGCTAACTGGGCCATCATGGACTTTGCTAAGTTCTTTGCTAAACGGGAGCTGGTTACCAAGGGACTTGCAAAGTTCACCGATCAGGCCGAGAACTACAGGTCATGGCGAGCCTCCTTCCAAAATGCCATAAGAGACTTAGACCTTTCCCATCAGGAAGAGTTAGACCTCCTGGTAAAGTGGCTTGGAAGCGAGTCCGTTGAACACGCCAAAAGAATCAGAGACATTAACATAAACTATCCTGACAGAGGCCTAAAGATGGTGTGGGAAAGACTTGATGAGTGTTACGGGTCCATAGAAGCCATTGAAAATGCTTTGTTCAAAAGGATTGATAACTTTCCCAGAATAGTGGGTAGGGGTTACCAGAAGCTCAGAGAGCTCAGTGACTTGTTAAGAGAGGTACAGGTTGCTCAAGAAGAAGGAGATCTACCAGGGCTAGCTTTCCTAGACACCGCCAGAGGGGTCAATCCTATTGTTCAAAAACTCCCTCATAACCTACAAGAGAAGTGGGTCACACATGGTTCTACTTATAAACGGGTTCATAATGTACCATTTCCCCCCTTCGAGGTGTTTGTAAACTTTGTCAGTGAACAGGCAAGAATCAGAAATGATCCCAGTTTTGATCTCACAATGTCATGCCCCACTACCCCTGGTGTCAGACCTCATAAAACACCAGTGGCAGTCCATAAAACTAACATTGCCTCCACAGGTTCTCCATACAAGCCGTCTAAGTCTTCTCAAGAAGGGAACGGACACAGAGATCTTAACAAAGAATGCCCCCTGCACAAGAAACCACATTCTTTACTAAAATGCAGAGCCTTCAGAGAAAAGACTTTAGAAGACCGCAAACAGTTCCTCAAAGACAACAACATCTGCTTCAGGTGCTGCACTACAACATCACACTTTGCCAGGAACTGTGAGGTCAGTGTGTCATGCTCAGAATGTGGTAGTACAGAACACAATATGGCTTTACACCCTGGGCCACCCTCTCAGGCAGTACACCAAACAGAGGATCATGAAAAGAAGCAGATAGACACTGACAAAACCAACACAGTAGTCACTTCTCAGTGTACCGAGATCTGTAAAGGAGTGGTAGGAGGAAAGTCCTGCTCGAAAATCTGCCTTGTCAGAGTTTACCCGGCCAGTCACAGAGATAAGGCGATCAAGGCATACGCAATCTTAGACGATCAAAGCAACCGGTCTTTAGCAAAATCCACCTTTTTTGACACCTTCAACATCACAGGACCCGGTTCTCCCTACTCCTTAAGGACATGTGCAGGTACAGTGGAGACGGCGGGGAGGAAGGCAACGGGATACAAGGTAGAGTCCATAGATGGGCAGACCTGCTTGTCACTGCCAACCATACTGGAGTGCAACCAAATTCCTGACAACCGTTCTGAGATACCTACACCAGAAGTAGCAGCATACCACCCCCACCTGAAGCGTATAGCTCACCAGATACCAGAACTGGATCCAGAAGCACCAATAGCCTTACTCCTAGGAAGAGACATACTACATGTTCACAAGGCTAGAGGACAGATTAACGGTTCCCAAAACGCTCCATACGCCCAGAGACTTGACCTAGGGTGGGTCATCATAGGAGATGTCTGTCTAGGTGGAGCACACAAGCCGATCTCTGTCAACAGCATGCTCACCAACACACTTGAAAGTAGACGTCCTTCCTTATTCCAACCATGTCAGAACAGTTTCCTGATAAAAGAAATGCCACATAGAGATCCTGTCCCTTGTCCCTTCATGGATCCTTCCAGCGAAGACCATGCCTGCGATGGTGAACGAGATCACTTAGGGTGTACAGTTTTCCATAGGTCAAGAGAAGACAACAAGGTCGCAATGTCCATAGAAGACAGACTGTTCTTGGAGATCATGGATCAAGGAATGACAAAGGACAATTCAAAAAGCTGGGTCGCGCCTTTACCATTTAGACCCCAGAGACAACGCTTACCTGACAACAAAGAACTTGTCTATAACAGATTTATCTCCCTCAAGCACAAACTTCAGAAGACACCAGAGATGAAAGAAAATTTCAGAACATTTTATGTCTACGTCTCCAATCGAGTGCTGAGGATCAGGAGATCCACTAGTCCTCAACAGTGGCACTACGTGCCTACACAACATAATCCCACAGACTACGCAACCAGATCCGTCGCAGCCTGCCACCTGAAAGCCACAACATGGTTCACAGGTCCTGCGTTCCTGTACCGTTCAACGGCTTGCAACATCGGATGTGACACATTTGAATTGATAGACCCAGACGCAGATGAGGAGATCCGACCCGAAGTGTCTGTTCTTAACACAGTGACTTCAGATCGTCAACTCGAATCCCATCGTTTCAGCAGGTTCTCCACCTGGATGTCTCTGGTCCGTGCGATAGCCATCTTGATTCATATAGCTAAGTCCTACACATCTACATTACCTGTGAGTCAGAAACCTTGTAAAGGTTGGCATCACTGCAAGAGCGCCTTTACAGCTTCCAATCTGGAGAGGTCCAAGGACATAATAATCCACACAATTCAACATGAATGTTACACTAAGGAGATAGAATACCTCAGGAAAGGCCAAACAGTCTCTAAAGACAGCGCTTTGAGAAGACTTGATCCCGTCATTGACCAAGGTGGGTTGATGAGAATAGGAGGCCGCCTTCAGGAAGCCAAAGTAGACTTCAGAGAAAAACACCCTATAGTAATTCCGGGACATCACCATGTCGCGACCCTACTCATACGACATCACCATCTTCAAACAAAACACCAAGGCCGAATGTTTACCGAAGGGAATCTACGAGTCACTGGACTATGGATTGTTGGAGCGAAGAGACGTGTAAGCCAGGTCATTTTCAACTGCATTACCTGTCGCAAACTTCGTGGTGTGTCTCAGAACCCAAAAATGGCCAGTCTCCCAGCTGAAAGACTCAGCACAGATCCTCCCTTCACTAACGTTGGCTTGGACGTGTTCGGCCCTTGGTCAGTGGCTACCAGGCACACAAGAGGTGTTCACACCGGTGCAAAGCGTTGGGCAGTCATGTTTACTTGCATGTCCAGTAGGGCAGTCCATATAGAAGTGATCGAATCTATGGATGCTTCCAGCTTCATAAATGCATTCCGACGGTTTATCGCCATTAGAGGACCTGTGAAATGTATTCGTTCAGATAGAGGCACAAATTTCGTTGGAGCAGTAAAAGAACTCCAAATTCCTTCCAATTTGGATACGGCCAAGGTGGACAGATACCTAAATGAGCAAGGATGCACATGGACCTTTAATCCACCGCATTCCTCCCACATGGGCGGCGTCTGGGAAAGGATGATAGGGATAGCAAGGAAAATCTTGGATTCCATCTTCTCGCAGGTAGGGAGTACGAGACTCACACACGAAAGTCTGGTCACATTCTTGGCAGAAGTCTCAGCCATCATGAACGCAAGACCGTTGACTACCCTTTCCAGTGACCCTGAAGATTTGATGATCCTTACCCCTGCCATGTTACTCACACAGAAGACCAGCACCCTGAGTGCTCCATCTGGAGAATTTACTGAAAAAGACCTGTATAGACGTCAATGGAGGCAGGTGCAAAGTCTTTCTAATGTCTTCTGGGACAAATGGAGAAAAGAGTATGTCTCTACCTTGCAGTCGAGAAGGAAGTGGCAAACTAACAAGCCGAACATCAGACCTGGGGATGTCGTGCTCATGAAAGACCACCAATCACATCGGAATGAGTGGCCACTGGGCCTCATCACCAACACTTTTCCAAGCAAGGATGGGAATGTACGTAAGGCCGAGGTCAAAATCTGTAAGCTTGGCGAGTGCAAACTATTCCTCAGACCAACAACAGAGCTCGTGTTGTTGTTTTCACCTGAGAAGACAAGTAGTGACATCTGTTGACGCCAGACGGGGAGTGTTCTGCCCCACATCAAGGGTTGAAGAATCATTACTACTTCAACAAGCTAGAATCTGTATAGCTAGTTACGTAACAGCGCCATCTAGCAGCAGTAGAAATCCACTGCAACCTATGTTTCTTACATTTGTATAAATAAAGTTCTTAATTATGCAACTACAGTGCATTGTGGGTGGCTAGTGCATTCTGGGAAGGAGAAGGGAGACACCATACTGTTTACAGCACATTTGCATAGCTCTCCTAGCATTCCTGCTTCTTAAATCTCCACTACCCCACAGCCAGCATATCTGTTTTACCACATGAACATGCATCGACACACATACATCGATGCTCCTGTTTACTAATTGCAACTGACCACTTACAGTCAAACAACCTGTTATCAATAAACAAGTTAGATTACAAGACGGTCTGCTTATTTGGAAGACAGGGATGGTTAAGCTGAATGTTGGATTGCACACTGTGAGAACGTGTATGAAGGCAGAACAGTCGCATCACATGCCTTCTTCTTTGACTCTCGCCCCCCAGAAGGGTATGTCAAAATGCAGATTTAGTGGTCTGTTTTTTCAGTGTCTGGGGAGTTGAAGCAGGAGAGAGCTGAAGTTGTGTGTGGGGAAGGGGGGGGGGGCGTGGAGGAGCACAGAAAGAAGTATTTAATCTCATTTCACTAGACTGTATTTAGGTGGTTAAATTGAGGAAAAAGGTAGCTTTTTTTATGAAACATTCTTTAATCATAATTTTTCTACAGTTATCATTAGCCATGATTTGCCTGCCTAGCATGTAGCTGCAGTGCTACCAGGGCTGCATTAAATGTGTGTTTCACCTATAAGTTAACTTTAAGTATTTTACAGAATGGCTAATTCTAAGCAACTTTTCAATTGGTCTTCATTATTTATATTCTATGTTTTTTTTAATTAAATACCTGCTTTTTCTGACTCTTTCCAGCTTTCAAATGGGGGTCAGGTCACTGACCCTATCTAAAAACAAATGTTCTGTAAAGCTACACATTTATTGTTATTGCTACTTTTTATTACTCATCTTTCTATTCAGGCCTCTCCTACTCATATTCCAGTCTCTTAGTCAAATCAGTGCATGGTTGCTAGGGGAATTTGGATCCTAGCAACCAGACTGATGAAATTGGAAACTGCAGAGCTGCTGAATAAAAAGCTAAATAACTCAAAACAAACAAATAAAATAATTAAAACCAATTGCAAATTGTTTGAGAATATCCCTCTCTACATCATACGAACAGTGAATTTGAAGGTGAACATCCCTCTTTAATATATAGGCACTTAAAGGCATGTGCCTAGGTCTGTGGCTTTAGGGAAGTGGCTCTTGTTTGCCTATATAACTGTTTCTTTGACAGCTTAACTCTTGAATCTGATATTCTGACCACTGACAGTGCTGTTATATTGTTTTTTCATTGAGTTTCACAGAGACACTGAGACTTGAAGGCTGAGTAACGTAATTGGAGGGGTAGATCTTAGCAAGGTATGCAGGCAGGCAGTGGCGTAACTAGATATTACTGGGCCCCATAGCAAATTATTTTTCAGGCCCTGAAAACGTTTAGAATTTGTGTTTTACCAAGTATTATTATAATTGTATATGAATTAGGGCCTCATGGGGCCCTATAAATCCTGGGCCCCCTGCAGCTGCAGGGTCTGCTTCCTCTATAGTTACGGCCCTGCAGGCAGGATAAAGGAGTGAATAGAGTCTTATCTAAAGGGTAACAAACATACCAAGCTGCATTTTTGTGAATGTTTTTGTTAAATGGGCGTGACTTATGGGGGAGTGGCCATAAAGTGGGCGTGGCCAAAAAAATTTTGCGCGCGCTGCGCGCGGCAGAACCTTCTGTCCCTCTTTTTTAATCACAAATGTTGGGAGGTATGGGGCTGTTGGGTATCTGACAGTCACATGGGTCCGGGGCTGATTCCTGCCCTACACAGCAACTACACAGTAACTGCCCCCTGGGAGAGAGGAGCTATGCCTCCCAATCCAGCAGCAGGGAGTAAAGAGAGATCCACTGAACTGAGGAGCTGTACAATATGGCAGGGAGTTTAGAAGGAGGAGCCTGGTGTCAGTCTGAAGACAAGGACTATTTCCTGTTCCTTACACATGGCAGTGGGCAACAACGGGTTAATCCCCTCCCAACATACAATGGGACAGGAAATACAACATAAAAATCCTGCTTCCGCCTCCTGGCCACCATCTTCCTCCTGTCGCTCACCCTGTTAGTTCCAGATGGGTACCTCTCCCCTTCTGATGTCCCAGGACCGAGGTGTTCCTTGTGGGTGTCCTTGGGAAAGCTGTGTAGGCTAGGGCCATGTGTGCCGCCGGCGCTGTAAGTCGCAAAAGCCTGTTCTGGCACCATGTGCGATAAGACTCAGAGTATTCAGCCTCCAAGATGGCGCCGGCGTGTTGACGCATGTGCAGTAGCGAAAACCCAGCAGTGACGTGCTTGGCGAAATGGCGCCTGAGGCTTAGCGCCCAGACTTAAAAGAGGTTCCTTCTTCTCCCCCTGTTGGCTGCTAATCTGGTAAGGTGTTTCTGTTCCATTTGTGCTGTCAGGAGGGAACTGTTGTAAGTATATGTTTTCCTGACTACTAATGCTGAGCCTGCAGGGACCCTCCTTGGACAGGTATTTATAATTTGCTATGGAATATTTTAGGTTCGTCTTCACTTAATACTGGATAACTGCTGGAGTGTATCCCTATCTGCATGATGAGCTCTAGAAGTTCTCACTCAGGCTCAAGGGAGTGAGTGTTCTTTTTAAGAGGTGAACACAGGATTCAAGACAAGGAGAAGTTTAAAAAAAAAAAATCTTGGACTGCTATTAGTAATATGTGCCCTTTTTCTTAATAGGAGTTCTTCCAGATAGAAGATTGTGCGCTAAATGTCTGCAGGAAGCTTCTGGAGTGGTTCCAATGCAAGTTTCCACATGATTAATTGGATGAAAGAAACAATGAACCAATCAGTGACTTCCATGAAGTCGCAAGTTACGGATAATGTTTTGAAAAACTTAGGTCAGACCACTAGCATATCTTCCTTTGCAGGGGGCAGAAGTAGTCTGGATTGGCCTACTCCAGTTAGAACTGAATCTTCCAGGGCTTGGTCGAGTTCCGAAGGAGAAATCTCTGATGAGGATATAGTTGATGATGGGGATTCTTCTTTCAATACTGATATGGTGAAACCTCTCATTAAAGCAATTATGACAACTTTGGATTTAGAAGATCAAAACAAATCTCCTGCTAAGCAAGATAAAATGTTTATATCTATTCCCAGTTCATGATGTTATCAAGTCGACTATCCAGTCTGAAGGGAAAATCCGGACAGAAAACAAGTAGAACCCTAGAAGGTTCAAAAAATGATTTCCCTTCCCGGTGGATTTGTCTAAGCCATGGGAAAATCCTCCTAAAGTAGATGCAGCCATAACAAGGGTTGCCAGAAAAACTACCCTTCCGGTAGATGAAGGAGTATCTCTTAAGGATGCAATGGAAAGGCGACAAGGTGGAGCATTGAAAAGAGTCTATGTGGCAGGTGGTGCAGCATGTAAGTCATCGATTGCAATTACCTCAGTCACTACGGCCAATAAGATATGGCTTCAGGAATTGGAGGAAGTGATTAAGGCTGGCACTGATAATTGAATTATTTTAAGATGTGAAAGTTGCTAATGAATTTGCTGCAGATGCTTCTCTGGAATCGATAACACTGGTGGCTAGATCCATGGGCCTGTTGTGGGGAGAAGAGGATTATTCTTGAGACAATGGCACGCGGATTCCCAGTCTAAGCATAACTTACTATGCAGTCTTCCATTCAAGGGAAATTTTTTATTTGGTTCAGACCTGGATCAAATTATTTCTAAAGTATCAACAGGGAAGTCTTCCTTTCTGCCGCAAGAACGTAGAGACAACCCGGCTAGGTATTTTAAAGATTCCTACATAGATGCCAGGCAGTACAAGCCCGGAAAATCTTTTTCTAGACAGTGGAAGAACAGAAATCAGTCCTTTCAGGGTAAAAGAAGGGATTGGGGTTCCAATGTTTAGGGATGTAGCGAACGTCGGAAAAAAGTTCGCGAACATATTCGCGAACTTGCGTCAAAAATGCGAACGGTTCGCGAACGTCGCGAACCCCATAGACTTCAATGGGAAGGTGAATTTTAAAAGCTAGAAAAGACATTTCTGGCCAGAAAAATGATTTTAAAGTTGTTTAAAGGGTGCAACGACCTGGACAGTGGCATGTCAGAGGGGGATCAAGGGCAAAAATGTTTCTAAAAAATACATTGTTGACACAGCGCTGCGTTTTGTGCTGTAAAGGGCAGAAATCACACTACATTTCTAAACCTGTGTAATAAAATGCTTTAAAACGTCCGGCGTCTACATGCCAATCAAGTCGTGTAAAGGTTACAGCCTGTTCACACGCAAAGACGAAACGCGGTGCTTACTGCAACGCAAAAAGACACAAAGAGCTTTAATGAATGATACCGTCAAGTGAGCAAATAATAGTTTTTAATTACTAGTTGCTTGTCACCTCCAGGATGTTCGTCCTGTTGGTGGCAATATTTCTGTAGTGGTGTGTTTAGCAGTCACCGTGCTTGTGCGCACGTGCACGGTCAGGCAGAGGTAATTCAATGTACAGTGAAGTGAACCAAAAAACACTGATTCTGCAGTGTGGGCCCAGTTTTGGTCTACTTTATTGATCACCTGCGGTGACCATAAAAGATGCGATTTTGCCACTGTTGCAGAACCCTGAAAAATTAGGCATGTGTACTTTCCTGAAAAATTATGTTTTTTTTGTCGCAGCCACTGAACCAAAAGTCCAGAAACAATATGCCATATAAATGCTGAAAATATTAATTTTTTTTTGTGGCAGCCACTGCAGCACAGAGGCCAGAAAAAATATGCCATATAAATGCAAACAATATTAATTTTTTTTTGTCGCAGCCACTGCAGCACAGAGGCCAGAAAAAATATGCCATATAAATGCAAACAATATTAATTTTTTTTTGTCGCAGCCACTGCAGCACAGAGGCCAGGAAAAATATGCCATATAAATGCTAACAATATAAATTTTTTTTTGTCGCAGACACTGAAGCACAGAGGCCAGAAAAAATATGCCATATAAATGCTGAAAATATTCTGTTTTTTTTGGTCGCAGCCACTGAAGCACAGAGGCCAGAAAAAATATGCCATATAAATGCTGAAAATATTCTGTTTTTTTTGGTCGCAGCCACTGAAGCACAGAGGCCAGAAAAAATATGCCATATAAATGCTGAAAATATTCATTTTTTTGTCACAGCCACTGAAGCACAGAGGCCAGAAAAAATATGCCATATAAATGCTGAAAATATTCTGTTTTTTTTGGTCGCAGCCACTGCAGCACAGAGGCCAGAAAAAATATGCCATATAAATGCTGAAAATATTCTGTTTTTTTTGGTCGCAGCCACTGAAGCACAGAGGCCAGAAAAACTCAGGATTTACCTGGATTCAAATTAAACCAGTAGGGTTTGCACCCTAGTTTGTAACGGTGGTGGAGGGAGGAGGACGCTAAAGGACAGCTGTATGTGGAGTCATGAGGCGTGCAGAGAAGGACAGCTGCATGGGGAGTCAGAATCAGAAACTCAGAACAAGTCTTCCGGCGTGCAGTAACCCTCCGAGATCCACCCCTCATTCATTTTAATAAAGGTCTGGTAATCCACACTTTTGTGACCTAGGCGAGTTCTCTTCTCAGTTACAATCCCTCCTGCTGCACTGAAGGTCCTTTCTGAGAGGACACTTGAGGCGGGGCAAGACAAGAGGTTCATGGCAAATTGTGACAGCTCTGGCCACAGATCAAGCCTGCGCACCCAGTAGTCCAGGGGTTCATCGCTCCTCAGAGTGTCGATATCTGCAGTTAATGCCAGGTAGTCCGCTACCTGCCGGTCGAGGCGTTCTTTGAGGGTGGATCCAGAAGGGTTCTGCCGCTGCCTTGGACAAAAAACATTTGCATGTCTGACGTTACAGAGTGGCCAAAGTGCATTGTCCTTGCAGGTGCGCTCGTGGCAGGATTACTGGCACCTCTGCCCCTGGAATGTTGATGAGTTCCTGAAGTGACATCACCCTTAAAAGCATTGTACAACATGTTTTGCAGGCTGGTTTGTAAATGCAGCATCCTTTCAGACTTGTGGTATGTTGGTAACATTTCTGCCACTTTATGCTTGTACCGAGGGTCTAGTAGAGTCGCGACCCAGTACAGGTCCTTCTCCTTAAGCCTCTTGATACGGGGGTCCTTCAACAGGCATGACAGCATGAAATACCCCATTCTCACAAGGTTGGATGCAGAGGTATCCATCTCCGCTTCCTCGTTATCAAGGACTGCATCATCCACGGTCTCCTCCCCCCAGCCACGTACAAGACCAGGGGTCCCCAAAAGGTCACCACTAGCCCCCTGGGAAGCCTGCTCCTGTTGGTCCTCCTCCTCCACAAAGCCACCTTCCTCCTCTGACTCCACTTCTGACACCTCTCCCTGCGTTGCAGCAGGTGCCTGGGTTCGTTCTGGTGATTCCGACCAGAAATCGTGCGCTTCCTGCTCCTCGTCACGCTGGTCTACAGCCTCATCTGTCACTCGTCGCACGGCACGCTCCAGGAAGAAAGCAAAGGGTATTAGGTCGCTGATGGTGCCTTCGGTGCGACTGACCATATTTGTAACCTCTTCAAAAGGGCGCATGAGCCTGCAGGCATCGCGCATAAGCACCCAGTAACAGGGGAAAAAAATCCCCAGCTCTGCAGATCCAGTCCTACCACCCAGTTCAAACAGGTATTCGTTGACGGCTCTTTGTTGTTGCAGCAGACGTTCCAACATGAGGAGCGTTGAATTCCAGCGAGTCTGGCTGTCGCAAATCAAACGCCTGACTGGCATGTTGTACCGCTGCTGAATGTCAGCAAGGCGTGCCATGGCTGTATAGGAACGTCTGAAATGGGCCGACACCTTCCTGGACTGCCTGAGAACGTCCTGGAATCCTGGGTACTTTGAGACAAAACGTTGTACTATTAAATTCAGAACATGTGCCATGCAGGGCACATGTGTTAAATTGCCCAGTCTCAGTGCTGCCAACAGATTGCTTCCATTGTCACACACCACTTTTCCGATCTTCAGTTGGTGTGGGGTCAGCCACCGATCGGCCTGTGACTGCAGAGATGACAGGAGTACAGATCCGGTATGGTTTTTGCTTTCCAGGCACGTCATCCCCAAGACAGCATGACAACGGCGTACCTGGCACGTCGAATAGCCTAGGGGGAGCTGGGGGTGCACAGGTGTGGAGGAGGAGGACTCAGCAGCAGAGGACGAAGAAGAGGAAGAAGACGAGGTAGAGAGCGAAGGAGGAGTAGAGGTGGTGGCAGAACCGCGTGCAATCCGTGGCGGTGACACCAACTCCACTGTCGTTGTTGAGCCACACATTTCCTGCTTCCCAGCCATGACCAAGTTCACCCAGTGGGCAGTGTAGGTGACATACCTGCCCTGACCATGCTTGGAGGACCATGCGTCAGTAGTCATATGGACCTTTGGCCCAACACTAAGTGACAGAGATGCGGTGACTTGGCTCTGCACATGGTGGTACAGGTGTGGTATTCCCTTTTTTGAAAAAAAATTGCGGCTGGGTACCTTCCACTGCGGTGTCCCAATTGCTACAAATTTGCGGAAGGCCTCAGAGTCCACCAGCTGGTATGGTAAAAGCTGGCGGGCTAAGAGTGCAGACAAGCCAGCTGTCAGACGCCGGGCAAGGGGGTGACTCGCAGACATTGGCTTCTTACGCTCAAACATGGCCCTCACAGAAACTTGGCTGGGGGCAGATGACTGGGAATGGGAACTGGTGGTCAAGGTGGAAGGCGGAGTGGAGGGTGGTTCAGACGGGTCAAGGACAGCAGAGGTAGAGCAGTAAGATGCTGGACCAGAAGGAGGGTGGCTTTTAGTTTGCCTGTTGCCTTTGAGGTATTGCTCCCAAAGTGCTTTGTGCTTGCCGTTCATGTGCCTTCGCATAGAAGTTGTACCTATGTGGCTGTTGGGCTTCCCAAGACTCAGTTTCTGACTGCACTCATTGCAAATTACAACGCTTTTGTCAGAGGCACACACATTAAAAAAATCCCACACTGCTGACCTTTTTGAAGCTGGCAATCTGGCGGTAACAGTAGAAGTTGGCGGCGTTGGCGGCAATGGCGGGTGCGTTGGCCGGCTGACCACAGGTGCCGATACATGTTGTTGCCCTACTGTTCCCTGCGAGCTGTCCTCCCTGCTTCTTCTAAGTCTTATTCTCCTCCTGCCTCTCTGACTCTCCGTCTCTCCATCTGAACTATCCTCCTCTTGCTCTCTTCTACTGGGCACCCACAAAACATCAATCTCCTCATCATCATTCTCCTCAGATGCATCAATTTCTTCTAACAGCTCACAGAAGGAAGCAGCAGCGGGGACCTCCTCGTCATCACTCATTATGTCCATCTCTGTTGTGTTCTCTGCCAGAATTAAATCTGGTGTAACGTCCTCATCTCCTTCATCTTCTTCTGCCAATAATGGTTGCGCATCACTCAGTTCAAGAAACTCATGTGAAAATAACTCCTCTGACTCCAGTGAAGAAGGGGCGCCGGTGGTGGAGGAAGTGTTACGTGGGGTGCCCATAGCAGTGGAGGATGAGGAGGATGTTGTGGTAAAGTTAGAAACGGTAGAGGATGGGGTGTGCTGTGTAAGCCAGTCAACTACCTCTTCAGCATTTTGGGAGTTCAGGGTCATTGCCTTTTTAAAACTGGGCAATTTCCTAGGGCCACAGGATAGCATAGCAGCACGGCCCCTAGTGCCTCTGCGTGGCGGCCTGCCTTTGCCTGGCATTATTTTTAAAACAAAAACAACAACAACTCAGGTGGTGTTTCTGGAGACGGTATTATTATTGATATTTAGACAGAATGTGAAAAAGCTCACACAGCTAAGTGGCAGTGGTTTGAAAATGAAGAACACACTGGGCAAATAATGCCTGCAAGGTCAACGTATACACTACAGCAGTGGTGGATACGGAATATATTATTGCTGCTTGAAAAACGTCACTCAGGTGGTGTTTCTGGAGACGGTATTATTATTGATTTTTAGACAGAATGTGAAAAAGCTCACACAGCTAAGTGGCAGTGGTTTGAAAATGAAGAACACACTGGGCAAATAATGCCTGCAAGGTCAACGTATACACTACAGCAGTGGTGGATACGGAATATATTATTGCTGCTTGAAAAACGTCACTCAGGTGGTGTTTCTGGAGACGGTATTATTATTGATATTTAGACAGAATGTGAAAAAGCTCACACAGCTAAGTGGCAGTGGTTTGAAAATGAAGAACACACTGGGCAAATAATGCCTGCAAGGTCAACGTATACATTACAGCAGTGGTGGATACGGAATATATTATTGCTGCTTGAAAAACGTCACTCAGGTGGTGTTTCTGGAGACGGTATTATTATTGATATTTAGACAGAATGTGAAAAAGCTCACACAGCTAGATGGCCACTGGGCAAATAATGCCTGCAAGTGCACTACTATTGGTGCACTACTATGAAGAACAGCAAACAGCACTGGACACCTTAAAGAACAGTAAGATAAGTAAAATAAAAAAAAAAATATATGTATATTAAAAAAAAAAAATTTTCTCGGGTTGGTGCTGCTGAACTACTAGGAGCAGCACAGTAGCACACCAGTCCCAATCCCCAACACTGCTAGACTAATAGCACTTGGCTGTTAAAGTAGCAAAGTAAAACAACAAAAAAGAAAATAAAAGCAGTCTTTACAAGGACTATTGGGTTATTACAGCAGTCAGCAGATGAGATCAGAAGAGATCAGTGCCCACAGCAGGCAGCTACATACAGAGCACTGCAGTAGAAGGTAGATTACTAGCCAGCAAAGCTACCCTAAAATGTCCCTCAAATCCCTGCAGACTTCTGTCCCTCCAATACAGAGCAGTATCAAGTAGATTACTAGCCAGCAAACTTACTATCAACTGTCCCTCAAAGAAATCAGTGAAATCAGTAACAGCTCTCTCCCTACACTAGCTCTTGCAAGCACACACAGGCAGAATGAAAAAACGCTGCAGGGCTTCAGTTTATATATGGAAGGGGAGTGGTCCAGGGGGTGTGGGGGTGGTCCAGGAGGGAGAGCTTCCTGATTGGCTGCCATGTATCTGCTGGTCTGGGGTGAGAGGTCAAAAAAAAGCGCCAGGTAAGGCGAACCCAAAATGGCGAACGTCGCGCGACGTTCGCGAACATTCGGCGAGCGCGAACAGCCGATGTTCGCGCGAACAAGTTCGCCGGCGAACAGTCCGCGACATTCCTACCAATGTTAAATCCAAAAAGCCTAGAGCATGAAGGTGTGGGAGCCCCATTGTACGTAGGGAGAAGATTGACAAGATTCAGTGCAATGTGGGCTCGAGTTTGCCCAGACAAATGGGTATTAGACGTAATCTCGAAAGCTTACAAACTAAAGCTTCTGAAAAATCTTCCTCACCACTACATCTCTTCAGACAAGCGGAGATCCGCGAAGAGTTCTTCAGCACTAAGATCTATCATTCGGGACTTGCTGAAAAACAAGATGATATCAAAGGTCCCTCAAGAGCAAAAGTTCTCAGGAATATATTCCCATCTTTTTCTCAGACAGAAGCAGAATGGAGAATTCAGAGTTATCCTCAACCTCAGAAGAGTGAACAGACAGTTGGAAGTTCCTTCTTTCAAGATGGAAACCCTTAAATCAATCACTCAGTGTGTGGATCCAGGCGACTGGCTAGTGATCGTGAAGATAGTGAAGATATAAAAGACGCTTATTGGCACATTCCAGCGAAGAGATCTCACAGGAAGTTTCTAGGGTTCAAGATTCTGAACGAATATTATCAGTATGCCGTCCTTCCATTTGGGCTGGCCACAGCTCCCAGGTTATTCACAAAAGTCTTGGCACCCATCATAGCAAATCTAAGGCTCCAGGGTGTTCAGTTGTTCGCTTATTTAGACGATATCCTTATTAAAGCCCAGTCGAAAGAGGTTCTCGAAGTTCATCTGACAGAAGTGTCTGGTTATCTCAAAAAATTTGGATGGATAGTGAACTGGGAGAAAAGTATTGTGATTCCGGCCCAACGGCTAGAGTTTCTGGGAGTAATCATCGACACAGAGAACTTCAATCTAAGTCTCCCAGAGAGAAGGATTCAGGATATTCAAAACTCAGTAAATAAGTTCCAAGCCAGAACTACGCAGACAGCGGTAAGCTGCCAGAGAATAATAGGGAAATTGATTTCCACAATAGACTGTGTGAAGTGGGCCCAAGTTCACACCAGAATGCTACAATATGAATTTTTGACCAAATGGGATCACAATTACCTCCGACCTCACCAACAGATCCTGCTGGAGCCGACTACAGTTCAGTCCCTGAATTGGTGGACAAAAGCTGTAAACCTTCGACACCCAGTGTCTTTGAGTCAGCCACAATGGGTGGTGCTGACCACAGATGCCAGCAAGTGGGGCTGGGGGGCCCACATACTGGGGTTCGAGACTCAGGGCAGGTGGGATCTATCGGAAATCCCCAAATCTTTCAGATGGAAAGAGCTGAAGGCAGTGTTCCTGGGACTGTTAACATTCAAGAGTCATCTTCTGTCACGGGGGCCTATCAGCTCCCAGCGGGGAGTAGTCCAGACTGAGGAGGAAGCCCAAGGGGTAGTCCAAGTTCGTAGTACAGTTTGGGATCAGGCAGAATCGTAGTCAAAAGTCCAGGCAAAGTTCAAAAGGCAGGCAGATATATAGCAGAATCAAAATACAGGCAAGGTCAAAGTCCAGGAAATAGAACACCCAGGAGTGTACAAGGCAAAACCTATAATCGGGCATTGAACCTGTGACCCGGATGGCCTTTTCAGTTCAAATTTCGTGACATGCGCATGACATGCGCGTGACATCATTGCGTCAATGCGCTGGCACCGCAAATACCCAAGTGTGAGCCATGGGCACCGCCATCTTGGATGCTGAAGACGGACACGCCGGCTGGCGCTCTTCACGGACCTGACATCTTCTTAACAAGTCAGTTCTGATCAGATCAGACAATATGACTTCGGTCAGATATCTGAACAGGCAAGGATCAAGAGGTCTGTAGGACTTGACCATACATATATTTTCATGGGCAGAAAAGAACTTGAAAGAACTGAAAGCGGAATACATTCCAGGAGTCCACAATGTGATAGCAGACAGACTGAGCAGCGCTATGCCCCAATCTGGGGAATGGGAACTCCATCAATCAGTCTTCAAGGTAATCCTATAGAAATGGGGTCCGTTCTGTCTCGATCTTATGGCAACGAGAGCGAACACGAAATTACCGAAGTATGTCTTCTGGACAGCTGATCAAGATGCTTGGATGATGGATGCATTTTCCATCCAATGGAAATTTCGCAGGGCATATGTATTCCCTCCTGTGCCTCTGATCCCATGAGTTCTGAGGAAGATAAAAGAGGATCATGCGTAAATAGTTCTGGTGACACCTTGGTGGCCGAAGAGGCCCTGGTTTTCACAAATACTGCTCCTATCAAAGGACTTCCCGCTCAGACTTTCCAATCGACAGGATCTGATGACACAGGGCGAGGTAATCTATCCTCACCCGGGCAGATGGGCCTTGATGGCGTGGCTCTTTATTTATCTATTGGCAGCAAGGAAACCTAACACCTTACAAAAGTATTTCATCACTTGGGAAAAATTTGGCAAGTGGTGTGAGGAAGCTAAAGTCAATCCACTTCAGGGGTTCAGCTTGTGGAGTTTTTACAGAAAGCTTTAGAGTTTAAATTAAGTATTTCCACCCTCAGGGGTCAGATGACAGCCATTTCCTATTTCTCTAAAGTGCCATGGTCTCAAAATACACTGGTTAAGAAGTTCTTCCAGGGGGCCAAAAAACTTGCACCAGTTGTTAGACCCCAGATCCCTCCGTGGGACCTAAGTCTGGTTTTAAACACACTTACCAGGGAACCTTTCAACCCATAGAGGACATTTCTTTAAAGATGTTAAACTTAGAAATGTGACGTCATTTTGGGACTTCGCCAATTTACTAACGGGCACAGCCTTTACTTCGCTAGCGAAGGAGATAGACTATAGTGCTACTTTGCACTCTTACGCCAGGCGAAGTTTCGTTCTGGCGAAAGAGCGTCACTTCGCAAATTCACTAAGATGCGTCTTTTACTGAACGTTGCCTGTTCCGCCAGACTTGCCTTCGCCAGCTCAGACCAGGTGAATTGCAAAGTCCCAAAAAACGCTGTAGTCTTTTACTTTTCCAGGGTGATAGGCTGCAAAAGTCTGTAAAAAAATTTTCAGGGTACCTGAGCTCCCCCATTCATTTCCAAACAAATGGCACATAAACTATACACTGGGCACATGTGTAGGGCATCATAACAACTCTATTTTATTTTATTAAGGTTCCCTGGGCTTGTGTAGTGTAAAGTATTTGCTGCAACATATACATCCATTCAACTTTAACTTCCACACTTAGCCAACACTAGCACAACTTTGCTTCGCATGGTGCAGTAACGCTAGCGCAACTTCCCCAGAGTTCAGCGCCTTGGATGCAACTTAGGATTTTAGTGAATTAGCGTTGTCCATTGCGAATCTATACCTGATGAAGTGTTGCAATGTGAGCAAAGCCGGTGCTGCCGAATTTTCAGAGGTTAGTGAATTTGCCCCTATGAGACACAGGGCAGGTCGGCTTGTGCATTTCACATCATGGTCAAAATCTCCATGGACTTCCTTGTATGACATCCATTTTCTGGCAGAATTCTGGGGCACAATGTTAATCATTCTGATCTCATGTATTCCCTCGCATGTTATATGCTGGCAAGTAACCTGCCCTTATATGGACACATATGTATTGACTTGTATCTCAGGGACATCTCCAAATTCCTCTTTGCTTAGCCCCTCTGCCTTATAGTAAATGTAGGTGCTACAACTTGGCATAACAAACACAGGAGTACAGTGCAATTTGCTTTGCTTGCCATTAGCCTCTTGCGATTGGAATCAGTCCTATATTGTTAATGTGTAGTGGAGAGTACTCACTGTATTTTTGAGGCATTTAAAGGAGACCTGTCACCTAGACATAAAAAGCTGTATAATTAAAGTTCTTTTCAAATTAAACATGAAATCCAAATTCTTTTTTTTTTTTATTAAAACATCCATACTGGTTATAAACTTGTTTAAAAGTCTCAGCTGTCAATCATATATTGCCTTAGGCATAGAGGCAGGGCGGGCAATTACTTTCACTTTCCTTTCCGCATATCCTAAATGCCAGTGCACCCCCGCATTCCCCCTCCCTCCTCACCATGTAATAATGTAGCCAGGGCATGGGCATCAAGTGTCCCATTCTGGCACATAAGATTTTGGCATGATGCAAAGCTTGCCTTAATAACAGTGTAAATTGCAAGTGAAGTTTATTTTGTTTGACTCACATCATAAATTAGGATTTGGAATTATTTCTTAAAGGAGAACTAAAATCACTACTCTGCACCGATAAGTGATTACTGTCTTGGGGGTGGGAGGATGCAGGGAGGGGGGCGATCTAGGCTAGTAGGTGGGGCTTTCTTATTGGGGGGTTTAGTTCTACTTTAAAGTGACAGGTCCCCTTTAATGGGATAGGTTTATCCATATTAAAGGGGAGCTAAAATTGTTTTTGTTGAACAAAGCAACAATAAAGAAATGTTGTGCAACACAATAATAAATGGTAATTATCAATGGACAACTTTCGACTGCACTCACATTCTATTAGTACGTTTGGTGGACATAATTTGGATTAAAGTCTGATTCGGTAGGTGGAAAATCCCTGTGGCTAAGTGCAGTAATGGAACATGTAAGGGAATAACTACTCCTTTATAGCATGGGCCTGATTTATAATCCAGTTATTGGCCCCCAAGCTCTGGTGAATAAATGAAACAAAGAGTCATCCCTTTGGGGGCCTGTCCAGTTAATAATTTTTGGATACACAACCAGGGGCGCCACCTTTTCTGGAAAAAAATACCGGCTTTCCTAAACATTTAGCTTTTTTCCCTATTAATAACATTGGGATTAACCATCATTTTTACCAACCAGGCCGGTAAAATACCGGCCAGGTGGCAACCCTATTCCCATCGCTTTCCATTCTTGCGCAGGAGTAGGTCCGGGTTGGGCGGGATGCATCGCTAGTGCAGAGAGTGCAATTGCAACTTGCCTCATTTTCAACCAGCTTTATTCAAACAGCTCCTCCCCCAAATCCCAGTATTCCCATAGGACTAGCTGTTCGCTGAGACTTCTAATTCAGGAAGAAGTGGGCTGAGTCTGGCTCTAGCGCATGAGAATGTAGCCTCTGTGAGTGTTCCTGTTTCAGACCATAATGTTATTGGCAGTTATCTAATTTTGGGGGGCTGGGTACATAGTGTAGAAATGTGCAAAATACAGAGCAAAGGCTGTCCAGGAGCAGTATAAGTTGTAGTACTGCAAGGTCGCAGGTTGGACAGTTCGTATTATCTGCTTTGCTTATTCCACTAATACCCCGGGATGTGGAGGGAAATATCTGGAATAAGGGGCAACAATAAGCCAGAGTGTTGTGTTGAACCACAGCGAAAACAGTACTTTCTATTTGTATTTGCTGTATGGTTTTGCAGTGTAGGTGAATCCCGTTCCTTTGCACTGTGCATTATTAGGCAACAGTGTTGAATTCACAATCTGTACATTCCCAGCAGTTCCCTGACTGAGAGTTTTAGCCTCTGCCACTGCTGTTTCAATTTGGTTAGCAACTGTAATAGCCTTTGCAAGGGGTTAAATCCTGCTCTAGGAGCAGTCTCTCTCTAATGCGAAGTGAGTTTGTTTTTTCCACTATTTGGTCTCTTAGTATTTCATCTGTTAGAGTCCCAAACTCATAGGTAACAACCAGCTCTCTCAAAGCTGCTACAAATTGTTCTGTGGATTCGCCATTACATTGTCCACGTTGGCGGAATTTATATCTTAGTTTCAGCAACCACATTTACTCTTGGCACGAAAAAGTTCTTTATAGCAGTAAGAGCAGTTTCATAAGTCTCATCAGGTAATGTATAGAATATATGCAGTCCCTCTGCTCCCAGGCAGTGAATAAGTAAAGCTTTCTAGCAGCAGAAATCTCCCCTTGGTCAGCAGCAATAATGTAATTTTCAAACATACGGATCCAAGCAGTAAAAGGTATGGTTGGCTCACCAGGGTTTGGAAGAAAAGGTGCAGGCTGCTGCAGAGGTAGAAGAGCCATTTTGTCGTCAATTTGTTATGTTTAGGGTAGCCGAGGATGAGTAGAGTATAACAGTGACAGGAAGTATGCACAGTATAAGTCTGAGCACAGTGACATCTACAGGCCATTTGTATAAACACCACAGGGTGCAGAAGAAAGTACAGACTGGGTAAAGATGGGCAGTGCCAAGTACCAGATTAATATAAAACAGATATTATAGATCCAGTAGCAGTGGAGGAGGGTGGGGGTTTGGCAGTGTGAATAGATATATGGAAGGATGGCACTGTCCTGGGCACAGGTATAATATATGCGGGTATAGCTGTGCTGAGCGATTAAAGGAAACTTTTTTTGATTTTTATAGCCAAGCAATACATTCCTCTGTAAGCATGGGCATAAAACCTTATTGGGGGGGGGGATGAGAAATGGACAAGGGGGTTGGTACATACAAATAAAGGTTAAATTGGGGGCAGAACTAATGATGTCCCAATCACCCCAGCTCACATTTACATCCAGTGAGTAACAGGTGGCAAATGTACTGGTGTAAAGGGCACAGTTTTGTCTCAACAAGTAAAGAGCCAAAGGTCTGGTTAAAAAATAATAAAAAGTCAGCAAATACAGTCACCAGGTGTGGGGTTTTGCCTCCCATGGTGGCTCATGGCTGAAATGGCACTGATCAGAATAACAACGTTTTTTTTAAACATTTTTTTATTCTTTCAATCTTCTGGCACCTTTGCATGAGATTTTGTAATGACTGCTAAATGCAAATGCAAAATTTCCTATCCATTTCCATTTTGTTTACCAAAGTACATGAGCATTGCCATGGGATCTCGGAGGCATCTTTGGCTTGGTTCCATTTGCCAGTGTTGCCACTCAGGCCCGGACTGGCAATCTGTGGGTTCTTGCAAATGCTAGAGGGGCTGTTTGGGCCTCTGTGTAGACTGATTGAGCCTCTGTGTACCTGAAACGCCAGGGCCTATTTTAATTCCCAGTCCAGACCTGTTTCCACTAATCAGTGGTTCAAAGTGACCATGAATGTGCTGGTACAGTACTGTGCTGGTGCCTTTTTCATTACATCTTGCACCTCAGTTCAATTTAAAGACACTGGTCAACTACTGCTCACTAGAGCGCTAAATCTCCTGCTTGGCCAAACATTGACAAATTGAGAGATTTTTGTATACAAGGTATAAACAGCACATTTGCTGCAGGAACACTTTGTACATTTTAACCCTGAGGAATATTCCATTAACAGTCTGACTCTGATGGCAGTTCTTGTGACAGTGAATCCACTTGTAGAAGAAATACCCCTTACCCTTTATCTGGGATGAGGAAAAACAAGTCCCACCAGTTTCTGAGTGACAGCAGAAATTTCTATTTTCATTCCTTTTCTTCCTGCTTTCAGCAATGGCGGCTGCTGATCTAAGAGATGATCTTACCTGCTCCATCTGCCTGAGCATTTATACTGATCCTGTAGCTCTGCCATGTAGCTACAACTTCTGCCAGGACTGCATTGGGGGAACACTAGATGTGCAGAGCGAGATGGAGGAAGATCCTTCCTGCCTTGAATGTAGAGAAACATATAAAAGAAAATCTGAACTGAAAAGTAACCTTAAGCTTTCAACTCACCAAGAACAGGATGAGACTGGGATCTTCTGTACTTTTTGTATTCATTCTACTGTACTTGCTGCTAAAACGTGTCTGCACTGTGAGGCTTCTATGTGTGATGCCCATGTGAAGGTGCACAGCAAATCATCAGAACATGTCTTAGCTGAACCCACCACTTCTCTGGGGAACAGAAAATGCTCTGTACATCATAAGATCCTGGAGTATTATTGCTGTAAAGATGGTTGCTGTATCTGTGCCTCCTGCTGTCTGACCGGAGAGCACAGGGGCCACAGGGTGAAGCTGCTGAATGAGGCCTCCAAGAAGAAGAAAAAGAAACTAAGGAATGTTCTGGAGAAACTGAGCCCAGAGAGAGACGAGACTGAGAGAGGAGTCCAGAGACTGCAAGAGAACAGGAGAGAAGTGGCAGAAAAAGCAGCCGATGAGAAAGAAAGAATCACTGCCCTGTTTAGGGTCATCAGGGAACAGCTGGAAACCCTTTAGAAGCGACTCCTGAGTGACATCACAAGGCAGAAACAGAAGCTTTCCCTCCAAGTCACCAGTCTGATCCGTGAGCTGGACATAAAGAAGGCTGAGTTGTCCAGGAAGATCCGTCACATTGAGGAGCTGTGCAACATGGCAGATCCACTCACTGTCCTACAGGAACAGGAATCAGATGGAGCTGCCTTTTGTGTGGCTGAGGGGGCAGATAATGAGGACAGTGAGAGAGATGATATTAAGGTTCCTGCTGTATGGGATGTGGATCTGATCTCAGATACATTACTCACAGGCTTAACTGGGATTGTGACTGGGGTAAAGGAAAAGCTAATGCCTGGGCAGGAGGCTACAGATCTGTTACTGGATATTAAAATAGCAGGTAACCATGTGTCTGTATCAGGAGACAGTAAAACTTTATCCTACTCAGTAACAGAGCAGTGTAACCTACAGGCAGCAGAACTATTTCAGATTTTTCCTCAGGCTTTAAGCACCAGGAATTTGCCCTCAGGGCGACATTACTGGGAAGTGGAGGGCAGTGAATCAGGGGAGTGGTGGGTAGGGGTGGCATATCGCAGTACAAAGAAGAATATATGTTCATACAAGAATTCTGGTTATGATAAAAAGTACTGGTGTTTGTACAGATGGGATAATAATAAATATTCTGTGATACATAATAGCATAGTAACCATCTTAACTCAAAGAGCTTCAAGCAGCAGAATCAGGATCTCACTGGACTATGAGGCTGGGCTTCTGTCCTTTTATGAGCTGAGTGAGCCAATCAGACACTTACACACCTTCACTGCCAAATTCACTGAGCCCCTTCATGCTGCATTCTGGGTAGGGGAAGCTAATGCCTGGGTGAGAATCATGAGTTAGGGATTGATCAGTAGTGACTTGGGATGAGGACTAATTAGTCATGGTTGGGGTGCAGAGTTAATTAGTAATGAGTTGGGGTACTGCATTGATCAGTATTGAGTTGAGGTGTAGAACTGATTAGTACTGAAAACTGCTATTACCCACAATTTCTGGAATAAGACTACTGCTTGGAGTGCTAATATAAAATGTCTAATCAACCTCATAGACTTGAATATTTAAGAAACAAGGCCCTTGTGTTGGGTGTGCATTCTGGGGATTATTGAGTTTATGAGTTTATATTGCATTGAGAATAGAATGCTTCATTTCTCTAGCCAGAGTCTAGAGAAAAAAAAATGTACTTATTTTTAGGGATGCACCGAATCCAGGATTCGGCCAGAATCTGGACTTTTTCAGCAGGATTCGGATTTGCATATGCATTTGCATATGTAAATTAGGGACAGAAAGGGAAATCACGTGACTTTTCGTCACAAAACAATGAAGTAAAATTTTCCACTTTTTCAGTGCATCCCTACTTATTTTTGAAAGAATGGTGGTTGGGCCTCCCTTTCTGAACATTCCATCAGAGTTGTACTATAATTATGTTCTTAAAGGGATACTGTCATGGGTAAAAAGAATTTTTTCAAAATGAATCAGTTAATAGTGCTACTCCAGCAGAATTCTGCACTGAAACCCATTTCTCAAAAGAGCAAACAGATTTTTTTATATTCAATTTTGAAATCTGACATTTACACAGCACCATCTATTGGCTACAATGTTACATTTTCCAAACAGATCCACATTCCACAATAAAAACATTGTATTGCAAAAAAAGGGTCGCTTATCTCCTTGACTATCTGTATATTCCTATTTCTCACTTGGCATAATAGTCCATGTAAATCAGTCGACAATCTGCAAAATATAAACTATATAATAAACAGAAGATATTAAAAAAATAAGTGAAAAAAAGTAAAAAAAATGAATCCCATTAAGGCCATGGGGTTCCAGAGTTTCAAGACAGAGTATCCACATTGCTTCTTTTTTTAGAAGTTATCGCCACCTTGGTGTAGTTTCAGGACACTGACTATCACCTGAAATTTAAGTTGTTGAACCCCATGGCCTTTTCGACAAAATGAGAGGAAACAACATGATCAGGCTTTTTAAGATTAATTACCGACTTGTGTTCACGGATCCTTTCCTTAATCATTTGGGTATTCTGTCCCACACATATAGTTGCTGGCAGGGACATTTAATAATGTACTGTGTAAGACAAATTGTTTTAGGTGTTCAAGTGTAGTATATGGTAGAAGCAAATATTATGCAATAAACTATGACTAAAGAATTCTAGTAGCGCTATATTACCTATTATTATTGCATGAACTATAAATACAATCTCATTTCCCCACTGGGAGAAGCTGACACCCTAACACCACCACTTCAAGGCCTGACCCACTCATTACAAATCCTATGCTGTGCTGGGAAAAGGAGGATTTGGAAATAGTCAGTGATTGGTTTCCATTAGGCAAATCACTTTTTTGTTGGTTTTACATCCTAAATGTAGTAGGAAGCAAAAGGAACCAAAACTTGGATGATGTGTAAAAAAATAAAATTGAAATATGAATTTCCAACTGCATTTCAATGTGTGTTCCATCCAGTGCTCCAAACATATAATTATATATATATGGACTATATATGGGTCTTCTCAATAGCGATTTTTACTTACGGGTCGGGTAGTGGGTCCGGGTTGCGGATTGCAGGTTGTGGGTATGGGTCTGGTACGGGTTCCAAAAAATGGACCCGCGCAGGACTCTATGCTGCCCCCTAAAATTCTGCCCCCCTAGGTCTGTGCCTTTGTGGCCTTTCCACAAATCCCGGCCTAGCCATTGAGGAAGTGGAAGAAGGTGATCACTTTGTGGTACCCCGGGTTGTTACAGCTTTACAGAATCACCAGTTTTGGGTATCAGATTTTGTAATTATTTTCACTGGGGGGGTGCCTAACATTTGGCACTGCCGAATATAATGGTATAATGGTATAAAATGAAACCTAGGTGCAAATAATATTAATCTAATTGCAATCTGAACACAGGAACCTACATAAAGCACCTTAGCACAGATACATTATTCAGGCAACATGCCCCAAAAGTCCTATGGATCAAGCAAGGCACAATACAAAAATATCTTAAGTATCGCAAACTTGTCTTTTTTGTTTTTTACTTACATGATCCATATGGTATGCACGCAATAATACAGACCAAGTGGTAGAAAATGAAATTAATTATTGCACAGGGATTTGTTCTGCTATTAGATAGGCCGCATGGTCCTAGAGCCTGACCATGGTCCAATCATGCAGTCCTAGCATCTGCCGCCAGCAAGTGCACACATGGAGCACTGGGGAGCTGCGCACAGGCCCGGACTGGCAATATGTGGGTTCTGGCAAATGCCAGAGGGGCTGCTATAAGATCTCATAGAAAGTCAGTATTTAGTGGGCTGGTGGGAGCTGTTTGGGTCTCTATGTGGGCTGATTGGGCCTCTGTGTACCTGAAATCCCAGGGCCTATTTTAATTCTCAGTCCGGACCTGGCTGCGCATCCTCTGTGTTCTGCAGCAAGCGGCTTGGCGGCATGCCACCCCTATGATTCTGCCACCCTAGGCCCAGGCCTTTGTGGCCTTTGCCACAAATCCTGCCCTGTAATTATGGCAACATTGAGAGTGCTCCAGAGAGTGCTCACTCCTTTGCCAAGGCATTGCTAGTTTTCAAGCTGAGGCACAACTTTGGCTCAGTATTGCCATTTAATCCCATAGATGCAGGGTTGGACCAGCTTGCCAGAGTACCAGAGGATCATCCAACCCATAAATGGAAAGGGGAGGGGAAAAGAGGGGAAAAAGAAGGGGCAAATGGATGGCAGGAGGGAGCGCAGAAGAGGGGAATGGATGGGTGATGGTGGAGTTTTGGAGAAAAGAGACATTTGAATAAGGGGGTTTGTAGATTATAATGAATCATGAATAATATACTCCATATTGCAAGACATTATAAATGATATCAGAGCTTCATGACCTATAATTAAAGTCCTCCTCCTGTGCCGCCTTTCACATAACTGCTCAGTGATTTCTTCTAACTATATAAATTACAGTAGGGGCTACAATATCCACTATATATAAAGTCTACTTGCTTTGTACTCCCCATGTTCATGCAGGATTTATATACTGTATCCAGTACTGCTTTCTGCGTGCGAGATTAATAACATGCGGGATAACCTTTAACTAGCCACAATATTAATGAGCTGATGCCATAAATTCATTATATATATTTTGTTCTTTTCGTGCAACATGTACAGCAATGGGTATTTATTACAGATAAGAATAGAGGATGCCTTGCCCCATCCTATTTGGTTTTATATATTTTTGAACCATGTTGTCATTGCCATGATAAAATGTTCACTACTTATGTACTGTATGTATAAATGAAGCGATTCGGCAAGCTGGATTTAGACAGAGTACTGTAAGTTGTTCATTTAGTAAATGGTACCTGTATAATATCACTAAGACATAGCTTTATAACAATTGAACCTATTGGGGTAATACTGTATAATAAACATGCCAGTGCACATTTGGCCAGTGTTGATAAATGAGCCCCTTCTATTGCAGTATCTTATAGACTCTCATAGACTGATCAGGAAAGTCATGTAGCATGGAACAGAATATTGTACTGTAATAAGTACATTTTGATACTAGGAAACATATTTAATTCATCAGTCAATTGTTATTCATTTTCTTAAAAGAAAAGTAGTGTGTTATAGGATAATTTTCATGGAATTACCCATTTGAAAGGTTCCATTTTGTGGAGATAATATGCTGTCTGCAGTTCCTGCATGGCAAGGGCATCATCCATCGGTCAGTATCGATTTCTTTATCTCTGTAACATTCTACAGCGGAGCCCACACACAGATTAACAGCCCTTGTCTTCTTCTGTGTAACTTCTTTAATCTCAATATTACAGAGACATCAAACCCATCAACATTCTCTTGGATCATAAAGGCGATACCAAAATCTTGTACTTCGGCCTGGCTGCACAAAAAGTATTCCATCCGTAATAACACTATCACTGACCGGGTCGGAACACCAAGATATGAGGTCTCGGAGGTAAGAAATCTGTCAATATGTCAGCATGTGAGTATTGACAACTATATTTATTACAGGCCAATAAAATAGACAGGATAAATAGCACGCAGGTTCTTTGGTGTGTTTGAACTTGGCCTATATATTTTTTAATATATATTAATTATAGGGATGCACCAAATCCGGGAATCGGTTCGGGATTCGGCCAGGATTCGGCCTTTTTCAGCAGGATTCGTATTTGGCCGAATCCCTCTGCCTGGCAGAACTGAATCCAAATCCTAATTTGCACTTACAAATTATAGGCAGTGAGGGAAATCATCGTGACTTTTTGTCACAAAACAAGGAAGTGATAATTTTTTCCCCTTCCCACCCTTAATTTGCATATGCAAATTAGGGTTTGGATTCAGATTTTTTGGGGGGATTATTCTAATTTTTCTGATTTTACTCATAATTTTTCAAAAGAAAAATTTCTGCTTAATTTCACTGATGAATTGTTTCTGCGGTTTAGTTCTTTCATAATTTATTCGTCTTAGATTGATTTTGACTGTGTACAATGGGGAACAAAATCCCTATACACATAACATAATTATGAACATTTTTACACTGGTAATGGACACTTCTTTGAACAAAACGAATGGACTTGTTCGCGATAGGATACTTTTGTGATACATTATTCAGGAATTTGATTAATTGAAACTGTTGTTCCCCCCCATTACTTCCCCTAACCTTTCCCCACCCCCACTAAGTGCTATTTAAAGGAACAGTAACACCAAAAAATGAAAGTGTTGTAAAGTAATGAAAATATTATGTAGTGTTGCCCAACACTGGTAAAACTGTTGTGTTTACTTCAGCAACACTACTATAGTCTATATAAACAAGCTGCTGTGTAGCAATGGCGGAAATTGAAAAAAGGCTATATGGCACAGGTTCAATAGTGGATAACAGATAACACCATTATGTTCTACAGAGCTTATCTGCTGTGTAACTTGAGACTTTTCACCTTTGCATAGCTGCCCCCATGGCTACAAAGCAGCTAATTTATATAAACAATAGTTTTACTAGTGCAGGGAAACACTGCATTTTATATTTATTACTTTAAAAAAATAAATTTTTTGATGTTACTGGTCCTTTAACACTGAGTGGTGTGTATGACTACAGACTTGATAAAGGGCCCTGTGAGGCCCGAAACTTTGGCTTTCTTTATCTACTTGATTTTGAGCCAATAAAAATCACACAGCAAAATTGAAACAATTCGTCAGTGTGCTGCAGTTTTCTGGGCTTTGTACTTGGCCTATGTGGCATGTGTTGAATGGGTCAATTTTGCACGTAAGTGATTATGTTTCTTTCAAGATCCTAGAGGGAAAGCCATACAATGTTGCAGTTGACTGGAGGTCATTTGGCATCAACATCTGAGAATGGGCACCAGAAAGTCCCCTTTTGAAAAAGTAAAAGTGAGTAGAGAACAATATTGAAACACATATATGTTTATTCCCCATTACTGCTCCATTGCCTTGGAACTGAAGATCTCTGAATGTGATTTGTTTAACAGAGTTTATCACCTTTGCATCACCTTTTGCGTAGGCAACTACATGAGCACAGGAAATAAAACTTGAATTGAAAATGCATTAAAATCAGGATGGGGTGTAACAGACCCAGGAGTGTAGGAGGCCCAGTAAAGCCTTAATTAATGAACAATTTCTGCTCATTATTTGTATAACAGTTTTAGAAAAACAAGTAAGTATCACAGTAAGAAATAAGCATTATTATTTCCAGCAAAATATTTAAAAAACAATTATAATTGGTCAACTTACCAATGTTTTGGGACCCTAAGTTGAATTTTCTGTGGGGCCCAGTAACATCGAGTTACGCCACTGATTTTTTTGCCATTATAAAGCACTCAACAAAATCATCAGCCCCAGGAGCCTAGTGGTTAAAAACCAAAACACACATTGCTGGTCAGGGGCCCTAATGGTCCCAGGTTCTCGATTAAAAAAAATAAAAGTTTTTCTTATATACATTTATTTAAAAAATCTGTAATTTTCATGCAAGCCACAGTGAGAGACATCAGCATTTCATGGTGTGGCACAAGCATTTCATACCCTTAGTATTTAATTTAATTTAATTACAACAAATTGGGAGCATATCCTATGGTGGATGTGGATATGGATTATCTAACACTGCCTCTCCCCACACAAAGAGTCATGTCTAACTTGTCCACTCCTGTGCCTACTAAAAAAAAAATGCTCAGTGCCACAAATATTAGTGGAAAGAAAATACAGTGGGTGTACTGAAATTTAAAATCAATTTAAAGTGGTGTATGGAGCAAGAGCTAGCTTACTTAAAGGGGATCTATTGCGAAAAATGAACATTTAATATAATCTCAATCTTGTTGAAATAAGAGACTTTCTAAATATAACCAATTAAAAACCCTGTACCATTTATGAAATAATCAAGTTACTCTTCCCTCTCCCCCCCTCTGAGCAACCTCTATCTCTTCATTCTGTCTTCATGCGGTAGGTGGAGTCAGTTTTTGATTGACAGTTAGGTCTAATACATTTAGTGAGATACTGAAGAGTACTGAAGGGTGCATGTCGACCTACACATCACTACTAAGAAGTTTAAAGGAGAACCAAACCCCTTATTCATAAAAAAAAACCCTACCCCCCTGACCCCACATAGTAGAGTCCTGCAGCCGGTCGGGTACCCGTGGGTACCCACAGGTTAGCCGCAAAAACCTGCTGTACCCCGTGTAGAAGTTCCATGTGTGGGTATAGATGCGGGTCGGCGGTTCTGGGGGTTCGCGGGTCGACCCGCAGGTCTTCTCAATATTGATATTTACTCGTTTTTTCTGATCACGGCTACTTCCGATGATGTCAGTTCCGGTTTACAATGACAACACTTACTGATTCTTGATGGTCAGCGGGTCGCGGGTTTGGGTTGCGGATAAGGTATTTGCTGTCGGGTCGGGTAGCGGGTCCAATCGGGTAAGAATGCGGGTTGCGGGTCCGGGTTGCGGATTGCATGTTGCAGGTACAGGTTGGGTTCGGGTCCCAAAAAATGGACCCACGCAGGACTCTATCACATAGTCCCCCCCCTGCTCCCCCCCAGCCTAGGTGTCAACTCCAGTATTTGCCCCTAAGTCTTTACTTACCTCTCTTTGCAGAACAGCAAAGCTCACGGGCGCCATCTTCATGCACTTTGGTAATCTTCGGGTCTTCTTCCTTCCCTTCGGCTATTTCTGTGCGCATACGTCGATACGATGATTACTTTCTGAAGATTACTGAAGTGCTGAAGATGGCCCCCGTGAGCTCCACGGAATCTGCAAAGAGAGGTAAGTAAAGACTTAGGGGCAAATACCGGAGTTTACACCTAGGCTGGGGAGAAGCAGGAGGGAACTATGTAGGGTAGGTTTTTTATGAATAAGGGGTTTGGTTCTCCTTTAATGGCCAAGCAACTTGCTGTAATGAGAGGCAGGCGTATTGTAAGTTTCACAGGGGGTAACGTCAAAACAGTATAAATTGTAGAAAAAACAATAAAATCAGGAAAGAAAAATGCAGCTTCCCTGAATGGGACCAAAATATAATGTCAGTGCTGGTTCCGGGAAAACGTAAAATCTGGGTTTTACTGTAATAAATGGAGGAAGCACATTTGTGTTAGAAATAAAACAAACAAAAAAGACAGATATTCACAAGTATAACTCAAGCTTTATTTCCAAGTGGCCAGATTGGCTTAGTATTTCCCTGAGGCCAAAATCACAGTATCTGAAAGATTTAGCACAGGACAAGCACAAGTCCACATCAGCCTTCAATGCAACCCTTTATTTTTTGTAATTTTTTTATTTTATTTTAAATATTAACAGGTTTTCTTCACGTAAACGATCACGTTAACAGACTCACAAACATGACAAAATAAATATACAACGAGTCCACAAGTCCATTGTATTTAAATAATTCATAAATAAATACAGCATTTACTTATACTGTTGTCAGTGCCTGGAACATAGCAACCCCACTGGCAACAGAGAGAATTGCAGTGACGTGAGCAAGGAGTCCCTGCATTTTTCTCTGGAGCGTACGGGGTTACACAACTTAACAAAAGAAACCAAGAAAAAAAAAACGCAGTTTCTCCCTTTTAACAAGAAAATGAAATGGGAAAAAAAATATCAAAACTCCTCCTTTATAAAATATCTCTAAAAAAATTCCCAGTGTTTAAAAGAATAAATAACAAAATATATAAAAAATAACTAGGTTTCATCAAAACTATTCGCTGTAGATAGTGTTTTTTTTTTCTCCCCATGGAATATAATTTATTGTCAAAGGTTTTTATTTTTTAAATATTTTTGATCTCTCCCCTTTATCAGTGTGTGGTGCGCCCCCAGTTATAATAATCATCAACGAAAGAAAGTAATAAATTAACATAACCTTTAAATAAATAGCAAATGTTTACATAGGGTTTTATGAATAAATTACAACAGAATTTGACAAAATTAAATAATTTACAAGTATATTAATCTGAGCAAGTTATCTGATGAAGTGCAGCAGTTTTACTGGTGAAATTCTAGCCACCTAGCGTTCACCACTGCTATGGCCCTTATGTACATTAGCACAGCTGTGTCCTCGGCCAAACTCCTCTTTATAGGAGAATTTACACTGTTACTGAGATCTGCCTGCCTGGATTCAAGGGAATACCTGCCTATTATTATATTATTTTGTATTCCTTTCATTTTGAAGCAGAATCTCCAATGCAGATCCCCTTATGAAGATCCCTCAGGCACAAGATTTAATCTTCCTTTTCATTTTATGGGCTGCACTGGCAATAATCAAGGAGATTAGACCAGGATTACCCCCAGAAAATCATATTTATGTCTTACACTTGCTAAGAATTTTTTCTAGATGTTCCACAAGCAGCCGGCTTTCTGGAGGTCCTCAAGATGTTAAAGTGCAGAGTAACAGAGCAATGAAACATTGTCTAACCCCTTCAGATCTACTGTGATATTTCGAAAACTGAATGGAATATTAACAAACAATCGTTCAGTGTTGAAGTAGCAAGATCATGGCCCAGGAGTAACAGGATAAAGTCCACAATTTTTCTATAGTAATTGTTAAAGTGTCTAAAAAAATTTCCTACTTAGAAAACATTTTTTTGTATCCGTTTTATCTCAGGGCACAGCCACCCCTACTTATAACATGTCCTGAGAATTTCATAAAGAACAGATTTTACTTGTTGATGATGAAGGTCGGTATATTATAATCCACTTGAAGGTTGAAATCCTGCCCCACAGTGGGATTCTTTAATGCCAGGACATGAATACTCTGAATGGGAATTAAACCCAAAAGGCACGGTTCAATTCCTATAGGGCAAAGGGTGTTTGGTGCTGTGAATATATTTTAGAATATACCTGCATGAATGAGCACAGAGAAGAAAAAAACAAAGAAGAAGAGGTGTGCAGAGGAAATGGGAAAATGAAAGGTATAATAAAATAGAATGTAGATCTGGCTCTCCCCCTACACACACACATACACTATCAGAAATGACTATTTTGTTCTGAGAGCAAATGCACCTGACAGTGTTAAAACCCTTTATGTTACAAAGGGGCCAGCAAGCCACTGAGTGGCCAGCATCCTTAGTAGCAAGGGTCTTATAGACAGAAAATTGCAGTTGGGAATTCCTAAAGCTTTCCCTGAGAACCTTAAATCCTTTGCGCTTCAGTTGGAATTGCAAAACTGCTTTTCAAATGTTTTTTTTTTTCCCTGTGAAAATTAAAAAATAAAGAATCTTCTTGTGTATAATACTTGTCTTTTGCCTTCCTCTGTCAAATCGGTCCCAGAAAAAAACATACTGAACATGATGACCCAGACAATGTCAGCAGAGATAAAGCTTCTGTACTGGTGTCCTGTTGGGTTTAGTCCATGGCAAACCTCAGGATTTCTCTTTACATTAATTATCCATCACAATCCTTTTTTACCCAGAAGACAAAGAAGGAGGCAGAGGAGACCACTGCAGTGTTCCACCACTGGTTACACGTTGAATTCTTCCTTTGGCTTCGGGTGTCCTCTACGTGAAAGTTGTGACCTCCTTTGCTTAGTTTCAATGTTGAGACAAACAAATTTGATATGCAAAAAGTTAACATGAGCTTTTCCAAGTTACCTTAGTCTCTTTTTGTTTCACTTTATTTATTCATGTTTTGGTCCTTTCAATGTTGCACACATCTGGTGGCTTCCAGACCTGTTTACTATGCCGAGAGTTCTTCAATTCACACCTTGATTCCTTTGACTGCTTGTTTGATACTCTCCAGCAAGGCTTTGTTTTCTGGGTTCTGATAACACTCCTGGTTTGTATACATGTCAGTCAGGGTATTCACATAGGCATCAAAATTCTGTTCACTGATTGGCTCCTGTAATGAAACAAATGTGCATTTTCAGCAATGAAGTTTTTTTTTTCAACCCAAAGAAACCACATAAATGACTCCCAGCATCAACATTCCTACTCTCAAAATATATGTATAATTTACATTCTTAATTATACAGGTACGGGACCTGTTATCCAGAATCCTCAGGACCTGGGGGTTTCCAGATATGGGATCTTTCCAAAATGTGGATCACCATATCTTAAGTCTACTAAAAAAGTAATTTAAACTTCAATTAAAACCAATAGGATTGTTTACCTCTAATAAGGATTAATTATATCTTAGTTGGGATCAAGTAGCAGCTACTTTTTTATTATTACGGAGAAAAGGGAAATCATTTTTAAACATTTAAATAATTTGATTAGAATGAACTCTATGAGAGATGGTCTTAATTTGGAGCTTTCTGGGTAACAGATTTCCGGATAATGGATCCCATACCTGTACTTTCCAACACCACCCATAGTTGTCACCCTTAGGACAAATGGGTACAAAAGTGTTTCATCAGTATACAGAACTAACAGGACTGCAACTACAGTATTTGCATGATCCTAATTGATAAATAACCTTTAAGCCAAATTCAGCTAAAAGAGGGTAGAGCTCTCATTAATGATTGGGAAGGTCCAAGTCCAGGAGAGTGCAAAGGTGTATTATTACTTATAGTTAGTAATGTTGAGGACAGTAATGCTGAGAACCGTGTACTTCTTAGAACCCAACAAGACATCTGGCTGAACTGTTTTTATGTATCCTCTATTGAAGTTAACAAAATGTACCAATGCAGTGATGTTCTCGATGTTATTTCCAACTTACCATTTGTGGAAGGCGGATGTTGGTAAGACTTCGGATCAAGGCCTGACTGAGCCCAGAGAGTTCCACAAACAAGGCATCATTCTGCTCTTCTATAACCTTGTTCTCTTCTTCAATGTTCTTTAGATTCTTCTCCATCGATGTTATCTGCAGTTATTTAGAAAGAGCTTGAGTTATATTGGATAATAATTTCATCTTAAAGCCTTTTGTTTAGACATATTCTCCTGGTGAAGGCGACCAGGGATGACAAACTCATGTATCTCTTGTTGTTAATACGCCACCAAGCTCTGCTTGACTGTAAGTTTGATAGAACTTTAAAACACTAAGATGAATTTGACACAACTATTGACATTAAAGATCAAAGCAAATTTAGTTTCTTCCCCATCTTGCAATGTAAAATGGAATAACAGCCAGGGGCGCTCGGCCAATAAGGCGGGCAGGCGGCAGCGCCAGATATATTTCCAGGGGCAGCAAAGCCGCTCCTGTACTTTTAAGACCCGGAAATTCGGTTTTACTAGAGCGAGAGAGCGCAGTTGCGCTCTTCGCACTAGTGTTCCTGCCTCGGGTGCCTCCCCACCCGATGGGTAAGCCTTAGGCGGCTTCTTCACCAGAATCGCCGCTGATAACAGCTAATCCAGTGGAACTAATAGTAGGCAAATATAATCTTGTAATCAAATCAGCTCTGCTGATAGATCATTATAAATCATTTGGGAACCACAGCCCTTGGGACTTATGCATAAATCATGGACACAATGGCTGTGGAGATTATTGGCCAGCATTAAAATAACTGTCTCCTTCTAAAAAGGCTCTGTATTTTGTTAGCCCTTCTTCTGTTTTATGCTTGAGACATGTTCAGGTGTCTTAACAATTTTTAGCCAGAAGTTTTCCATAGATAAGAACCAGAGGCATAAATAGCTGGGTGGCCCAATGGACAAGGGGGCCTAGACTCCAAGGTCTGCTGTATAGAAATCCCCCCAACTTTTTAACTTTTAAATTGATGCGGGGGAATCCTTTTTAGCTGGATGGTCCAGCATTTACTCTGGCACAGGAAACCCTGGCTGACTCCACAAGAAATATTCAACAGTTTAAGATCAACGGTTTCTAAAAATGCCAAAAACCTATCACAAACCTGAGACTGCAGGTTCACCATATCAGCTTCCATCTCTGAGTTGGATTCATTCAGCTCATTTATCTCCTTATTCAGTTGTTTGATTTCTTCATCATTTTCTAAGACTGTGAGGATAGAGACAGACCTCATAAACCCATTGGTTTTATACATGTATGTAATTTATACCTATATTGCTAACAATTTTTCTTCTAAATGTTTCTGCAGAGCAAAACTGTGTCTAAAGTAACACAACAAGCAAAAGCAACTGACTCTGTCACTATCTGAATAGTATTTTGCATTATCATTAAATCCACCCCACTGTTAAAAGGGTTGTCATCCCTTACAGAAAGAGACCATGCAAGTGGTTAAGATGCTCTAGGTTTAAAATATTTCCTTTCATAATTACCATCACTAGTCTTGAATTTTGTGCCAAGAAGTTCATCTCCTGAGAGCTTCCCTTTCTTTCCAGCAAAAGAAGCTCGAGGGCAGCCGGACAAACTGAGGATAAAACAAAGAAGGACTATTTTAGTCAGCTGATACAATAATGCCAATGTTGGTTCTTGGACGTAGAAGAAAGCAAAAGAGAAACAAAAGGACCCAGAAGAAGCACTTTATTACTAAAGTCTTTGTCATAGTATAAGGATTGGAATATACTCTCACTGAAAACTGAGCCAAGTTCAGCCTTCAAGGGCCTCCAACACCTACCACTCTAAACTGACATCAATTCTCATCATCAAATAAAGTCATTTGGTTTAACAGACTGTATAGACCAACATCAAATTTAAGAGTTTGTGCTCAATGTGTTGGCAGATGTCTACATGGGGGTGATGCTTTTTAACATATATATAGGTTTGGGGTTATGCTTACCTTCTGTGAGTAAGGAAGCTTCCATTGGCATGGCCTGATCCATCACACCCTGGGGTTGGGCAGGAGGGACCTTCTGTCTTAAGTGATTTCCATGAGAAAGCAGATCCATTGAGAGCTCCTTCTTTCTGTCTACGGGCTGCAAGTGGGCATCCGGATGCACTGCGATGGGAAGCATATTTACCACTAATGTGACCAAGACCATCACAGCCTGGCACCGGGCACCTGATCACAAAATAGATCACAGCAAAACCATTAAGTTAAAAAATGTCTTGCTAATTGATATGTAGAACATCTATAGGTACTTTATCATGTGTTTTCTTTGCCAGAAAAAGTACACACAAAATCTTAACTTAAAAAGCTTTTTCCATAAATGGAGGGTTGCAGATGATGTCTTCCATGACACCAACCTTATGTACAAAATAATTAACAGCTTTACTAGTCCCTCAGTTAAAGGATTCAGGTATATTGTGTTTAAAGGCCTCCCATATTATAAGTTACTGTAGGCTGTGCATGTGTTTTCTTTCCTTCAGTTTGTTTTATAGACACTTTCTGAGCCTTTCAGGCCTGACTAAAAATTGGGCACCCCCAGAAAAGGTTTGCACTCACTTCATGAGCTCTGGATCATCTTTGTCATCCTTAGTAGGTGTAATTTTCAATCCGCTTTTCTTGGCACGTGGGCAACCTGACAAGCTGTAAAGAAGAAGAAGAAGCTGTCATTTCTGTTATAGTCATGATTGCCTGAATTGCCGAACTGCCCCAGTTCTACTTAAAGGATAAACCAAGGGGCAAATTCACTAAAGGATGAAGCGCCTAACGCTAGCGTTAATTAAAAAGAAAAAAATTTTTGGGGCTACCCTCCTTCCCCCCTACATTTCCTAACGCATGGCACCTTAACTATACAGTGGGCACATGTGTAGGGCAAAATAAAAATTTTATTTGCGGTTTTGAAGGTTTCCCAGACTTGTGTAGTGATGCTTCATATACCTGCATTGTAACTTGAATTTGGCGCCGTATGCAAATTAAGGATCACTAGCGTAACTTCGCTTTGCTTGGCAAACCTTACTTCGCAACCTTATGCTTCCCCTGAGCGCAACTTCGAATTTTAGTAAATTTGCGTAGCGCTGGCGAAAATACGCCTGGCGAAGTGCGGCGAAGCGGACACTGGCGCAACTACGAATCTTAGTGAATTTGCCCCAAGTGCCCATTTTATCTCAGTTTAGTTTTCATATAGATATTTGAAATGTTAGAATACTAAATGATATAGAACCATTTGTGCAAGCTGGGAGGTAATGCGCTGTGCACTATAGGGTTTTTAGGTTAGGCAAATTGCACGGTGTCTACTCAACATGGGATTTGAGAGTGCTCAGTAGTGTCAGCATGTTGAATGTTAGTCAAACTGACCATGCCCAATAGAATTAGAATGGACCACCCTAACTGTCCATGCTATAGGCTAGACTACTTTATTTGAGCAGAAGCAACGTTTTTGAGGCAATGTGAGCTGAGTCTGTCTAAATGGAAATTTGTTTCTCTAATTCTGATAAATATGTATTGATGTACAATACTATTGTCTGGTATTAATGCCTGCATCTTTTATAGAACACAAGATAAACACTATACTCTTCATTGATGTTGCGGTATTCCTTGTGTATTACACATCCAATGTCAACACTTCCCAGTCTACAGGAGACCAAGGGTACATGATGAAAGAGAGAGAAAGATCCTGTCCTGTGGGAAATTATTCCGTAATGCCATGCAAGAGCTCGGCACAAGTCACAGGGAGCAGATGTTAGGAACAAAAAACCCCCAAGAGATGATTTACCTTCGATGAGATGCATAATTCCCTGTGATGTGTCCTGAGCCATCGCAACCTGGAGTTGGGCACCTGTGTGAAACAAGTAAAAAGAATTCAGGGCTTCAGCCAAAAATGCAAATATACTAAAATATACAGGAGGTATCTAAAGGCTGCTGACTTCTTACCAAGAAGCCCAGATTTACTATAATAGCTTTTACTTTATGACCACTAGATGGTGATATTTCACTGGTACCTTAACAAGACAATCAGTAAGGCATTAGCAGTTTTTTAGTCAGCACTCACCCAATTTCCACCTCTTATTATATAATGGTGCACGTGTCCGGTGGTCCACAAGCCAACACAGTCAATTTAAATCCAACGTTTTAGGCCTATATCCAGCCCTTTTTCAAGAGCTTAAAAAGGCTGGATATAAGCCCGAAACGTTGTAATGTTACAGATCTAAAGCCATGAGCTGAATAAAGGCTTTTTAAATTACCGTTGCATGGAGCTGTGTCGTATACTGGCTTTAAATCAGTAAGGCATATCAGACTCTAAATATTCAGAACAGTGTACCAAGTTCTCTGCATGTGCAGATGAGGCAACGTTCTTGGCTAAATAATGGGTTTTAATCTCTAGGCCTCCTTGAGAACATTTGTTGTAAAGTAGCATGAGCTTTAGGGTAGGTAACCTTTCATTTCTATGGAATCCCTGGAGAACAAATTGCTTGTAGAGATCCATGTGTTTGACACAAACACTGTACTAAGAGTAAAGATGATGAGTGTTTATTCTTGGGATAATTCTAAGAAGCGTTTTATGGATTTTGAGCTATTGATGGAAGCTCCTCATCATGTAAAGACTCATCAGGGATCCCATAAAAAGAAAACACCTATTGAAACTGAATTATGGTTGAAGGCAAACTATAGAAAGCAAAACGTGCATAGAGCAATCAAATAGCATTCACAAAATTCTGCTCAGGCCTCTTAACAGGAGCATGCAAGATCAAAAGTCCAACTCATATTTATAGCCAAATGTTGTCTGGGGGGATTAAATAAATCAGTTGGCCTCAGAAGTCTCAGCAGATTTTTTTTGTAAGCAAAGGTTGAGAGGGAGGGTATAGGGAAGGCAGCACACTAGGAAAGGAGGAGCAGAGATTAGCGCAAACATACTTGAGATCAGCAGAGTGGGCAGCCATGAGATTTCTGAGACTCTTGTCAGCAAGAGGGCAACCAGAAAGGCTGAAAGAGAACAGATAGAGATCTGGATAAGCCAAAAAAGAGGAGTGCGGGAGAGTTCCAAACAATAAAAAAAGCTTGCAAGCCAGAGCGGAAAGGTGCAACCTGGGGGATTCTAACCTGCGGTGAGAGGCATAGTTTCCAGTGATGTGTCCACTTCCATCACATCCCGGGGTTGGGCAGCTGTATAGAAAGAATATCATGTGTTACATGCGTCATGTATGCAAAGCAGAGTGCAGAAATGGAATGGAAATGAAGGTCAGTTCAGTACAGAGCATGTATGTATGTATAGAGGCATCCAGGGCAGTTATGTGCAGTGATGGAGCAGCAGGTATATGTCTCTATATACATATACTATAGGGATATAAGAAGCAAATTTGGTGTACTTAATGGCCAAATAAACAATGACCCATTTGTGTCCTTTAAACAAAGGGTGCAGTAATGTGCCATGCAAAAAAAACAACACTGAGAAATTCTATATTCGCATAGCACATACATATCCTGTATTCCAAAAAAGTCATAAGCAAACGTAAAAATGCTTGCGTTTTTTCATGGGATTATGTTTACAATTTGTAACTGTTAAAAACACCTTATTTACATTTTTTAACATTTGAAAATTTGTTTTAAAAACTTCGCACCAACGAATTATCGCTATTATAAGTACGTCAACGTTCTTTTGCCGAGACGCATTTGCGCATTTTGATGAATACGCAAAATAACATCTGATGTTTTTACACGAAGTCTGGAGGAGATTTCCAACACGAAAATTCGCAGGTTAGTAAATGTGCCCCCATAAGGTCCTCTCATATTGTCAGTTTAAAGGGGAACTCCACCAAAAATCTATGTGCATAATGGAATAAAGTGTAATTCTCTGGGTCTGTCTTTTGAAACAGTTTTGCAGAAGCCAGCTGATCAACATACCTGTAACAAGAAAGCAAGGCATTGTGGGAACTGGAGCCCTGGTTGGAGGAGGGCTGACTTCTGCTGCATTGTAACAAAAGTCAGAAAGATAAGATTTTAATTCATGAATAACGAAAAGTTGCATTTCTTTCATTTCTTTTCAAACAATTAAATAGGATCTTTCCCCAAGACAACAGGCCTCCTGTGTATGCTCAGTATGGTCTGCCCAATACCTATGTGTGTGCCGCTGCTACTGTTATTCAGATGTGTATTTGTGGAATCATAGATATGATCTAGTGAAGTCTGAATGCCTGGAAGACCTGATTTCCCCCCCAAATACCCATTTCTGTTGTGCTTGTTACTTACGACAGAAGTTCCTTCTTGCTGTCCTTGGAGAGGAATTTCAGTTTAAAATTTGTTAACGTCACATCTCCTGGGTATTTGCGATCTTCGTAATTCTCCTCCTGCATCTCCTGCTCATCCGCTTCGGAGGAGGCAAAAGATGCTGCCGTAGGCTCCATCTGTAAGGGGTAATGGGGGAATTGGGTTATTTCCTGATATGAATATGGGAGATTTTTAATCAGACGCGTAATTGGAATATTTCAAATGTTCGGGGCATTCAGTATGATAAAAAAAAT